>NW_026607544.1:600000-1071774 GCF_021117445.2 Syzygium oleosum | reverse complement strand
TAATAAATTATTATTATTTTGTCCTGAAACCAGAGAAAACTGAGACTTAAAAGGAACGTGTAATATCGCCAAGTATTGAATCGAGACATCAGGGACTAGAATGCAAGATATATTATATGAAAACGGATATGTTTGAGAATGTCACAGTCCATCTTGCAGCTACAGCTCACTAAGAAAAGTGTATAAGAGATCGTGCCAACAGACCTTGTGTTTAAGCCGACACTAGCTCGTGCACCATTTCCCGGCAAGCCAGGAACCAAGCTTTCAAGGATACGGTATCCACGACATTTATGCACTGGCCCAGAGTTTCCCACATAGGAGAACTTTTGGCAATTGAAATCCGTGAGTTCTCAAGAAAGGATTTCTCTGTGTTCAATCAATGTTTGTTGCATGCAACTACAAGATAAAGCATGCGAAGAGAAAAAACTGAAGTGACAGACAAGCAAGATTCCAAATTGCTAGAGTGGCTAGTGAAATCTCTTATACCTCGACATAATTGAATACTTGGTCCTCAAGGCTTGGATAAAACTTTCAAGCAATGCAGGGGACTAAGTCTGCCAAATGTGGACGAAGCGCGACCCAGCACCCCTGTGAATAAGTAAATACTTGGAGGTGATGCCTCTGATTCAAAACCAGCCTTTTCAAACAAAGAAGTACCTCGTTATTCTGGACAGAAATATTTACAAAACTAGCTCTTTCTAGAAAATCCAAATACTGATACAAATCTCAAAGAAATAAAAGAAAATGGATCAATCATATAGCACATTATTTTCAACAAAACCACAAAAGTATGCAAAGCCAAATCTAGTCTTTTCAGCATTTCATTCACACAAATTAATACACTTGACCACCTTACTAAACCCCTCGAGTGGTTTCCCGTTTTTATTTGGGCTTATATACAATCAATAGGCAGCAAATAGATAGCCAGGCGGGCAACTCCATTTTCAAAACTATGGCTCTGCTCAACTTTCGAATTCTTAAAAAAAATTCTACATTCATATTTTCGTTAATTAACTCTGGGAAAACATTCTGAACATGTGTAAAACAGCAAGATAGAGAGTCCATCCGTATAGACCTTCCTTTTCAAGCAAGATGACCAGTAAGCGATGGTAAAGGAGGCCAAATATTCTTCTTAGGGACTAAACTTTTGTAACTAAAGTTCTCAAAAGAAGATATGCCGAACCTTCGTGAGCTTCATACAAAGTCAATTGGTGCTGCGAATAGTATCATCCTTACGGAATGCCTTCTTTAAGTAGATACGGTAAAACAACATCAAAGCTTGGCGTGAATCGATGCTTCGGAGGGGTGACATCCTAGAGGCGTTTTTGTCACAGGTGAAGTCAACAAGGGTAGAATTTGAGCATCTTAGGAGTTCGGGACAGTATTATTAATATCACCCATGGACTCAAATGCAGCAATCCATACTTCTTTCAAATGCTTGCCAACCTACTCAACCAAACTGCAAATTAGTATATTGAGAAAATAGGTATATTGGCATACTGAGAACAATATAAACCAAACTTCTCTGGGTTTACATTGCAAAAGTTCACTAACCAAACTCACTCTTTTTCTTGAGTAAAATTTCATTATAAGGTCACCAAAGACAGACAAATAAGTTGATATCGATTGGAGCATGCCATTTTGGAAACTGAGAAAATGTATTGTGGCAACCAATAGTTCTTGAGTGTTCATCTTCAATTGCTTTTAACCAGTAGTTCTTAAGTGTTCGTCTTCAATGAGCTTTAACTTGGTTTCTCATAAAGGTTTTCTTCCCCATATAAGACCAATTTGCCACTACAAGAAGCTAGAAGATCTTCCAAAACTACTCCGCTAGTCAAAAAGTGCAGCTCTACAAGTCCGTACAAAGTGGATATGGCACATGCTTTAAAAGCAAAAAAAAAAAAAAAAAGGGCAGGTGAAATCTCTCTATTTTGCAATGGGAAACATGCTAAGATAATTCGGTGGTTTGTATCTTTGTCCAGTGTCCATGTCCATTTGAAAGGTGCTGCAGAAATATTACTATCTTTTAAGGGTAAATCAAACTGATCAAATTTAACAAACCAAACAAAAAGGAGCTGTAAGTACACAAAAGCAGTGGTGATCCTGTTGGATATCACCTCTGTTCTGCCATCTGTCGGTCATTTTCCAGCAATACAGAATGACTTTCCAACTTCAATCAACCGTTCTGTAGCGTACTACTTCAAAAAGTTCTCTGAGATCATGACAGTGATGAAGCTTCTAGCCCAGGTTTGCCAGATGGCTAGTCCAACGGCTTTAAGAAGTTTACGTCGCCAGTACCATGGTTGTCCAATGTCCTTTTTAAAATTTGTATTCACTTCCCTTTTGCTTTCTCTTGATTTTTTATGTTCTTTCCTTTCTATCTTATATATATACTCCTTTCCCTCCCCTTTGATTTTTATTTTATTTTATATATAATTTCAGATTGTTTGGGATGCAATATTTGTACCAATTCTTTGTTTGGCCTAACCCACTAGAATGAATTGCAACCAATGAATTGTTTATTTACAGATGGTCGGAAATTCCTTTTAAGAAACATATTTTCGAGGTCTACGCAATTGAAAAACATACTCATGAAGAAACAGATCCACTGAGCAACTTTAGAAACAAGTCATGACAACTTGCATGATATTGAATGGCAGAAATAAATTAAATCATGAAATATCGACAATAATTCAAAATATAAACACAACACAATGCATTGACACAAGTAAGAAAAGTAATAATATTCACGTCTTTCAATTTACATGATGATTTAACATATAAAAAAAAACAAGTACACGTGAATGCTTGACAGAGAAAAATGATGTCTCAACAAATTATAATTTCAACGGAAAAAAGAAATTAAATTGCTTGGCATGAAACCAAACAATATTTTTAGCAGTTGATAAATCGGAAGAATAAACAAAGCAGGTAAGAAAAGTTATACATTTTTTCCAAATATAAGCACAAAAATCACTTGAATTCTAATCACTTTTAATTTCCACGAAGCTTTAATTCTAACTTCTAATTTAAGTTTCTTGGAGGAGATTGAAAGAAACTAGGAAGTCTAAATATACAATCAATTTATCAGTCTTTTCTGCAGAAATATGATGAGCAGACACTAGTAAAATGTGAAAAGAATGGCTCAACCGCCCACTCTTCTTCTCTCCTTTTCCCTTTCTCCCATCGACTGAATCTTTTGGGGGGACACAGATTGACTCCACCTAGGTTGACTCACTCTCGAGAACCAGCACTAGCACATAGTAATCTAAATTTCCACTAAAAAGGTAATAGTAATAGCTCGATTCTAAAGAGACAGCAATGGTGCTTTGCATACTTAGCGTCAACTATTGCATATACATGCTCTTCAGTTAAGGCATAAGACCAAGGAAAGGAGAAACTAGATTACTTCACCATTTAGAAACGCGGACAACATAAGATTATCAATGATTGATGTTATTACTTGGGGATTGTGTGATAAATCTTAGAGACTCAAATATGCTGCATTTCGCACCCGCATCCGTTACCTGATTAAATTTTCGCCTTTGGACAATATCAGCAAGAGCAAGACAGGAAGCCTCCCGTGTAGGCATGAGTGGAGAACCACATTGTGTTAACAATTCATCCATGATTAGGTCAAAATGTTCATCAATAGTTCTCTCTCGGTCCTTTACTAGGGCCAGCCAGATATGTGTCATTGTATCCTGTATCACATTCCAAGAAGAGCATCAAGGAAAGTGGAAGAAATACCAAATGGAAAACCCTTCGGAAAAAAAGAAAGGGGGGGATCTCGTCAAGGTATGACTAGGCAATGAAGAATAAAATTGGCTTTACGGGCAAGAATTCATCAAAAAGAAGTCATTTGAACAGATTTACTAAAACACAGGAATTCAGGGTCTCCACCTGAACATTTTTGTCAGGATCATGCATATATCGCACAAGTCTGGGTATTAACGCACTTAGATGTGGCTGAAGAGCGTCCTCAGCTTGCTTGGCTAATTTAGTGAAGCCAAAAGCAGCACGCCTTTTCGAATTTAGAGAAGCATGGTGATTTGCAAGATCCGTAAACTTGTATATCAGACCTCGTTGCCCCATATCTTTCGCCATATTGTACAGTATTTTGTAAGTGTCAAGTTTTCCACCACTAAGACTTTTCTCCAATAGGCCCCCTCTTGGAAAACTTCAGATTCTTCGACAAGCTGTCCAACAAAATTTCATCCTCACATTTGTCACCAGAGGAAAGCACAGATACTTAAATAGTCAAGTCAATATTTTCGGGTATTAAATGCTCCTCCATCCACCAGTTCCTCATTATTTGTATTCTGGAGTCTAGACATAACTTAGACCTTTCTGGGTTCTTAGTAGAGTCATCCATCAAATTTCTGACTAAGATAACTCGAACTACAATACAACAAACCTTGGTGGCTGTCTTTCTCTTCCTAGATCCAGTTAGAGTTTTGACAAAGTGCTTTCTTCAATTTTTTTCTTCATAGATGCATGTCCAAGCTCATATACAATGCTCATGCCTTGGAAAGCAAGCTCCTGAGTAAGTTCATTTTGTTCGCAAAGTAGGTGTAAGAATGCTTCCTGCATTACAATTAAAAAAAAAAACACTGAATTATAGCAACAAAGTAGAATGATATTCTTCTGAGCAGATAAATTGTCTCATTTCCTTTTCCAATACACCAACGTTCTTCATCTCTTTTCTCAGCTGTTTGTCGCGTCTTAATTAACCGTAAATGATTGCATAGATTCTTCTTGACATGAAAAGAGTCCAGAGTCTTTTCTTCAATGAGAAAAGATCTTATCTCAGCTCATTTGCACAACTAAATTGACCTGTATCTTCTGACTACAATTAATGCAATATACAAGTAACCTGTAAATACAGCAATGTGCACCTCTTCATGTTTTTGGAAGTGAACACGATATCCTTTTCAAGAATTCTGTAGTACAAGAAAAAATCAGTGCATCTATTTGTCTAGAAAACAGTCGGACATTCCAACTTCCCTCATATTTTAGCGTGCCGATGCAATTTAACTTTAACTCAGCAAGTATGATGAGCCAGGAGCTCAAGGCCCTTGGTAAGTATCAAAAACATCCATTGTAACACCAACCACAAAGTCCATTCATCCTCTTCATATGTTAGTATATTGAATTTATTGTTGTCTGTTCAATTTTTACTTATAAACGTAAATCCTCTGCCAAAAACCAGCATCTTTCCAACACAATGATTGCAAGAGCAGAAATAAGCTAGAGTCGAAAGGGCTTAGTGCCACATGGAAAGAGTTCTTGCAGAGCCTATAAAGCTCATTGTCAACAAGCTCATAAGATAATTGGCCAATAATAATAGTAATAATAACAAGCTCAGAAGTACAAAAATTGGACTTATCGATTGACAATAAACCTGAATCTTTGGCAGCATTTGTTGGATATGTGCTTGATGGCCACAATACATGGTCAATGACAACAGCCAGACAGTTCCAGCACAGCGTTCTTCCTTTCTGTGACTGCGTAAAAGATCAACAAAGAGCTTTCTAGTAATTGCATTTCTAGCACTAGCACGAGAACCTTCAATGTCTTCAATCATTCCATTAGAGTTATATCCAGTCAAAGATGTGCTCATGTTTTCCATAAGGTAGTTTGAAGACATAGAGAGTGAAGTATAATTAATCTTGAGAATTGTGTCGGCAGTCACAGGGACGGCTCCCCACAGGAGAGACAAAGCCTCCCCAGCAGCAAAAAGGACATCCTCAACCTGTACAACTCAAGGATTCAGAGATAAGAAAACTTTCAGGTGCTATGCAATAATAAGACCAAACGGGCATCATATACTAAGACAACCACAAGTAGAAAGAGCAATGAGAATGAGTATGCCCACCTTGAACGGCCAAGGCCGAAAACCAAAATCGATCAGCGATGTTGAGACGTGAAGATGATGTTTCTTTCATGCAGACATGTCCAAGGGATACAGCAATTTTCTGAATTGCTTTAGTATCATCACCAGAAAGTAGCTTCCTCAGTTTTTCTTGTAGAACCATGAATATGTCGGCTGCAACTTGAATGGAGTCTAACATGACTAATAATCTATGTAACTGATTCCAACATTTCCAGGAAGAAAAAAAGTTACCTGAGGTGGAGTCATCAGCAATTGAAGGTAACGGGACACGCAGCCCAATATGACCTAATGCTTGCATAGCAATAGATGCCAATGTTGCATTCTCAGAGTTCACAACATCAACGAGGCATTTGAGTACACTCTGGAGCAGTACTTCTGACATCTAAAAGGTGAATGCCAATTACAACACGATTTATGTAAATGCAAAAAATTTCAGCTCAACTTAACAATATCCACCACAATTATTCAGATTTAGAAAATGGCAAACTTATACATTTATGTCATTATGTTGCAACTTGCGTCAACCTTAACATACTTAAATGGACATCCTACTCCTAACAAAGATATCAGAGTCCAATTTTCATCAGTAATAAGAAAAAGAGCTTGTGAGCAAAGGAAGGTGTAGAGTAGTTGGAACGATTTCAACTGGAGCGATAAGAGAGTGTATGGGTTCATAACTAACAATACGGAAAGGAAGTGGCGTATTTTCCTCAAGCATCTTTCTTTGAGAAAATTATAAATTTATTAATCATGGATTAAAATGGAAGTTAGAATAAATAGCTCAGGATAGGAGTGATAGCTCATCTCAAATGTAGCAAAAAGGAGAAGACATAAAGACAGAGTAATCTCAATGAAGATCACATCGAAAGTATAAAGCCTGGGTAAATGACTGTGATTATGGAAGTAAAATTCTTTTTTCCCAGAGATCATGAAAGTAAGTTGAATGGATCATATAACACTTTGTATCAAATGAAGATATTTGTCAATCAGCGAACAGATCGAAAAAGCATGAAAATTCTCTTGGTTTCATCTGCTAAAGTTATCTTTTGTCACTGAGAAAAGTAATGCATAAAATCACTCACTTTTTGGTTTTATTATAATTCATTTAAGGCACGGCCAAAGAAAAGGAGGAGAAGTCATTTACCAAATCCATAATCAATTAAATTCAACCATTCAATAAATTGCTCATTATTATTGTTAACGGTTCAACATGGAATTTTCCTCTTTGGATCATAACCAACATAAGAGATTACCAACCTAGCACCTAGGACAACTGTTACCTAGAGAGTAAAAACCATCAGAATGTTGCCACTTAGTCTGAAGTATAATGACCAGAACAAATGAGGCATGGAGCAAACGCAAAACAGAAGTTAGTCCATAAATGTATCAACACCATGCCACAGTGCAATCAGAAGGAAGATACTGATAAGATAATTGACCATACAATATCACCAATATATTCCCGTCCAAGAATCACATGCATTTATGCTTTATTTTGGAAGGAGGGGGAGGGGAAGAAAATGAGGGATGGATGTCGAAGATGGGATAACAGTTAAAATTTTGTGTGAGGAGAAAAGGAGGGACAAATTTTCTCCCTTTTCCCCCTCCATGTTCCCAAACAATGCATTAAGGTAACAATGTCGCCACAGGACAACAAGAGAGAAAACAAATAGAAGTAGGGGAAAGAAAAACTCTCTTATGAGTTGCCCGAGAAAAACACAAGAAGCTGTGACTTACAGGAGGTGTCCTACAAATACAATCTGCCGTGACATATCCTATAGCACATACCGCTCCGTGATGATGATCGAACCTGAAGAACACATTGAAATCCCCAAATCAGGAGAACTCTTGACTTATCAATCTTGACAAATAGATGCACTGATTAGAGTAAAAAAACGAAGGGTCAATCTTCCAAGAAAATTCGCCAAACCTTATTTTGAGTGAATCACTAATTGAAGAAACTAGCTCGCTTATCAAAGCTGAAGCAGCTGTGGTCGGAGGACAGAGGAAGCCATTCAAGTAGCGCGCTGCAGTTTCACAAGTATCAATGTCCCAGTGACTCAGTAATTGCTTTAGCCATGGCAGTTTGTTAGCATAATGAGGAACAATCACCTGTAAAGATCAACATTTAGTAGAAAAAGTTAATGCTAGTCCCACGGGAAAAATGAAAAAAGAAGCAGCAAGTCCAGTGGCTTCTTTTGTCATACTTATGAGTATGCGATCCAATTGCCACCAGCGCCCTGGAGGCACAAGCATGCAACTCAACCGAGCCTTTAAATACCATAGCATGATCTAGCAGTAAACACATAGTTTTTTCACTGAAGATGAAAATTCAGAAGGTCCTCCATCAGTTTCAGAAAGCAGCTTTTCTGACTCAAAACACTTCAACAGAAACTTGATCATTGCAGCGTAAGTTTCCAAAGGAAAAAGGAGCTGTTGTTCCCTGTTTCAATTGATTCTAACAGTTCTGGTCGCTGCTTGAGGATGTAAGTTAACATGTCTCCAAGTTTTGGGTACTTCAGACTGATATCATGATGGGTAGGTTGCCCATTGTCGTTACCGGGAACAGGCCTTCAGTGCCATTTCTCTTCAAAGAAATTTTAAAAAGAAAAAAGGACAAACGATAACTTTACATTAGTAATAGAGACAACTACCACTGTATGCATACATACGAGTGCAAAGACCAATATACAAAGCTAGCTATAGAGAGTCTTATCTGTCGGAAGAACTTTAGTGACATTATGAAACATATAAAGAAAACAAGCAACCAATATCATGCAGCACTGAAAGAGCATAAGCATGAAGAAACTTAAAACGTCAACACTAGATCATCAACATCCACGAATTACACTCATAATCTGACAAAAGAAGTAACATGACCTACAGGCGCCTATAAAATGCATGTACTCGTTTGTAAAAACTTGCAACAAATAGAGAAATGTCTATGACTCTACACTAAGTCATAACTCCTCCCTGTTACATATGCAAATACTACCCAAGAATGCCCAGCTAATTGACCGAAAAGCATTTTAGAATCTTTTGTCATATATACGCTTTTAAGAGAATATGTCACCTACCTTAACTTAAGATCTGCAGCCCCAAGCATACATAGATATCGACTCGGGCAGTGTTGCAAATCAAACAATGTAGTCGCCCAACTCACAGCACAGTGACGTACTTTTTCTTGTTCCTGATTAAAGAAGGTACTCAATTTCCATAAAATTGTGTTCTCCTCCTGCTATACATCTGTACTAAACTGAACAGTACAAAACCTGTTTAAAATTTTCCAACAGTAGTGTCTCCAAATCCTTTAGCACAGTAATGGATGCATCCTGACAAAAGGAGCAAAAACAGTATCAGTAATCTCTCATAAAGGGAGATGCATCAAAAGAAATGAAAGGAAATAAGGCTGTTTATTAGGACAAAAAGTTATCAAAACCAGAAAGGAGGAATCTCTTCCTTCAAACACACATCTTCGAGTTCTTTTCTTTTAGAATCCGAATACCCAACAGCACATGACAACATATTGATCCATGCCCTTAGAATCTGAATACCCAAGAGAATATGTCAACTACCACTACTATCAACAGACATTATAAGCAATTCCTCCGTCACCACCACCATTTCGGCTACTGCATTATAAGCCTTATTCCAATAAGTGGCTCGGCAGTATGAATTGTTTCATACCACTGTTTTCAATTCTGTATCATCCGTTGTAAGCTCCAAAGTGCTATAAATCTCTCTTTCACCTCTTCAATATTTTATTTCGCGTCACGTAAATAGACCTAAAAAAGTTGTTATTATAATCACAGTGAGTCTAGACTCCCAGCATAAGATCTAAAGCCAGCAATTTTTGTTGGGTTGCACTAAATGCCCTTTTTTTTTTTTGGTCATAGCACTAAATGCCCTATTGAAAAGCACAAAAGTAACACAATCTGGAGACAAGTCGATGGTCATCCCAATTTATTTTATAATACCCGCCAATTGACTTTTTAAATTTGTAACACCATGGAAACCAGGCTCTTCCCAAGGTTTGAGGTAATGATATCAGTCTTCTCATCATACATAACAAAAGCCTAACATGAAAAGTGTCAAAAATCTGTCTTCATATTCAAATAACCTTGATTATAAGTGCTTTAGCATAGGCCTATAGGTAATGAGATGTAGGACCAGCTATAATCGTTTGAGATAATTCAATCTTGAAGCACTACCAGAAAATGATTTTATAGTTGGTGAAGAAATTTAAACTATTTGCACCTAAAGCGGACCAAATAGAGCTCACCAGTTGCCAAAATGGCCGGTTAGAACAAGCATTTGTCATGTGCTACCAGAAAGGGGTCTTCATCAATTATTATTTCATGCAACAGATCGAGAATCAATATTCATATTGTCACCCATATGGAGAGTATATAGCTACCTTGTATGCAGCAGCAAGGGAAACAGTTGCTTCTTGAATCGTAGAACGGACAGATGGTGCTTCCGACTTCAATGCATCGAAAAGCCGAGCAGCCATATCAACTTTATCCCTAAGAGCAGGCCAAATAGGGGATAATCCAACGCACAAAAAGCCGCAAGTTCTTTTTTTTGGAGGAGAGTGGGAGTTAGAGAGAGGTAGGGAGGGAGAATCTCGTCCGGTACCTGAAAAGCTGAGGCGTTTGCTTTGCCAGCAACCCAATAGCTTGAAAAGCAAATGTTTTTGTGTCCTTGGCATTAGTATCTACAAAACAAATAGGCATTCATTGACTAAATACTTGCTGGATCTTAATCTCAAAAGATGACTGAAAGAACTACAATCAAAGGAACTCTGTTGCATGCTAAACTCACCTGATTCAGAACTTGAATAACCATCAAGTGTCTTTAGAATTGTACTAAAGATAACACGGCTCATCAGATTCAACTGTTCAATCTTTGCCTGAGAAAGATATAATTTAATCGGCAAAAGTGATTAGTCCACTAATAGCAAATTTTTCCAACAGTAGAATGACAAGATAAACTGCTAATATCATACTGAAAGTTGCTAATCATTTTATTTTCAAGCTTAATTATAAATTGTATTAAGTTAGTGTCTTAGACCAAAAAGAGAGTTGTCGATAGTCCAATACTCCTCGAGCAAATAATCAGCACTGAGAAAAATGGCTAAAGTGACATCACTGCATATGCCTTCAAATAATTTCTTAATGAAAGGAATAGACTCTATTGACATATGCATTCAGATATTTCAGACACAATTCACAAAAAACAAGAAGGGCCCTGTATTATTTGGGTTTCCACACTAAAAAGCCGGAGCAGTTAGTCTCTCCGTTAGACCGATGAATGGTGAGCGAGCACTTAAAAGATTGGAATAGAGAAATGCATGTTAAATGCACCCATAATGGTGTTCAATTATCAGAAAAAGAATTTTTCCAAAAAATTTTGTCAGGTACTTAATACCTGGATATTTAATCTTGCATTGTACCTAAGATGTCGATTCTAGATGCTTGAACTTTTTTAACATTTCATTAGGTAGCACTATTTCCCTTTTTCTCTTTTCTTAGAGCCTTTGAGGGCGTGTTAAGTTTGGAAGAGGCCATCTTTACTCAAGGCAGAAGACCAGTTTAACTCTATAGCAGTTAAATAGAATGGTTTAGCAACCCGCAATCTACGTACTAAGTGGAGTTTACCTGAGAGGTTGACATCACAATTAGGCAATTTTACAATGACATCACAATTAGGCAATTTTACAATGACGACCTGATATTTCTGTCAAACTTCAAAATAGGGTTAACTATAAATTGAAACCAATGTATAGCCCTTACTAGCTTGAATACCCAAACAGTGAACTCCATTCCCAACTGTTTCAATCTTGTGGTGGTACCCTCTCCTACAAAATCATGATTTCAGATGTATCAGCACGAAAAAGAAATATTACTTATACGGATAATATTATCATGAAAAAGGAAGGGCTAAATGGTACATGTACACCATATAATATAATTCTAAACATGAGCATCCATATCTATCTATGCCGAAGATCACAAATTGTTAAACAGGAAGAAAAAAACGGTTGAATCACTCAAGAACAAGACACAGTGCATATAATGCATAGAAGAGGACAGCCTAAATCAGCAGCTGTCAGGAGACTATGGTTTTACCTTAGCTACTAATTATTTTGCTGTAGGACCTGTGAAATACCGGATACAGACTTTATTCACATGAAACATCTTTTTACAGAACAAGTTGTGCTCATCAATTAAATCACACAAAGCCACGCAGATAACTATGACCTCAGGGTATAACGGGACAGATACTTCGCACCTATAACGAGGTGGCAAACTTCAACGTATAAATTCACGAATCTACAACAGCTTGTGGCTTTGAACATGGTTATGCATCAGTCAAGGCACAGAATATTCAATGAGGGCACTACCCAAGAAAACTGGCCAGATCCCAACTTAGGACACACATTTTGGCACAACAGGAGACTAAAAAGAGTTTCTAAATGGACAGCCAAGACATCCCCCAGCTGCACCCCACCGAAGTGTTCTCATCAAACATGCATTCATTTTATGCATGTGTTGGTACTTGATCACGATGCATATCACCCCATAAACCATCATCAGCCTTATTTCTTGCCCGTATGCTGAAATGACATTTCCCAATAACACAAATGCTAGCGCACTTCTTTTCATCTTGCTCTTACATTGTGGGTAACATTTTCACACATCCTTCTGTTACATTATAAAATAGACCCAGCTATACGATAAGATCAATATCAGGCACTTTCCTCTCTCCCTTCTCACCACAACCACATGTAAATCTCACAACAACTTGCACTTCATAGACACTCTCCTCTATTGCTTCATCTTACTTTGCTACTTCTCCTACAAGTAGTTAGTCTCATGAGTCTCTCCAAATATGGCTTAATCGCTATATTATCATATTGGAAAATTCTAGTCCATTTTGTAAGATAAACTGAAGGAGGAGGGTTTTGAAAAAGCCCCCGAGTACCGTTTATGCACTCAAATATGCACTGCAAAGTCGATGGAAAACTGTTTGCTGCAGTAGTTGAACGACAAAAGACAGACATCAATCTTGCTTTTAAGGTTGAATTGGCAGGAGAGATTTTTGAATCTGGCGCATCACTATCAGCTCCAGTAGAACCTGCGCAACATGCGAATAATACAACATTAAGGCGATATCAGGCATAATGGAAAAACGAAAATGACTGATGTTTGCTTCTTAATAGCACCATTAAAGTTGACACGATCTCCTTTATGAGTGTTGTAGAAATAGTGAGACCACCTCATCCTTATCTAACATTTAAATGTTCTAGAAGTCCCTCTCACACGTAAATTGGGATTAGATTTAAAGGCCATAGTGTAGAGATTGATCAAGAACTCAAATGTAAATAAGGGGCCACAGAGAAGTAACAGAGGACTTCTCACTCTCGTTTCTTTTAGGCATTGGGAGTATACTGCCAACTTATAAAAAACTTAAGCAATTGGATGAAAGTGCAATCGTGGTATATAAATGCTATTACAAGTGTAAATTACGGTTAAAGATTAGTGTGGATTTCTAAGAAGAAAAATGGTTTCTTCTTGTTTCTTATTTGTTAATATATTACTTAAAGAGAACATACATATAAATAGGTCCTTGGACAGCTAGAAGAAAGCAAGAAAATAGGAGCAGAAATAGGAACAAATTTCCTACTTCCTAATTCTGGCGATCTACTTCCTAATTATGAGGATTTAGAAATAAAAGGAAATAAAATACATGAAAACAAAATAATTCCTTATGCTCTAGATTTTCTCCTAATTCTTGGACAGTTTGGGTTACCGTTCTCATAAACTTTTCTGATTATTCTTTAACAAAAGAGTAATGATAAGGGCCATGCGAATCGCGCTTGAATAATGAATTGCTTACACAATGGTTCTTGAGATCGGAATTTCAAAATACTAGCATCATTTTATCTTTAATGACTGCACAAATTCATTGGCCGCAAAAGTTTCATACCTTCCTCATGAACTTTTATAATTTTTCTTTAGAAAGAAAAAGTGCCAAAAAATAAGGATAATGTCCATTTCCCTTGAATAATAAAGTGCTCCGAAAATACTAGCATCACTGTATCTTTACCAGCATCATTTAAAGTCCATAACAGCACGATCTGATTGGCCGCATAAGTTTTATGGACTGTCTCATATGGGTGCTTCAAATGAAAATCTTATTTTTTTTCCTGGTTATAGTTTCAGAAAAGTTCATATTTCTCACATAGTGTTGCTGTTACAACAGCACCATCTAAATCAATTTTTTTTCCTGAATGACAGTCTTAATTCCAGCCACATTCCAGAAAAAGAAAAGTCTCCAGAAGTTGCTGAAAGAACTATTTAGCACAATAAAAGGCTCATGTTAGTAAACTGAAACTGATCCTGCCACTAAGAACATGAAAACGAAAATTTGGCATGTAATACCTACAGCTTTGAAATATTAGCCACCTCTGTATAACTTTCTTTGAAGTGGCAGGCATTACATTCAGTAACTATATGATCTGGATCCTTCATAGATTGGCAAGCTTGAAAAAGAGGAATCTATCAACAACTTTGTGAGTGAAAAAGAAGAATTATAGCCCCATGACCCTCAAAATGCTACAAGAAAAATAACTCAAATCTGGAGAAACATTTTCCTTCAAAGAAACGATAAGGCAATCTCACTCATTGATGGAGAAACCGACTTTATAATGGAATTTTATAGACTGTTGGCCTAGCAGATATAATCTTCAATGAAAGAAGGCACATACAATCGTCATTTTATTTAGAAATAAGGTAAAGCCATCAATATCCATGAAGGCAACAAGAGATCATTATTTAGAGCGATTATTCATCTATGGCAAGCAAAAAACCTACAGGATTAATTTTCAGTAAAAGACTCATTTCCATGGCCCATACCATTGAATAGTAGAAATAGTCTCTTTATAAGCGATGGATCTTCAAAATTTGCATCAGAAGCCTTCTTCCTTAAAAGCGCATCCCCTCTCACTGCAACAGCCTCTTGACTGGTACAAATTTAACATCAAGAAGCAATGAGATTCTATACGTGCGCATCCATCTATAGGACAGGCAAGAGAGCAAATATTATACTACAATGCCAAGATACCTGTCAGCAGAAGCAGCGAGATAGAGGGGATAAACAACTTCAGGGGTGAGCTCCATAGCTTCAACTACATTCAAAATGCCCAACTGCTTCAAAAAAAAGAAGAAGATTAATACCACAAAAAACTCCAAAATAATACACATGTGACAAATTTATCCTAAACTAATTTTTTGACCAACAAGAAACCCCAAACTAGTACACATGTGATAAATTTACCCCAAACTAATTTTTTGACCATCAAAAATCCCAAACTGGTATATTTGTGACAAATTTATCCTCTGTTAGTTTTCGTTAAATTGGATTAATACCATGAAAAATCACAAACTAGTACATTTGTGACAAACGGAGGGTAAAACCCCAAATTAGTACACCCATCAACTGTCATTGTCATCCAACTCAGCAATTTGATGATAAAATTTAACGGAGGGTAAATTTATCACAGATGCACCAGTTTGGAGTTTTTTATGGTCAAAACATTAGCTTAAGGTAAATTTATCACAGGTGTACTAGTTTGAGGTTTTTCATGATGTTAACCCAAAAAAAAAAAATAACACAGTTAGAAATGATTGAGAAATCTTAGATTTTTTTTTGGGGTCAAAAGAAACCTTAGATATTGGAAGAATAATATTGTAGTTGGTGGTGGCATAGGCAATGTTGAAAATTCACCACACACAGATTTGCTTTATTGCTAAGATAACGTAGAAAGATTTTCAAATCGTAATGACTCCACCTTTCTCTTCAAAAGTGTATCATTCGTCAATTGCTGTTCCCCAGTAATACGCTTAGCTTGAGCAATTGAAAGCCCAGGGGAGCTTCCTCCACTGTAAAGAAAAAATAACTCCTTGATAAAAAATTTGGAATAGCATCTCATACACGGTGATGTAATGCTCGGTGAGGTGATATACAAACCCTTGAGATGATGGTTGATACAAGATATTATGAAGGCAAAATTCAATGAAACCTTCCTTATCCTGAGAATTATTTACAGCTCTATACAATGCAACAACTTTTGCATTGACTCTCGTTGAGTGGCATTCACCGATCACCTGAAAGCATTCAACCATGTAGAAGTACACAATAAAAAAACTTCATATTGACATTAAGCAGTACATTGAACGCATTATACTGAACATAAGGAAAACAACGAAAGAAAGAGAGGATGAAAATACATCACTAGGATCAGGAAGACAGCAGGTTGAACCTAGGATTGGTTTTGGACAACCATTCACAAGGACTCTAAAAGACCCAGCCTTAAAGCTTGGAGGTAATTGCCAAACATGGAGTTGGTCCTCCCCAAATTATCATCACACAAGTAAAAGATTTCCAATCAACGTGATATAGTACAAACACGTTATTATCATTTATATCTTTCATCCAAGAAAGTAAATAATGCATCTAGTGGTAAAGATGTCATAGTATGGCTCATTCACAAAGATGTTTTCAACACGTGCTTCTCGCCAATAGACATCAAGACATAGAATGTGAAAGAAACAATAACATAATTGATGTAAGAACACTCAAAACTAGAAGTAGCATTAAGTAATGTGCTTGAATAGTCTATAGAACTTTGCATGCTAGGGGGAATAAAGAATCTTCAAACAAACCTTTGCAGCAATTCTTAGAACCGTCTCTTGATGCTTGTCAGGAAGCTTTGAAACATTGGCTGCAAGTATGGGTACCATCATTTCTTTCTCCTGAAAAAAGAAAACACTTGTATCAGGATTCACACAAAAGATTTTCTAGACAGGCAAGTTCGAGATAACAGCTTTTCGCTTCCCAAGGAGACTTCAGATACCATAGAACAATGACAAACCTTCACATCAGTGCGTTCAAAAGCCATCTCAATATACATAAAGCAGATATTTTTGACAATTGACACAGCATTAGCTTCTGTGTATATTCTCCATAAATCTGACAAAGGCAGACCAATTCCAGGTTGATGTTTCACTCTTTTATTAACATGGTTCAGGATCTCAAGAACCTGTACCAAAAGATGAATCAATCTGGTCATCTCAAATGAAATGATTTAACAAGGACAACACTGCATAAGTATGAAGTAACGAATAACACATTCAGTTCAGCATGTGAACACTCGTGTAAATCAGAAACAGTTAAAAGACACAAGAAGAGACATGACAAATGAGGAATGAGGCCAACATGGATCCATAAGGTGACAGGAGTATCTTTCCATCAATAAAATGTCGCATTTCGACAAGTAAATTTGATAAAGTACCTACCGTTCATATTGTTGGGAATTCTTCAATATGTGAACTCTAAAAAGGACCAAGAGAATAACCACCACTGTAACAGAAATCAAAGATGGTGGTAAAAGGAAGAAAAAAAAATTCTACAACATTATCTTTCATTGAACCTTGTATTCTATACTATGAGGAGTCTCTGAAACAGGAGGATTAGAAGTCTTTCAGTCAAAGTCTGATATCACTTCAGAGTAGCATAATGTACGAGTCAATCCGGTCGCAGAAGCAGAGAACTACTCAAGTCCCTAATTTCATGAATTCAGCCTTGTCCTACACGGTTTCCGCAAAACACAAGTGGCAACCATTTACGAGGGATTAAGTCTAACTAGTATTGAACCCAGCAGAATTGACTTAGTAGTTTGAGGAATGAACACATTTGTGGTTTAGGTGCATACATTCGATTCCTGACACCAATTTGCAACTAACCTCATTTGTCGGCATCACCCTGGCTGCTGCTAGTGTCATATATGGTTCATGAGGTCCGTGGAGTATTTTAGAGTACAATCACTTATCTAAGATAGATTTAATAATATATTCATATTAAACGGTTGCTTAGCCTAATATGATACAAGGTTAGAGAGTGACTCAAGACGAACAACATTCACAATTAAAACCCCCTCTTTCTGTTCATTTACTCTTTCTTTTTGATTAGTTGGATAGGTTCTTATACATGAAGGTAACTAAAAATCTTACCACACGAAGTAGTTACAAACAGCAGAGATGCTCAGAAGATTTAAATCTGTAGAACTTAATGACAGAAAAGATGCCAGACAAAGCATTACACAAGAGCAGCTACAGCCCACCCCTCCCACTTGAAAAGAAGAAGAAATACACCCATATTGGTAAATTAATCCCAATGGAAGCATGGGAAGAATTGCAATGTCGACCACAATACTTTTCATTTGCAATAAGCACCCCTGGCCCCCAAAAAAGGGGAAAACAAAAGCATGGTGATACTAGCAATGTCACCCATGAAGTGTCAAAATTTCACACTACCAAATTGAGATCCTTCCGACCAACATAACTATCCAAAAAGATATATTTTCCTGTCTCCGTCAATCCTTCCTACCAGCCATATATGCAAAAGGCCTGGCGATATTGATTAGAGGAATTCTTCGCGATAACAATGGCAACAAAAAGCTAATGCGAGTACATGCACATCAACAAAGACAGTTTACGCCAAGAGTAGCCTGCTGTAGGATCCTCCAAGGTTCAAGAAATTCAGAAGTAATAATTCATAAGTAGAAACCAACATACAGGAGCCCCTTGAAAAGCTTCTGCAATACTATAACTGGCGTAGGATCAAATTCACTAAGTTCCAAAGAAAATTGTTCATGAACAGAAAACAAGAATGGGTAACATAAAAAAAGAAATATGATGCATCAGAAAAGCTAGAAGCTATTTCAACATTCTCTGTGTAGTTGGATCACAATAAAGTCGAAAGCAAAAGCTGCACTTAGAGCACTATGATGAAACCACCAAAGTTGACGAGTATTCGGAGAGTATACGGCACATTTAAGTGGGACTGCTAGTGGTCAAGTGTAAAGGTGATCAAGGGGCAGGGCCAGGCTAGTCCCTTATGTCGAGCCTAATTCATTTTCGAGGCGTGGCAAAAAAAAAAAATTAATGCATAAAATTCACGCCACTCGTTCATGTGTCCAACAAGACAGAAACGGGCTTTATAACTGAATAGCCTTACCCACACTCGTCCAAAAATGGCCTTCAGGCCCATGTGGCCCAGGCACGGCTCATGGGCCGCCAAGCCCATGATGAGATCTAGTCAAGTGGGACGTAGAAATGGTTGAGAAGCGCGTAACAGGGACTATGGAGGTGGTCGCAATGGCTTTTATGGGGGCAATGGTGGTGATGCTGGTTCAAGGGCTGTCGTGTAACAATGAAGCGACTTCAAAGAAATACTGATGATGCTAGTGGTACTGTGGTAGTATTGGATCTGGAGCGAGAGGTCGAGGTGGCAACATCATAAGTGCTCAAGCAGCTGGTCACGTTGGAATTTGTGATGGGCAGGTGTCAATGGGATTGCAGCGGTGGTCAATTTGAAGTGGTCATGTTGAATTTTTAGGTCGTGGCAGCGACAAGAGGAATGGACAGACATAGGGATATAAAGACCAATTCACGAAAATGAAATATAAAATAATATGTCAAACTGTAAGACGGTATTTGCACAAGTGAATTATATTCAAGCATACAACAGAAGTCTGCTGCATCACTTTTAATGACTTAATAATTTTGTAAATCGGTCTTTCTTTATTGGGAATTGTTCCTTTTAGAGTTATGTGTTAATAATAGCTACGGGATCATTCAACTAAATTTATTGCTTAAATTTGAAATCGCTATTCACATATTTCCACTATCAATCATCCCTAATCATTTTTTCTTCAAATATAATAAGAACTTTTATGAAAGAGAAACCATCAACCACATCAGGTATAATATAGGATCAGATAGAACAAATAAAAACTAGGAATAAATATATTGAAAATTCTAAAACTTTCAAAAAGTGCAATCAAGTCCTAATACTTATCACGAAAGTGCAGTTGAATCTTAAAACTTTCAAAAAGTACAACCAAGTCATAAAACTTATTAAATCGGTTCAATCAAGACGAAAATTAAGTCTTAAAACTTGTCAAATTGATTCAATCAAGTTATTCCGTTGATTATACTTTATGAAAGTTTTATGGCTCGATTGCACTTTTGTAATAAATTTTAGAACTTCCGGTGCACTTATCCCAAAAAACTAGAAGGAACCTAATCCGAAGAAAGAGTAGAGCAAGAACTCCATAAGTGCTCTAACAGAGCAAATTACAGACGAAACTTGCGACTCTCCGATCCATCGAAAACCCTTTTTATTGCGAAGCGCACCACATGAGGCAAATGAGAGAAGCCTTCATCGATACGTTCAACTCTAAAATGTTTTCGGTGCTAAATCTTCCGGGCTTTCAAGCGGTGCTCCAGCCAACTGACCAAACCTAGAAGCCATAGAGCTCTTCGCAGTTGCACTACCCCATGCGCACGCACGCACGCACGGAGAAATTTGCAAGAACCGCGACTTGGGAATTACAGAATTCCCATGCATCGAAGTGGAGCTAACATCTTTCAGACCGACTAAATGAAGTCCGAACGAGCGTGAAATCACGGTCGGATTGGGAATGCGCACCTTGTGTTGGACGGCGGAGGAAGGGGATGAGAGAGAGGGGATGGCGTCAGGGAGGAGCTTGGAGAGCAGGGCCTGGAGGTTGGAGTCATCGCAGAGCGCCAAGCGAGTCAGCATGCGGTCCAGCATCTCCTCCAACTTTGCATCCGACATCGCCGGCGCCGATGACGGCGATGATTCCACCATTTGCAAACTGATCGCGGCTTGTGGACGCAAAGGTGAGCTAAGGAAGGTCGAGCAGTCGGTGTGTGAGGCAGTACTTGCGAGGATAGAAAATGAACCACTTGATTCTGGTTTTGGAGACTAGCTTCAGCTTCAGCTTGGCGTGCATTTATCTAGTCCATCAGATTACTGTGCGCACATTTTATTTTTGGTCTGCCGTAATTTAACTTTTAGATTTTTATCATGCACTTTTATAAAGCGTGAAAATTGAACCTCACATTTAAAATTAAATATTCTCACCCCAACCCTTGAGAAGGTAGGGAATCGAACACCCCACCTCCCCTTCCCATGTAAGAAGGGTGGCCGCGGTTACATGTGGAGCGTACGCTACAAAACTCTTTTAATTAAATAAAAACCTGCACATAGCTTTTTAGGAACAAATTCAAAAGCCTGCCAAGGCGTCTCGCTTTCCAACCGACCTTTCCGCTTTTTGATCCAAAGAAAATCCATCCCTTGCTTTCGGTTCGGAAGCTTTCCTTCCACTTTCGCTTAGAAACCTCACTATCCAAAGGTGCGCCGAGAGTTTGCGTTTTTATTTGCTCAAAGGAAGCAGAGGAGGGTTGGCGTTTTTGGTATTTTTGTTTTAAATTGTCTTCGTAAAATTGACCATTTTACTCTTCATAATAATTTCTCCTAATTTAATTTCCGGTTTTTTGTTTTGTGTACAAATATAAATTCATGAGAGCCACCAAACATGGGAAGACAATGATGGAGCTGTGAATTGTGACAGAGGAAAGTATTATTAAAACAGAGAGGCTTTTTAATGCTAATGGTATATATGTAACTTTAATGTTAAATCTGATATTGGTAGTGAAAATATTGTCCTGTGCGACCCTGTGTTATGCAACATAATTATTCATAGAGCATGCAAGAGTCGATACGTAATAGCAAGTCGCCTTCTTGAACTCTCTCAACTCAAGAGAAGTGGGTCTCATAATTCACAGTTAAGCTTAACTCGTCAGTCATTCAAGTTCAGTTACATTCTTTCAAGTTTGAATAACTTAAGTTATTAAATCAATTTGAATTTAAAATCGAAAATAATTGACTCAAAAAGCTTGCAACCATAGCGAAGTGATTGCATTTTTATATACCTAAAAAATATAAATAAATAGATATATTGCGGAACAATACCAAAAGATGCACAAATCAAGGCACAAATAAGAAGGATGAAAGCAAAATCAAAACCACACAAAACACAAGATATATGTGAAAACCCAAGACCGGAAAACACGGGGAGAGAGAGAGAGAGGAGTTTCACTATATTCGACAATAAGTACAAGAGTACAATCCAAAATGTCAAAGGTAGGAATAACAAAAAAAGAAGAGAATGTGGAGGCTAGGGTTAGATGTTGTATGCAACACATCCCTTTTATAGTCCCTCTTCGGTCCTAAAATAAATGCGCATGGTCCAAAAAACACTTGTCGCCAATTTGAAAGTCAAAACTCAACAAATCTCCATCTTCGTATCTTTAGAAGAGTGTTATGCCAAACGCTACAAAACCTCTTGCCCTCACTACCAAGAGTGACCACATAAGCCCACCGCCCAAATGGCGGAACCAATGACGAACACTCCTAAGCTTATGTGAGCGTATTCGGTGTAGGAAATAAGGGATGAAGCACCACCAACTCCGCCTAGGCAACTCAAATGGTGATAACGCTAATTAATGCTTGGACTTGGCCAAAGGAACTAGTTTGAGCAACATATCCGTTGGATTATCCGCCATAGGTACTTTCTCCATCGTAATCATACCCTTAACAACCTTATCACGCACACTGGATGTCGATATGTTTTGTTTCCTCATGATATATCGCATTTTCCGTCAACTAGATTGCACTTTAGTTACCACAAGAGGCTCCCTGCTCCGGATTTTGCTAGCAATTAAAATAAAAAAGTGCCATGGAGTGAAGTCCGTTGCACGAAACATTGAAAAGATGATATTTTATAATTTTTCATTGAAAATCCACTCGAAAATGTTGACATTGCGGTCCGAATCATTTATTAAATGGTGATGGCTAAAGAATAATATTATCAAATGCTGCTCAGAAGAAACATAAAAAGCTAAGTGATGATGGAAAGAAATAAAGCATTACAAGCAAAGAAAAATCTACATATTGCTAGCAATTCTAATTGAAATGACATGTTACGTGAAAACGGTGAACGCATGTTATTTTATAAATTCTCATGGTAATTAACTTGCTGGGGGCCTCAGCCGGTCATTTACGGCGAAACTGGCCGCGAGGATCCAAGGAAAATCTTGTCAAGAAGGCAAAGTGATAATGAAAAGATATAAAGTAATACAAGCAAAGAAAGAGAAGGTGGGTCATCCTGACGTGGAAAAGAAGACCCCGCCAATCCTTGAGCATGCGCCTTAGGTAGTCCAAGTCTTCGTAGATTTCTACGACTTGGGTCAATTATTGGTGCGATTCCTTCTTGAGCAAGCTGGCTTATCATGGACTGTTGGTAGTCCAAGGCTTCCTAGACTTTGACTTGGGTCAACCATTGGTTTCAGTCTTCTTGCACCACGTTAAGACGTAGCACGGGGAGCTTAGGTTTTAGATTGCTGGCGTTCCAATCAAGATCACATCGACCAAGCTCACGCAATTCTTAATCTAGTGATTATATTTCGATGCAACGCAAGACTATAAGTGTGGGGGACAATCCATTTCTATTTAATTAAATTAGATGGTATCGACTTTTTTTATTGATTGACGACACAATTGGCTAGACGATTTAAGAAAAAAATATTTCCCGAACAAATGGTGTTTGTTTGCAAGTATTTTTCTATTTCTAAATCAATTTCATAGTAACTAAAGTTGTGAATGATAACCATTCTGGTCAGAAATTGATTTTTGGAATAGAAAGAGATTTTTCTATTTCTATTCCTAGATGAGTTTCTAAGCAAAAATACGCGTTTAATAACAAAATAGAATTTCTCCCTGTCGGGTGGCGGCTGGCGATTGGTGACTGACAATGGCAGACAGCGAGACTGGCGGCGGCGGTGGCCGGCGGGTGGGCGGCCAGCTAGTAGCGAGGACAAATGATGAGAAGAGTTTTTATTTCTCATTTATGTTCTAGAAATAGAGAAGTAGAAATTTTTTTCTTCTCATTTCTTTTCCAAACCTATTTCTAGACTAAAAATTTGCTCCAAAAATAGAAAAATAAAATTGTTTCACTGAACGGATTTCTATTCTAAAAACAAGTATGGAACAGAAAAATAGTCCAGGAATAGAAATAAAATGGTTATCATGCGCGCTTTAAACATTCCATGTTTCACGATAGAAAACAAAAAATCTAGCTAGATTTGGAGGTGTAAAAATGTTCCATTCCGGAATTCATAAGTTTTGAAGTCTTTTCAAGCATAAATCCAAGTGCGACAAAAAAAATTTAAGATTGAAGTTATTAAATCACAATGACTCGATAAGTTAAAAAAAAAGACTCTTAGGAAGTATCAAATTCTTTGAATTGAGACGGATGGAAGATCAGATTTGTTAACCGATAGCTTCACCCTTGATTATACTCCACTAAACTTTTGTTTAGTAAACAATACTCCAAAAGTCTCGTTGCAGATTTTTTTTAAATCAGACTCCTTTCGTTCAAATCGAAATTGAGCTTCCTCCGTTAGCTCAAAAGCTCAAGGAAGAAGAGAATATAGGTGCAACCGGCCACAAGCGAGATGGACCCTCGCTGGACCGGCAAGGTTGGACCTGCCGGACTATGGCGAGGTCGAGCTTGCCAGGCATGGCTCGAGCCTCTCTAGCAACCTCGAGTGAGGCTCGAGCCCTATGTAGCTCACTGGATCTAGTGAGGCTATCAAGCGAGCTCAGGCCTCGCTAGATTCGGCTAGCTAGGCGAGGCTCGAGCCATGCCCAGCCCAGCTTGTCGCTCTGGCAAGGCCCGAGCTCGTCCGATGACCTTGAGCGAGCTCGTGCAAGGTGAGGCGAAGCCTCACTAGCCTATGGCAAGGCTCGAGGTCGCCTATGGCTAGTCGCCGATTGGCCACGACCGACCAAAGAAGGAAAAAAAAAAAGAAAGAAAGAAAAGGAAAAAAATTAAAAATTAAAATAAAAAATAATTAAAAATTCGAATTTTTGTGAAAAAAATAAAAATAAAAGGAAAAAGTGTTCGGTGAAAAAAGCGCCCGGTTGAGAAGTAAAAGAAAGAGAATGGAAAAGGTGTTTCTTGAGCAAGCTGGGTCCATCATGGACGGTTCGTAGCACAAGTGTTCGTGGACCTTGACTTGGGTCAATCATTGGTTTCGGTCTCCTTGCACCGCCCACACGCTTTTCTGCCTGATTTTTTTTTTCTCTCTTTCCGAGAGTGGTAATACCGCGTTAAGACGAGGCACGGGGAGCTTAGGTTTTAGATTGTTGGCGTCCTTATCAAAATCACATTCCGTTTCCATTTAAGTGAATTAGATGGTATTAACTTTTTTATTGATTGATGACACGATTGAATAAGCTATTACAAAAATATTTCTAAAAAATGGTGTTTGTTTGCAAGAATTTTACTATTTTATAAATCAATTTCATGGTAACTAAACATTCCATGTTTCATGAAAGAAAATAAAATCTCGCTAGATCCGAAAGTATAAATGTGTTCCATTCCGCAATTCATAAGTTCCATAGTCTTTTTAGGCATAAATCCGAGTGTGACCAAAACAAAACAATTTAAGATTGAAGTTATTAAATTACGATGACTTGATGAGTCAAAAAAGACTCTTAAGAAGTATCAAATTTTTTGAATTGAGACCGATGAAAGATTGAATTTGTTCTCCGATAGCTTCACTTTTGATTACATTCGACTAAACTTTAGTTTTTTAGTAAATAGAAGTCCAAAAGTAGCGTTGCGGATTTCTTTTAAAATTGGACTCCTTCCATTTGAATCGAAATTGAGCTTCCTCGGCTAGCTCGAAAGCTCAGGGAAGAAGAGAAAGTTGGTGGGATCCCACTGCCTAAACTCCTACTCCTTTCAAAGGAAAACATAAACTTTTCGTACAGATCCGGGCCTTAACTATCAACACCTTTGTTCCTTTTCCCACAGAATATGCAGAGAGAGTCGTGGGCCAGTTTTGCTGTAAAATCGGTCAGTAAGGATGCTTCCTTGAAGCATCACTCCAGCCCGTCCAAGTCAACAATTATATACGTTTCTCAACGCGGTAAATCACTGGACTATGTGGTGCGAAAATTTCGGGGATGAGAATCAACTTTTTCCCCCAAATAAAGGGGCGGATTCATTCGAAGTCAAGTCAACAAAAAAAGCAGACATCGAACTTCCGAACAAGTTCGTTTCCCGTCCTAATTAAGGTGAACTCCGGTCGGTCCGGTTTAATGGGCTGGTCGGGCCAAGGCCCGAACTAACTCCGAAAGATAAAGCCCGATGGAATTATTGGGCTTGATCTTCATCAAAGACACTCTCCTAGCGATCAATCGAATTAAGAAAAGATTACACTTTTATTTCGGGGGAACCATCCTTCGCATTTAACCACTCATTAGTGTCAATAAATTACTCATCACAAAGCGCTGTAGTTGAACATAAAATCCATGCTTTGTGTTGATTATTATACAGAATACTATCAAGATATAGTACACAAAATCAATGTGTAAGCATAGTCTTTTGTCAACGTAAATGGGAAAAATTGTTCACGAGTGTTGTATTAAAACTTTGAAAATCGAGTCAGCATGCGGTCCAGCATCTCCTCCAACTTTGCATCCGACATCGCCGGCGCCGGTGACGGCGATGATTCCACCATTTGCAAACTGATCGCGGCTTGTGGACGCAAAGGTGAGCTAAGGATGGTCGAGCAGTCGGTGTGTGAGGCAGTACTTGCGAGGATAGAAAATGAACCACGTGATTCTGGTTTTGGAGACTGGCTTCAGCTTTAGCTTGGCGTGCATTTATCTAGTCCATTAGACTACTGTGCGCGCATTTTATTTTTGGTCTGTTGTACTCTAACTTTTAGATTTTTATCATGCATTTTTATAAAGCGTGAAAATTGAACCTCACATTTGAAATTAAATATTCCCACCCCAACCCTTGAGAAGATAGGAAATCGAACACCCCACCTCCCCTTCCCATGTAAGAAGGGTGGCCGTGGTTACATGCGGAGCGTACGCTACAAAACTCTTTTAATTAAATAAAAACCTGCACATAGCTTTTTAGGAAAAAATTCAAAAGCCTGCCAAGAAGTCTCGCTTTCCAACCCACCTTTCCGCTTTTTGATCCAAAGAAAATCCATCCCTTGCTTTCGGTTCGGAAGCTTTCCTTCCATTTTCGCTTAGAAACCTCACTATCCAAAGGTGCGCCGAGAGTTTGCGTTTTTATTTGCTCAAAGGAAGCAGAGGAGGGTTGGCGTTTTTGGTATTTTTGTTTTAAATTGTCTTCGTAAAATTGACCATTTTACTCTTCATAATAATTTCTCCTAATTTAATTTCCGGTTTTTTGTTTTGTGTACAAATATAAATTCATGAGAGCCACCAAACATGGGAAGACAATGATGGAGCTGTGAATTGTGACAGAGGAAAGTATTATTAAAACAGAGAGGCTTTTTAATGCTAATGGTATATATGTAACTTTAATGTTAAATCTGATATTGGTAGTGAAAATATTGTCCTGTGCGACCCTGTGTTATGCAACATAATTATTCATAGAGCATGCAAGAGTCGATACGTAATAGCAAGTCGCCTTCTTGAACTCTCTCAACTCAAGAGAAGTGGGTCTCATAATTCACAGCTTAAGCTTAACTCGTCGTCATTCAAGTTCGCTTACATTCTTTCGAGTTTGAATAACTTAAGTTATTAAATCAATTTGAATTTAAAATCGAAAATAATTGACTCAAAAAGCTTGCAACCATAGTGAAGTGATTGCATTTTTATATACCTAAAAAATATAAATAAATAGATATATTGCGGAACAATACCAAAAGATGCACAAATCAAGGCACAAATAAGAAGGATGAAAGCAAAATCAAAATCACACAAAACACAAGATATATGTGAAAACCCAAGACCGGAAAACACGGGAAGAGAGAGAGAGAGAGAGGAGTTTCACTATATTTGACAATAAGTGCAAGAGTACAATCCAAAATGTCAAAGGTAGGAATAACAAAAAAAGAAGAGAATGTGGAGGCTAGGGTTAGATGTTGTATGCAACCCATCCCTTTTATAGTCCCTCTTAAGTCCTAAAATAAATGCGCATGGTCCAAAAAACACTTGTCGCCAATTTGAAAGTCAAAACTCAACAAATCTCCATCTTCATATCTTTAGAAGAGTGTTATGCCAAACGCTACAAAACCTCTTGCCCTCACTACCAAGAGTGACCACATAAGCCCACTGCCCAAATGGCGGAACCAATGACGAACACTCCTAAGCTTATGTGAGCGTATTCGGTGTAGGAAATAAGGGATGAAGCACCACCAACTCCGCCTACGCAACTCAAATGGTGATAACGCTAATCAATGCTTGGACTTGGCCAAAGGAACTAGTTTGAGGAACATATCCATTGGATTATCCGCCATAGGTACTTTCTCCATCGTAACCATACCCTTAACAACCTTATCACGCACACTGGATGTCGATATGTTTTGTTTCCTCATGATATATCGCATTCTTCGTCAACTAGATTGCACTTTAGTTACCACAAGAGGCTCCCTGCTGCGGATTTTGCTAGCAATTAAAATAAAAAAGTGTCATGGAGTGAAATCTGTTGTACGAAACATTGAAATGATGATATTTTATAATTTTTCATTGAAAATCCACTCGAAAATGTTGACATTGCGGTCCGAATCATTTATCAAATGGTGATGGCTAAAGAATAATATTATCAAATGCTGCCCAGAAGAAACATAAAAAGCTAAGTGATGATGGAAAGAAATAAAGCATTACAAGCAAAAAAAAATCTACATATTGCTAGCAATTCTAATTGAAATGACATCTGTTACGTGAAACGGTGAACGCATGCTATTTTATAAATTCTCATGGTAATTAACCTGGTGGGGGTCATTCACGGCGAAGCTGGCCGCGAGGATCCAAGGAAAATCTTGTCAAGAAGGCAAAGTGATAATGAAAAGATATAAAGTAATACAAGCAAAGAAAGAGAAGGTGGGTCATCCTGACGTGGAAAAGAAGACCCCGCCAATCCTTGAGCATGCGCCTTAGGTAGTCCAAGTCTTCGTAGATTTCTACGACTTGGGTCATTTATTGGTGCGATTCCTTCTTGAGCAAGCTGGCTTATCATGGACTGTTGGTAGTCCAAGGCTTCCTAGACTTTGACTTGGGTCAATCATTGGTTTCAGTCTTCTTGCACCACGTTAAGACGTAGCACGGGGAGCTTAGGTTTTAGATTGCTGGCGTTCCTATCAAGATCACATCGACCAAGCTCACGCAATTCTTAATCTAGTGATTATATTTCGATGCAACGCAAGACTATAAGTATGCGGGACAATCCATTTCTATTTGATTAAATTAGATGGTATCGACTTTTTTTATTGATTGACGACACGATTGGCTAGACGATTTAAGAAAAAAAATATTTCCCGAACAAATGGTGTTTGTTTGCTAGTATTTTTCTATTTCTAAATCAATTTCATAGTAACTAAAGTTGTGAATGATAACCATTCTGATCAAAAATTGATTTTTGGAATAGAAAGAGATTTTTCTATTTCTATTCCTAGATGAGTTTCTAAGCAAAAATACGCGTTTAATAACAACATAGAATTTCTCCCTGTCGGGCGGCGGCTGGCGGCTGACGGCGGCTGGCGATCGGTGACCGACAATGGCGGACAGCGAGACTGGCGGCGGCGGTGGCCGGCGGGTGGGCGGCCAGCTAGTAGCGAGGACAAATGATGAGAAGAATTTTTATTTCTCATTTATGTTCTAGAAATAGAGAAGTAGAAATTTTTTTCTTCTCATTTCTGTTCCAAACCTATTTCTAGACTAAAAATTTGCTCCAAAAATAGAAAAATAAAATTGTTTCACTGAACGGATTTCTATTCTAAAAACAAGTATGGAACAGAAAAATATTCCAGGAATAAAAATAAAATGGTTATCATGCGCGCTTTAAACATTCCATGTTTCACGATAAAAAACAAAAAATCTCGCTAGATTTGGAGGTGTAAAAATGTTCCATTCCGGAATTCATAAGTTTTGAAGTCTTTTCAAGCATAAATCCAAGTGTGACAAAAAAAATTTAAGATTGAAGTTATTAAATCACAATGACTCGATAAGTTAAAAAAAAAGACTCTTAGGAAGTATCAAATTCTTTGAATTGAGACGGATGGAAGATCAGATTTGTTAACCGATAGGTTCACCCTTGATTATACTCCACTAAACTTTTGTTTAGTAAACAATACTCCAAAAGTCTCGTTGCAGATTTTTTTTTTAAATCAGACTCCTTTCGTTCAAATCGAAATTGAGCTTCCTCCATTATCTCAAAAGCTCAAGGGAGAAGAGAATATAGGTGCAATTGACCACAAGCGAGATGGACCCTCGCTGGACCGGCAAGGTTGGACCTTGCCGGCCTATGGCGAGGTCGAGCTCGCCAGGCATGGTTCGAGCCTCTCTAGCAACCTCAAGTGAGGCTCGAGCCCTATGTAGCTCACTGGATCTAGTGAGGCTGTCAAGCGAGCTCAGGCCTCGCTAGATTCGGCTAGCTAGGCGAGGCTCGAGCCATACCCAGCCCAGCTTGTCGCTCTGGCAAGGCCCGAGCTCGCCCGATGACCTTGAACGAGCTCGTGCAAGGCGAGGCGAAGCCTCACCAGCCTATGGCAAGGCTCGAGGTCGCCTATGGCTAGTCGCCGATTGGCCATGACCGACCAAAGAAGGAAAAAAAAAAAAGAATGAAAGAAAAGGAAAAAAATGAAAACGAAAAATAAAAAATAATTAAAAATTCGAATTTTTGTTAAAAAAAGAAAAATAAAAGGAAAAAGTGTTCGGTGAAAAAAGCGTCCGGTTGAGAAGTAAAAGAAAGAGAACGGAAAAGGTGTTCGTGGACCTTGACTTGGGTCAATCATTGGTTTCGGTCTCCTTGCACCGCCCGCACGCTTTTCTGCCTGATTTTTTTTTTTTCTCTTTCCGCGAGTGGTAATACCGCGTTAAGACGAGGCACGGGGAGCTTAGGTTTTAGATTGTTGGCGTCCTTATCAAAATCACATTCCGTTTCCATTTAAGTGAATTAGATGGTATTAACTTTTTTATTGATTGATGACACGATTGAATAAACTATTAAGAAAAGATTTCTAAAAAATGGTGTTTGTTTGCAAGGATTTTACTATTTTATAAATCAATTTCATGGTAACTAAACATTCCATGTTTCATGAAAGAAAATAAAATCTCGCTAGATCCAAAAGTATAAATGTGTTCCATTCCGCAATTCATAAGTTCCAAAGTCATTTTAGGCATAAATCCGAGTGTGACCAAAACAAAACAATTTAAGGTTGAAGTTATTAAATTACGATGACTTGATGAGTCAAAAAAGACTCTTAAGAAGTATCAAATTTTTTGAATTGAGACCGATGGAAGATTGAATTTGTTCTCCGATAGCTTCACTTTTGATTATATTCGACTAAACTTTAGTTTTTTAGTAAACAGAAGTCCAAAAGTAGCGTTGCGGATTTCTTTTAAAATTGGACTCCTTCCATTTGAATCGAAATTGAGCTTCCTCCGCTAGCTCGAAAGCTCAGGGAAGAAGAGAAAGTTAGTGGGATCCCACTGCCTAAACTCCTACTCTTTTCAAAGGAAAACATAAACTTTTCGTACAGATCCGGGCCTTAACTATCAACACCTTTGTTCCTTTTCCCACATAATATGCAGAGAGAGTCGTGGGCCAGTTTTGCTATAAAATCGGCCGATGAGGATGCTTCCTTGAAGCATCACTCCAGCCCGTCCAAGTCAACAATTATATACGTTTCTTAACCGGCAAATCACTGGACTATGTGGTGTGGAAATTTCGGGGATGATAATCAACTTTTTCCCCCAAATAAAGGGGCGGATTCATTCGAAGTCAAGTCAACAAAAAAAGCAGACATCGAACTTCCAAACAAGTTCGTTTCCCGTCTTAATTAAGGTGAACTCCGGTCGGTCCGGTTTAATGGGCTGGTCGGGTCAAGGCCCGAACTAACTCCGAAACATAAAGCCCGATGGAATTATTGGTCTTGATCTTCATCAAAGACACTCTCCTAGCGATCAATCGAATTAAGAAAAGATTACACTTTTATTTCGGGGGAACCATCCTTCGCATTTAACCACTCATTAGTGTCAATAAATTGCTCATCACAAAGCAATGTAGTTGAACATAAAATCCATGCTTTGTGTTGATTATTATACAGAATACTATCAAGATATAGTAGACAAAATCAATGTGTAAGCATAGTCTTATGTCAACGTAAATGGGAAAAATTGTTCACGAGTGTTGTATTAAAACTTTGAAAATCGAGTCAGCATGCTGTCCAGCATCTCCTCCAACTTTGCATCCGACATCGCCGGCGCCGATGACGGCGATGATTCCACCATTTGCAAACTGATCGCGGCTTGTGGACGCAAAGGTGAGCTAAGGAAGGTCGAGCAGTCGGTGTGTGAGGCAGTACTTGCGAGGATAGAAAATGAACCACGTGATTCTGGTTTTGGAGACTGGCTCAGCTTCAGCTTGGCGTGCATTTATCTAGTCCATTAGACTACCGTGCGCGCATTTTATTTTTGGTCTGTCGTACTCTAACTTTTAGATTTTTATCATGCATTTTTATAGAGCGTGAAAATTGAATCTCACATTTGAAATTAAATATTCCCACCCCAACCGTTGAGAAGATAGGGAATCGAACACCCCACCTCCCGTTCCCATGTAAGAAGGGTGGCCGTGGTTACATGTGGAGCGTACGCTACAAAACTCTTTTAATTAAATAAAAACCTGCGCATAGCTTTTTCGGAAAAAATTCAAAAGCCTGCCAAGGCGTCTCGCTTTCCAACCGACCTTTCCGCTTTTTGATCCAAAGAAAATCCATCCCTTGCTTTCGGTTCGGAAGCTTTCCTTCCATTTTCGCTTAGAAACCTCACTATCCAAAGGTGCGCCGAGAGTTTGCGTTTTTATTTGCTCAAAGGAAGCAGAGGATGGTTGGCGTTTTTGGTATTTTTGTTTTAAATTGTCTTCGTAAAATTGACCGTTTTACTCTTCATAATAATTTCTCCTAATTTAATTTCCGGTTTTTTGTTTTGTGTACAAATATAAATTCATGAGAGCCACCAAACATGGGAAGACAATGATGGAGCTGTGAATTGTGACAGAGGAAAGTATTATTAAAACAGAGAGGCTTTTTAATGCTAATGGTATATATGTAACTTTAATGTTAAATCTGATAGTGGTAGTGAAAATATTGTCCTGTGCGACACTGTGTTATGCAACATAATTATTCATAGAGCATGCAAGAATCGATACGTAATAGCAAGTCGCCTTCTTGAACTCTCTCAACTCAAGAGAAGTGGGTCTCATAATTCACAGTTAAGCTTAACTCGTCAGTCATTCAAGTTGAGTTACATTCTTTCAAGTTTGAATAACTTAAGTTATTAAATCGATATGAATTTAAAATCGAAAATAATTGACTCAAAAAGCTTGCAACCATAGTGAAGTGATTGCATTTTTATATACCTAAAAAATATAAATAAATAGATATATTGCGGAACAATACCAAAAGATGCACAAATCAAGGCACAAATAAGAAGGATGAGACCAAAATCAAAACCACAAAAAACACAAGATATATGTGAAAACCCAAGACCGGAAAACACGGGGAGAGAGAGAGAGGAGTTTCACTATATTCGACAATAAGTACAAGAGTACAATCCAAAATGTCAAAGGTAGGAATAACAAAAAAAGAAGAGAATGTGGAGGCTAGGGTTAGATGTTGTATGCAACACATCCCTTTTATAGTCCCTCTTAAGTCCTAAAATAAATGCGCATGGTCCAAAAAACACTTGTCGCCAATTTGAAAGTCAAAACTCAATAAATCTCCATCTTCGTATCTTTAGAAGAGTGTTATGCCAAACGCTACAAAACCTCTTGCCCTCACTACCAAGAGTGACCACATAAGCCCACCGCCCAAATGGCGGAACCAATGACGAACACTCCTAAGCTTATGTGAGCGTATTCGGTGTAGGAAATAAGGGATGAAGCACCACCAACTCCGCCTAGGCAACTCAAATGGTGATAACGCTAATTAATGCTTGGACTTGGCCAAAGGAACTAGTTTGAGCAACATATCCGTTGGATTATCCGCCATAGGTACTTTCTCCATCGTAACCATACCCTTAACAACCTTATCACGCACACTGGATGTCGATATGTTTTGTTTCCTCATGATATATCGCATTCTTCGTCAACTAGATTGCACTTTAGTTACCACAAGAGGCTCCCTGCTGCGGATTTTGCTAGCAATTAAAATAAAAAAGTGTCATGGAGTGAAATCTGTTGTACGAAACATTGAAATGATGATATTTTATAATTTTTCATTGAAAATCCACTCGAAAATGTTGACATTGCGGTCCGAATCATTTATCAAATGGTGATGGCTAAAGAATAATATTATCAAATGCTGCCCAGAAGAAACATAAAAAGCTAAGTGATGATGGAAAGAAATAAAGCATTACAAGCAAAAAAAAATCTACATATTGCTAGCAATTCTAATTGAAATGACATCTGTTACGTGAAACGGTGAACGCATGCTATTTTATAAATTCTCATGGTAATTAACCTGGTGGGGGTCATTCACGGCGAAGCTGGCCGCGAGGATCCAAGGAAAATCTTGTCAAGAAGGCAAAGTGATAATGAAAAGATATAAAGTAATACAAGCAAAGAAAGAGAAGGTGGGTCATCCTGACGTGGAAAAGAAGACCCCGCCAATCCTTGAGCATGCGCCTTAGGTAGTCCAAGTCTTCGTAGATTTCTACGACTTGGGTCATTTATTGGTGCGATTCCTTCTTGAGCAAGCTGGCTTATCATGGACTGTTGGTAGTCCAAGGCTTCCTAGACTTTGACTTGGGTCAATCATTGGTTTCAGTCTTCTTGCACCACGTTAAGACGTAGCACGGGGAGCTTAGGTTTTAGATTGCTGGCGTTCCTATCAAGATCACATCGACCAAGCTCACGCAATTCTTAATCTAGTGATTATATTTCGATGCAACGCAAGATTATAAGTATGCGGGACAATCCATTTCTATTTAATTAAATTAGATGGTATCGAGTTTTTTTATTGATTGACGACACGATTGACTAGACGATTTAAGAAAAAAATATTTCCCAAACAAATGGTGTTTGTTTGCAAGTATTTTTCTATTTCTAAATCAATTTCATAGTAACTAAAGTTGTGAATGATAACCATTCCTCGAAAATTGATTTTGGAATAGAAAGAGATTTTTCTATTTGTATTCCTAGATGAGTTTCTAAGCAAAAATACACGTTTAATAACAGCAAAGAATTTCTCCCTGTCAGGCGGCGGCTGGCGGCTGACGGCGGCTGGCGATCGGTGACCGACAATGGCCGACAGCGAGACTGGCGGCGGCAGTGGCCGGCGGGTGGGCGGCCAGCTAGTAGCGAGGACAAATGATGAGAAGAGTTTTTATTTCTCATTTATGTTCTAGAAATAGAGAAGTAGAAATTTTTTTCTTCTCATTTCTGTTCCAAACCTATTTCTAGACCAAAAATTTGCTCCAAAAATAGAAAAATAAAATTGTTTAACTGAACGGATTTCTATTCTAAAAACAAGTATGGAACAGAAAAATAGTCCAGGAATAGAAATAAAATGGTTATCATGCGCGCTTTAAACATTCCATGTTTCACGATAGAAAACAAAAAATCTAGCTAGATTTGGAGGTGCAAAAATGTTCCATTCCGGAATTCATAAGTTTTGAAGTCTTTTCAAGCATAAATCCAAGTGTGACAAAAAAAATTTAAGATTGAAGTTATTAAATCACAATGACTCGATAAGTTAAAAAAAAAAAGACTCTTAGGAAGTATCAAATTCTTTGAATTGAGACGGATGGAAGATCAGATTTGTTAACCGATAGCTTCACCCTTGATTATACTCCACTAAACTTTTGTTTAGTAAACAATACTACAAAAGTCTCGTTGCGGATTTTTTTTTAAATCAGACTCCTTTCGTTCAAATCGAAATTGAGCTTCCTCCATTAGCTCAAAAGCTCAAGGAAGAAGAGAATATAGGTGTAACCGGCCACAAGCGAGATGGACCCTCGCTGGACCGGCAAGGTTGGACCTTGCCGGACTATGGCGAGGTCGAGCTCGCCAGGCATGGCTCGAGCCTCTCTAGCAACCTCGAGTGAGGCTCGAGCCCTATGTAGCTCACTGGATCTAGTGAGGTTGTCAAGCGAGCTCAGGCCTCGCTAGATTCGGCTAGCTAGGCGAGGCTCGAGCCATGCCCGGCCCAGCCTTGTCGCTGCAGCAAGGCCCGAGCTCGCCCGATGACCTTGAGCGAGCTCGTGTGGCGAGGCGGAGCCTCACCAGCCTATGGCAAGGCTCGAGGTCGCCTATGGCTAGTCGCCGATTGGCCACGACCGACCAAAGAAGGAAAAAAAAAAAGAAAGAAAGAAAAGGAAAAAAATGATAATAAAAATTAAAAATAATTAAAAATTCGAATTTTTGTTAAAAAAATAAAAATAAAAATAAAAGGAAAAAGTGTTCGGTGAAAAAAGCGCCCGGTTGAGAAGTAAAAGAAAGAGAATGGAAAAGGTGTTTCTTGAGCAAGCTGGGTCCATCATGGACTGTTCGTAGCCCAAGTGTTCGTGGACCTTGACTTGGGTCAATCATTGGTTTCGGTCTCCTTGCACCGCCCACACGCTTTTCTGCCTGAATTTTTTTTTTCTCTTTCCGAGAGTGGTAATATCGCGTTAAGACGAGGCACGGCGAGCTTAGGTTTTAGATTGTTGGCGTCCTTATCAAAATCACATTCCTTTTCCATTTAAGTGAATTAGATGGTATTAACTTTTTTATTGATTGATGACACGATTGAATAAATTATTAAAAAAAGATTTCTAAAAATGGTGTTTGTTTGCAAGGATTTTACTATTTTATAAATCAATTTCATGATAACTAAACATTCCATCTTTCATGAAAGAAAATAAAATCTCGCTAGATCCGAAAGTATAAATGTGTTCCATTCCACAATTCATAAGTTCCAAAGTCTTTTTAGGCATAAATCCGAGTGTGACCAAAACAAAACAATTTAAGATTGAAGTTATTAAATTACGATGACTTGATGAGTCAAAAAAGACTCTTAAGAAGTATCAAATTTTTTGAATTGAGACCGATGGAAGATTTAATTTGTTCTCCGATAGCTTCACTTTTGATTACATTCGACTAAACTTTAGTTTTTTAGTAAACAGAAGTCCAAAAGTAGCGTTGCGGATTTCTTTTAAAATTGGACTCCTTCCATTTGAATCGAAATTGAGCTTCCTCCGCTAGCTCGAAAGCTTAGGGAAGAAGAGAAAGTTGGTGGGATCCCACTGCCTAAACTCCTACTCTTTTCAAAGGAAAACATAAACTTTTCGTATAGATCCGGGCCTTAACTATCAACACCTTTGTTCCTTTTCCCACATAATATGCAGAGAGAGTCGTCGGCCAGTTTTGCTGTAAAATCGGTCGGTAAGGATGCTTCCTTGAAGCATCACTCCAGCCCGTCCAAGTCAACAATTATATACGTTTCTCAACGCGGCAAATCACTGGACTATGTGGTGCGGAAATTTCGGGGATGATAATCAACTTTTTACCCCAAATAAAGGGGCGGATTCATTCGAAGTCAAGTCAACAAAAAAAGCAGACATCGAACTTCCAAACAAGTTCGTTTCCCGTCTTAATTAAGGTGAACTCCGGTCGGTCCGGTTTAATGGGCTGGTCGGGTCAAGGCCCGAACTAACTCCGAAACATAAAGCCCGATGGAATTATTGGGCTTGATCTTCATCAAAGACACTGTCCTAGCTATCAATCGAATTAAGAAAAGATTACACTTTTATTTCGGGGGAACCATCCTTCGCATTTAACCACTCATTAGTGTCAATAAATTGCTCATCACAAAGCGCTGTAGTTGAACATAAAATCCATGCTTTGTGTTGATTATTATACAGAATACTATCAAGATATAGTAGACAAAATCAATGTGTAAGCATAGTCTTATGTCAACGTAAATGGGAAAAATTGTTCACGAGTGTTGTATTAAAACTTTGAAAATCGAGTCAGCATGCGGTCCAGCATCTCCTCCAACTTTGCATCCGACATCGCCGGCGCCGATGACGGCGATGATTCCACCATTTGCAAACTGATCGCGGCTTGTGGACGCAAAGGTGAGCTAAGGAAGGTCGAGCAGTCGGTGTGTGAGGCAAGATTTGCGAGGATAGAAAATGAACCACGTGATTCTGGTTTTGGAGACTAGCTTCAGCTTCAGCTTGGCGTGCATTTATCTAGTCCATTAGACTACTGTGCGCGCATTTTATTTTTGGTCTGTCGTACTCTAACTTTTAGATTTTTATCATGCATTTTTATAGAGCGTGAAAATTGAACCTCAAATTTGAAATTAAATATTCCCACCCCAACTCTTGAGAAGGTAGGGAATCGAACACCCCACCTCCCCTTCCCATGTAAGAAGGGTGGCCGTGGTTACATGTGGAGCATACGCTACAAAACTCTTTTAATTAAATAAAAACCTGCACATAGCTTTTTCGGAAAAAATTCAAAAGCCTACCAAGGCGTCTCGCTTTCCAACCGACCTTTCCGCTTTTTGATCCAAAGAAAATCCATCCCTTGCTTTCGGTTCGGAAGCTTTCCTTCCATTTTCGCTTAGAAACCTCACTATCCAAAGGTGCGCCGAGAGTTTGCGTTTTTATTTGCTCAAAGGAAGCAGAGGAGGGTTGGCGTTTTTGGTATTTTTGTTTTAAATTGTCTTCGTAAAATTGACCATTTACTCTTCATAATAATTTCTCCTAATTTAATTTCCGGTTTTTTGCTTTGTGTACAAATATAAATTCATGAGAGCCACCAAACATGGGAAGACAATGATGGAGCTGTGAATTGTGACAGAGGAAAGTATTATTAAAACAGAGAGGCTTTTTAATGCTAATGGTATATATGTAACTTTAATGTTCAATCTGACATTGGTAGTGAAAATATTGTCTTGTGCGACACTGTGTTATGCAACATAATTATTCATAGAGCATGCAAGAGTCGATACGTAATAGCAAGTCGCCTTCTTGAACTCTCTCAACTCAAGAGAAGTGGGTCTCATAATTCACACTAACTCGTCAGTTATTCAAGTTCAATTACATTCTTTCAAGTTTGAATAACTTAAGTTATTAAATCGATTTGAATTTAAAATCGAAAATAATTGACTCAAAAAGCTTGCAACCATAGTGAAGTGATTGCATTTTTATATACCTAAAAAATATAAATAAATAGATATATTGCGGAACAATACCAAAAGATGCACAAATCAAGGCACAAATAAGAAGGATGAAAGCAAAATCAAAACCACACAAAACACAATATATATGTGAAAACCCAAGATCGGAAAACACGGGGAGAGAGAGAGAGAGAGGAGTTTCACTATATTCGACAATAAGTACAAGAGTACAATCCAAAATGTCAAAAATAGGAATAACAAAAAAAGAAGAGAGTGGAGGCTAGGGTTAGATGTTGTATGCAACACATCCCTTTTATAGTCCCTCTTAAGTCCTAAAATAAATGCGCATGGTCCAAAAAACACTTGTCGCCAATTTGAAAGTCAAAACTCAACAAATCTCCATCTTCATATCTTTAGAAGAGTGTTATGCCAAACGCTACAAAACCTCTTGCCCTCACTACCAAGAGTGACCACATAAGCCCACCGCCCAAATGGCGGAACCAATGACGAACACTCCTAAGCTTATGTGAGCGTATTCGGTGTAGGAAATAAGGGATGAAACACTACCAACTCCGCCTAGGCAACTCAAATGGTGATAACGCTTATCAATGCTTGGACTTGGCCAAAGGAACTAGTTTGAGCAACATATCCGTTGGATTATCCGCCATAGGTACTTTCTCTATCGTAACCATACCCTTAACAACCTTATCACGCACACTGGATGTCGATATGTTTTGTTTCCTCATGATATATCGCATTTTCCGTCAACTAGATTGCACTTTAGTTACCACAAGAGGCTCCCTGCGCTGGATTTTGCTAGCAATTAAAATAAAAAAGTGCCATGGAGTGAAGTCTGTTGTACGAAACATTGAAAAGATGATATTTTATAATTTTTCATTGAAAATCCACTCGAAAATATTGACATTGCGGTCCGAATCATTTATCAAATGGTGATGGCTAAAGAATAATATTATCAAATGCTGCTCAGAAGAAACATAAAAAGCTAAGTGATGATGGAAAGAAATAAAGCATTACAAGCAAAGAAAAATCTACATATTGCTAGCAATTCTAATTGAAATGACATGTTACGTGAAAACGGTGAACGCATGTTATTTTATAAATTCTCATGGTAATTAACTTGCTGGGGGCCTCAGCCGGTCATTTACGGCGAAACTGGCCGCGAGGATCCAAGGAAAATCTTGTCAAGAAGGCAAAGTGATAATGAAAAGATATAAAGTAATACAAGCAAAGAAAGAGAAGGTGGGTCATCCTGACGTGGAAAAGAAGACCCCGCCAATCCTTGAGCATGCGCCTTAGGTAGTCCAAGTCTTCGTAGAATTCTACGACTTGGGTCAATTATTGGTGCGATTCCTTCTTGAGCAAGCTGGCTTATCATGGACTGTTGGTAGTCCAAGGCTTCCTAGACTTTGACTTGGGTCAACCATTGGTTTCAGTCTTCTTGCACCACGTTAAGACGTAGCACGGGGAGCTTAGGTTTTAGATTGCTGGCGTTCCTATCAAGATCACATCGACCAAGCTCACGCAATTCTTAATCTAATGATTATATTTCGATGCAACGCAAGATTATAAGTATGCGGGACAATCCATTTCTATTTAATTAAATTAGATGGTATCGAGTTTTTTTATTGATTGACGACACGATTGGCTAGACGATTTAAGAAAAAAATATTTCCCGAACAAATGGTGTTTGTTTGCAAGTATTTTTCTATTTCTAAATCAATTTCATAGTAACTAAAGTTGTGAATGATAACCATTCTGGTCAGAAATTGATTTTTGGAATAGAAAGAGATTTTTCTATTTCTATTCCTAGATGAGTTTCTAAGCAAAAATACGCGTTTAATAACAACATAGAATTTCTCCCTGTCGGACGGCGGCTGGCGGCTGACGGCGGCTGGCGATCGGTGACCGACAATGGCGGACAGCGAGACTGGCGGCGGCGGTGGCCGGCGGGTGGGCGGCCAGCTAGTAGCGAGGACAAATGATGAGAAGAGTTTTTATTTCTCATTTATGTTCTAGAAATAGAGAAGTAGAAATTTTTTTGTTCTCATTTCTGTTCAAAACCTATTTCTAGACTAAAAATTTGCTCCAAAAATAGAAAAATAAAATTGTTTCACTGAACGGATTTCTATTCTAAAAACAAGTATGGAACAGAAAAATAGTCCAGGAATAGAAATAAAAAGGTTATCATGCGCGCTTTAAGCATTCCATGTTTCACGATATAAAACAAAAAATCTCGCTAGATTTGGAGGTGTAAAAATGTTCCATTCCGGAATTCATAAGTTTTGAAGTCTTTTCAAGCATAAATCCAAGTGTGACAAAAAAAATTTAAGATTGAAGTTATTAAATCACAATGACTCGATAAGTTATAAAAAAAGACTCTTAGGAAGTATCAAATTCTTTGAATTGAGACGGATGAAAGATCAGATTTGTTAACCGATAGCTTCACCCTTGATTATACTCCACTAAACTTTTGTTTAGTAAACAATACTCCAAAAGTCTCGTTGCAGATTTTTTTTTAAATCGGACTCTTTTCGTGCAAATCGAAATTGAGCTTCCTCCATTAGCTCAAAAGCTCAAGGAAGAAGAGAATATAGGTGCAACCGGCCACAAGCGAGATGGACCCTCGCTGGACCGGCAAGGTTGGACCTTGCCGGCCTATGGCGAGGTCGAGCTCGCCAGGCATGGCTCGAGCCTCTCTAGCAACCTCAAGTGAGGCTCGAGCCCTATGTAGCTCACCGGATCTAGTGAGGCTGTCAAGCGAGCTCAGGCCTCGCTAGATTCGGCTAGCTAGGCGAGGCTCAAGCCATGCCCAGCCTAGCTTGTCGCTCTGGCAAGGCCCGAGCTCGCCCGATGACCTTGAACGAGCTCGTGCAAGGCGAGGCGAAGCCTCACCAGCCTATGCCAAGGCTCGAGGTCGCCTATGGCTAGTCGCCGATTGGCCACGACCGACCAAAGAAGGAAAAAAAAAAAGAATGAAAGAAAAGGAAAAAAATGAAAATGAAAAATAAAAAATAATTAAAAATTGGAATTTTTGTTAAAAAAATAAAAATAAAAGGAAAAAGTGTTCGGTGAAAAAAGCGTCCGGTTGAGAAGTAAAAGAAAGAGAATGGAAAAGGTGTTTCTTGAGCAAGCTGGGTCCATCATGGACTGTTCGTAGCCCAAGTGTTCGTGGACCTTGACTTGGGTCAATCATTGGTTTCGGTCTCCTTGCACCGCCCACACGCTTTTCTGCCTGATTTTTTTTTTTTTTTTCTCTTTCCGAGAGTGGTAATACCGCGTTGAGACGAGGCACGGGGAGCTTAGGTTTTAGATTGTTGGCGTCCTTATCAAAATCACATTCCGTTTCCATTTAAGTGTATTAGATGGTATTAACTTTTTTATTGATTGATGACACGATTGAATAAACTATTAAAAAAAGATTTCTAAAAAATGGTGTTTGTTTGCAAGGATTTTACTATTTTATAAATCAATTTCATGGTAACTAAACATTCCATGTTTCATGAAATGTTTTATAAAATCTCGCTAGATCCGAAAGTATAAATGTGTTCCATTCCGCAATTCATAAGTTCCAAAGTCTTTTTAGGCATAAATCCGAGTGTGACCAAAACAAAACAATTTAAGATTGAAGTTATTAAATTACGATGACTTGATGAGTCAAAAAAGACTCTTAAGAAGTATCAAATTTTTTGAATTGAGACCGATGGAAGATTGAATTTGTTCTCCGATAGCTTCACTTTTGATTACATTCGACTAAACTTTAGTTTTTTAGTAAACAGAAGTCCAAAAGTAGCGTTACGGATTTCTTTTGAAATTGGACTCCTTCCATTTGAATCGAAATTGAGCTTCCTCCGCTAGCTCGAAAGCTCAGGGAAGAAGAGAAAGTTGGTGGGATCCCACTGCCTAAACTCCTACTCTTTTCAAAGGAAAACATAAACTTTTCGTACAGATCCGGGCCTTAACTATCAACACCTTTGCTCCTTTTCCCACATAATATGCAGAGAGAGTCGTCAATCGGTCGGTAAGGATGCTTCCTTGAAGCATCACTCCAGCCCGTCCAAGTCAACAATTATATACGTTTCTCAACGCGGCAAATCACTGGACTATGTGGTGCGGAAATTTCGGGGATGAGAATCGACTTTTTACCCCAAATAAAGGGGCGGATTCATTCGAAGTCAAGTCAACAAAAAAAGCAGACATCGAACTTCCGGACAAGTTCGTTTCCCGTCTTAATTAAGGTTAACTCCGATCGGTCCAGTTTAATGGGCTGGTCGGGTCAAGGCCCGAACTAACTCCGAAACATAAAGCCCGATGGAATTATTGGGCTTGATCTTCATCAAAGACACTCTCCTAGCGATTAATCGAATTCAGAAAAGATTACACTTTTATTTCGGGGAACCATCCTTCGCATTTAACCACTTATTAGTGTCAATAAATTGCTCGTCACAAAGCGCTGTAGTTGAACATAAAATCCATGCTTTGTGTTGATTATTATACAGAATACTATCAAGATATAGTACACAAAATCAATGTGTAAGCATAGTCTTATGTCAACGTAAATGGAAAAAATTGTTCACGAGTGTTGTATTAAAACTTTGAAAATCGAGTCAGCATGCGGTCCAGCATCTCCTCCAACTTTGCATCCGACATCGCCGGCGCTGATGACGGCGATGATTCCACCATTTGCAAACTAATCGCGGCTTGTGGACGCAAAGGTGAGCTAAGGAAGGTCGAGCAGTCGGTGTGTGAGGCAGTACTTGCGAGGATAGAAAATGAACCACGTGATTCTGGTTTTGGAGACTGGCTTCAGCTTCAGCTTGGCGTGCATTTATCTAGTCCATTAGACTAATGTGCACGCATTTTATTTTTGATCTGTCGTACTCTAACTTTTAAATTTTTATCATGCATTTTTATAGAGCGTGAAAATTGAACCTCACATTTGAAATTAAATATTTCCACCCCAACCCTTGAGAAGATAGGAAATCGAACACCCCACCTCCCCTTCCCATGTAAGAAGGGTGGCCGTGGTTACACGTGGAGCATACGCTACAAAACTCTTTTAATTAAATAAAAACCTGCACATAGCTTTTTAGGAAAAAATTCAAAAGCCTTCCAAGGCGTCTCGCTTTCCAACCGACCTTTCCGCTTTTTGATCCAAAGAAAATCCATCCCTTGCTTTCGGTTCGGAAGCTTTCCTTCCATTTTCGCTTAGAAACCTCACTATCCAAAGGTGCGCCGAGAGTTTGCGTTTTTATTTGCTCAAAGGAAGCAGAGAAGGGTTGGCGTTTTTGGTATTTTTGTTTTAAATTGTCTTCGTAAAATTGACCATTTTACTCTTCATAATAATTTCTCCTAATTTGATTTCCGGATTTTTGTTTTGTGTACAAATATAAATTCATGAGAGCCACCAAACATGGGAAGACAATGATGGAGCTGTGAATTGTGACAGAGGAAAGTATTATTAAAACAGAGAGGCTTTTTAATGCTAATGGTATATATGTAACTTTAATGTTAAATCTGATATTGGTAGTGAAAATATTGTCCTGTGCGACACTGTGTTATGCAACATAATTATTCATAAAGCATGCAAGAGTCGATACGTAATAGCAAGTCGCCTTCTTGAACTCTCTCAACTCAAGAGAAGTGGGTCTCATAATTCACAGTTAAGCTTAACTCGTCAGTCATTCAAATTCAATTACATTCTTTCAAGTTTGAATAACTTAAGTTATTAAATCGATTTGAATTTAAAATCGTAAATAATTGACTCAAAAAGCTTGCAACCATAGTGAAGTGATTGCATTTTTATATACCTAAAAAATATAAATAAATAGATATATTGCGGAACAATACCAAAAGATGCACAAATCAAGGCACAAATAAGAAGGATGAAAGCAAAATCAAAACCACACAAAACACAAGATATATGTGAAAACCCAAGACCGGAAAACACGGGAAGAGAGAGAGAGAGAGGAGTTTCACTATATTTGACAATAAGTACAAGAGTACAATCCAAAATGTCAAAGGTAGGAATAACAAAAAAAGAAGAGAATGTGGAGGCTAGGGTTAGATGTTGTATGCAACACATCCCTTTTATAGTCCCTCTTAAGTCCTAAAATAAATGCGCATGGTCCAAAAAACACTTGTCGCCAATTTGATAGTCAAAACTCAACAAATCTCCATCTTCATATCTTTAGAAGAGTGTTATGCCAAACGCTACAAAACCTCTTGCCCTCACTACCAAGAGTGACCACATAAGCCCACTGCCCAAATGGCGGAACCAATGACGAACACTCCTAAGCTTATGTGAGTGTATTCGGTGTAGGAAATAAGGGATGAAGCACCACCAACTCCACCTAGGCAACTCAAATGGTGATAACGCTAATCAATGCTTGGACTTGGCCAAAGGAACTAGTTTGAGGAACATATCCGTTGGATTATCCGCCATAGGTACTTTCTCCATCGTAACCATACCCTTAACAACCTTATCACGCACACTGGATGTCGATATGTTTTGTTTCCTCATGATATATCGCATTCTTCGTCAACTAGATTGCACTTTAGTTACCACAAGAGGCTCCCTGCTCCGGATTTTGCTAACAATTAAATTAAAAAAGTGCCATGGAGTGAAATCTGTTGTACGAAACATTGAAAAGATGATATTTTATAATTTTTCATTGAAAATCCACTCGAAAATGTTGACATTGCGGTCCGAATCATTTATCAAATGGTGATGGCTAAAGAATAATATTATCAAATGCTGCCAAGAAGAAACATAAAAAGCTAAGTGATGATGGAAAGAAATAAAGCATTACAAGCAAAAAAAAATCTACATATTGCTAGCAATTCTAATTGAAATGACATCTGTTACGTGAAACGGTGAATGCATGTTATTTTATAAATTCTCATGGTAATTAACATCCTGGGGGGTCATTCACGGCGAAGCTGGCCGCGAGGATCCAAGGAAAATCTTGTCAAGAAGGCAAAGTGATAATGAAAAGATATAAAGTAATACAAGCAAAGAAAGAGAAGGTGGGTCATCCTGACGTGGAAAAGAAGACCCCTCCAATCCTTGAGCATGCGCCTTAGGTAGTCCAAGTCTTCGTAGATTTCTACGACTTGGGTCAATTATTGGTGCGATTCCTTCTTGAGCAAGCTGGCTTATCATGGACTGTTGGTAGTCCAAGGCTTCCTAGACTTTGACTTGGGTCAATCATTGGTTTCAGTCTTCTTGCACCACGTTAAGACGTAGCACGGGGAGCTTAGGTTTTAGATTGCTGGCGTTCCTATCAAGATCACATCGACCAAGCTCACGCAATTCTTAATCTAGTGATTATATTTCGATGCAACGCAAGACTATAAGTATGCGGGACAATCCATTTCTATTTAATTAAATTAGATGGTATCGACTTTTTTTATTGATTGACGACACGATTGGCTAGACGATTTAAGAAAAAAATATTTCCCGAACAAATGGTGTTTGTTTGCAAGTATTTTTCTATTTCTAAATCAATTTCATAGTAACTAAAGTTGTGAATGATAACCATTCTGGTCAGAAATTGATTTTTGGAACAGAAAGATTTTTCTATTTCTATTCCTAGATGAGTTTCTAAGCAAAAATACGCGTTTAATAACAACATAGAATTTCTCCCTGTCGGACGGCGGCTGGCGGCTGACGGCGGCTGGCGATCAGTGACCAACAATGGCGGACAGCGAGACTGGCGGCGGCGGTGGCCGACGGGTGGGCGGCCAGCTAGTAGCGAGGACAAATGATGAGAAGAGTTTTTATTTCTCATTTATGTTCTAGAAATAGAGAATTAGAAATTTTTTTGTTCTCATTTCTGTTCCAAACCTATTTCTAGACTAAAAATTTGCTCCAAAAATAGAAAAATAAAATTGTTTCACTGAATGGATTTCTATTCTAAAAACAAGTATGGAACAGAAAAATAGTCCCGGAATAGAAATAAAATGGTTATCATGCGCGCTTTAAACATTCCATGTTTCACGATAGAAAACAAAAAATCTCGCTAGATTTGGAGGTGTAAAAATGTTCCATTCCGGAATTCATAAGTTTTGAAGTCTTTTCAAGCATAAATCCAATTGTGACAAAAAAAATTTAAGATTGAAGTTATTAAATCACAATGACTCGATAAGTTAAAAAAAAAAGACTCTTAGGAAGTATCAAATTCTTTGAATTGAGACGGATGGAAGATCAGATTTGTTAACCGATTGCTTCACCCTTGATTATACTCCACCAAACTTTTGTTTAGTAAACAATACTCCAAAAGTCTCGTTGCAGATTTTTTTTTAAATCGGACTCCTTTCGTTCAAATCGAAATTGAGCTTCCTCCATTAGCTCAAAAGCTCAAAGAAGAAGAGAATATAGGTGCAACTGGCCACAAGCGAGATGGACCCTCGCTGGACCGGCAAGGTTGGACCTTGCCGACCTATGGCGAGGTCGAGCTCGCCAGGCATGGCTCGAGCCTCTCTAGCAACCTCGAGTGAGGCTCGAGCCCTATGTAGCTCACTGGATCTAGTGAGGCTGTCAAGCGAGCTCAGGCCTCGCTAGATTCGGCTAGCTAGGCGAGGCTCGAGCCATGCCCAGCCCAGCTTGTCGCTCTGGCAAGGCCCGAGCTCGCCCGATGACCTTGAGCGAGCTCGTGTAAGGCGAGGCGGAGCCTCACCAGCCTATGGCAAGGCTCGAGGTCGCCTATGGCTAGTCGCCGATTGGCCACGACCGACCAAAGAAGGAAAAAAAAAAAGAATGAAAGAAAAGGAAAAAAATTAAAATTAAAAATTAAAAATAATTAAAAATTCGAATTTTTGTTAAAAAAATAAAAATAAAAGGAAAAAGTGTTCGGTGAAAAAAGCGTCCGGTTGAGAAGTAAAAGAAAGAGAATGGAAAAGGTGTTTCTTGAGCAAGCTGGGTCCATCATGGACTGTTCGTAGCCCAAGTGTTCGTGGACCTTGACTTGGGTCAATCATTGGTTTCGGTCTCCTTGCACCGCCCACACGCTTTTCTGCCTGATTTTTTTTTTTTTTCTCTTTCCGCGAGTGGTAATACCGCGTTAAGACGAGGCACGGGGAGCTTAGGTTTTAGATTGTTGGCGTCCTTATCAAAATCACATTCCGTTTCCATTTAAGTGTATTAGATGGTATTAACTTTTTTATTGATTGATGACACGATTGAATAAACTATTAAAAAAAGATTTCTAAAAAATGGTGTTTGTTTGCAAGGATTTTACTATTTTATAAATCAATTTCATGGTAACTAAACATTCCATGTTTCATGAAATGTTTTATAAAATCTCGCTAGATCCGAAAGTATAAATGTGTTCCATTCCGCAATTCATAAGTTCCAAAGTCTTTTTAGGCATAAATCCGAGTGTGACCAAAACAAAACAATTTAAGATTGAAGTTATTAAATTACGATGACTTGATGAGTCAAAAAAGACTCTTAAGAAGTATCAAATTTTTTGAATTGAGACCGATGGAAGATTGAATTTGTTCTCCGATAGCTTCACTTTTGATTACATTCGACTAAACTTTAGTTTTTTAGTAAACAGAAGTCCAAAAGTAGCGTTGCGGATTTCTTTTAAAATTGGACTCCTTCCATTTGAATCGAAATTGAGCTTCCTCCGCTAGCTCGAAAGCTCAGGGAAGAAGAGAAAGTTGGTGGGATCCCACTGCCTAAACTCCTACTCTTTTCAAAGGAAAACATAAACTTTTCGTACAGATCCGGGCCTTAACTATCAACACCTTTGTTCCTTTTCCCACATAATATGCAGAGAGAGTCGTGGGCCAGTTTTGCTATAAAATCGGTCGGTGAGGATGCTTCCTTGAAGCATCACTCCAGCCCGTCCAAGTCAACAATTATATACGTTTCTTAACGCGGCAAATCACTGGACTATGTGGTGTGGAAATTTCGGGGATGATAATCAACTTTTTCCCCCAAATAAAGGGGCGGATTCATTCGAAGTCAAGTCAACAAAAAAAGCAGACATCGAACTTCCAAACAAGTTCGTTTCCCGTCTTAATTAAGGTGAACTCCGGTCGGTCCGGTTTAATGGGCTGGTCGGGTCAAGGCCCGAACTAACTCCGAAACATAAAGCCCGATGGAATTATTGGGCTTGATCTTCATCAAAGACACTCTCCTAGCGATCAATCGAATTAAGAAAAGATTACACTTTTATTTCGGGGGAACCATCCTTCGCATTTAACCACTCATTAGTGTCAATAAATTGCTCATCACAAAGCGATGCAGTTGAACATAAAATCCATGCTTTGTGTTGATTATTATACAGAATACTATCAAGATATAGTACACAAAATCAATGTGTAAGCATAGTCTTATGTCAACGTAAATGGGAAAAATTGTTCACGAGTGTTGTATTAAAACTTTGAAAATCGAGTCAGCATGCAGTCCAGCATCTCCTCCAACTTTGCATCCCACATCGCCGGCGCCTATGACGGCGATGATTCCACCATTTGCAAACTGATCGCGGCTTGTGGACGCAAAGGTGAGCTAAGGAAGGTCGAGCAGTCGGTGTGTGAGGCAGTACTTGCGAGGATAGAAAATGAACCACTTGATTCTGGTTTTGGAGACCGGCTTCAGCTTCAGCTTGGCGTGCATTTATCTAGTCCATTAGACTACTGTGCGCGCATTTTATTTTTGATCTGTCGTACTTGAACTTTTAAATTTTTATCATGCATTTTTATAGAGCGTGAAAATTGAACCTCACATTTGAAATTAAATATTCCCACCCCAACCCTTGAGAAGATAGGAAATCGAACACCCCACCTCCCATTCCCATGTAAGATAGGTGGCCGTGGTTACATGTGGAGCATACGCTACAAAACTCTTTTAATTAAATAAAAACCTGCACATAGCTTTTTGGGAAAAAAATTCAAAAGCCTGCCAAGGCGTCTCGCTTTCCAACCGACCTTTCCGCTTTTTGATCCAAAGAAAATCCATCCCTTGCTTTCGGTTCGGAAGCTTTCCTTCCACTTTCGCTTAGAAACCTCACTATCCAAAGGTGCGCCGAGAGTTTGCGTTTTTATTTGCTCAAAGGAAGCAGAGGAGGGTTGGCGTTTTTGGTATTTTTGTTATTAAATTGTCTTCGTAAAATTGACCATTTTACTCTTCATAATAATTTCTCCTAATTTAATTTCCGGTTTTTTGTTTTGTGTACAAATATAAATTCATGAGAGCCACCAAACATGGGAAGACAATGATGGAGCTGTGAATTGTGACAGAGGAAAGTATTATTAAAACAGAGAGGCTTTTTAATGCTAATGGTATATATGTAACTTTAATGTTAAATCTGATATTGGTAGTGAAAATATTGACCTGTGCGACACTGTGTTATGCAACATAATTATTCATAGAGCATGCAAGAGTAGATACGTAATAGCAAGTCGCCTTCTTGAACTCTCTCAACTCAAGAGAAGTGGGTCTCATAATTCACAGTTAAGCTTAACTCGTCAGTCTTTCAAGTTCAGTTACATTCTTTCAAGTTTGAATAACTTAAGTTATTAAATCGATTTGAATTTAAAATCGAAAATAATTGACTCAAAAAGATAGCAACCATAGTGAAGTGATTGCATTTTTATATACCTAAAAAATATAAATAAATAGATATATTGCGGAACAATACCAAAAGATGCACAAATCAAGGCACAAATAAGAAGGATGAAAGCAAAATCAAAACCACACAAAACACAAGATATATGTGAAAACCCAAGACCGGAAAACACGGGGAGAGAGAGAGAGAGAGAGGAGTTTCACTATATTCGACAATAAGTACAAGAGTACAATCCAAAATGTTAAAGATAGGAATAACAAAAAAAGAAGAGAATGTGGAGGCTAGGGTTAGATGTTGTATGCAACACATCCCTTTTATAGTCCCTCTTAAGTCCTAAAATAAATGCGCATGGTCCAAAAAACACTTGTCGCTAATTTGAAAGTCAAAACTCAACAAATCTCCATCTTCATATCTTTAGAAGAGTGTTATGCCAAACGCTACAAAACCTCTTGCCCTCACTACCAAGAGTGACCACATAAGCCCACCGCCCAAATGGCGGAACCAATATTGACGAACACTCCTAAGCTTATGTGAGCGTATTCGGTGTAGGAAATAAGGGATAAAGCACCACCAACTCCGCCTAGGCAACTCAAATGGTGATAACGCTAATCAATGCTTGGACTTGGCCAAAGGAACTAGTTTGAGCAACATATCCGTTGGATTATCCGTCATAGGTACTTTCTCCATCGTAACCATACCCTTAACAACCTTATCACGCACACTGGATGTCGATATGTTTTGTTTCCTCATGATATATCGCATTCTTCGTCAACTAGATTGCACTTTAGTTACCACAAGAGGCTCCCTGCTCCAGATTTTGCTAGCAATTAAAATAAAAAAGTGCCATGGAGTGAAGTCTGTTGTACGAAACATTGAAAAGATGATATTTTATAATTTTTCATTGAAAATCCACTCGAAAATGTTGACATTGCGGTCCGAATCATTTATCAAATGGTGATGGCTAAAGAATAATATTATCAAATACTGCCCAGAAGAAACATAAAAAGCTAAGTGATGATGGAAAGAAATAAAGCATTACAAGCAAAGAAAAATGTACATATTGCTAGCAATTCTAATGGAAATGACATCTGTTACGTGAAACGGTGAACGCATGCTATTTTATAAATTCTCATGGTAAGATTGAAGTTATTAAATTACGATGACTTGATGAGTCAAAAAAGACTCTTAAGAAGTATCAAATTTTTTGAATTGAGACCGATGGAAGATTGAATTTGTTCTCCGATAGCTTCACTTTTGATTACATTCGACTAAACTTTAGTTTTTTAGTAAACAGAAGTCCAAAAGTAGCGTTGCGGATTTCTTTTAAAATTGGACTCCTTCCATTTGAATCGAAATTGAGCTTCCTCCGCTAGCTCGAAAGCTCAGGGAAGAAGAGAAAGTTGGTGGGATCCCACTGCCTAAACTCCTACTCTTTTCGAAGGAAAACATAAACTTTTCGTACAGATCCGGGCCTTAACTATCAACACCTTTGTTCCTTTTCCCACAGAATATGCAGAGAGAGTCGTGGGCCAGTTTTACTGTAAAATCGGTCGGTAAGGATGCTTCTTTGAAGCATCACTCCAGCTCGTCCAAGTCAACAATTATATACGTTTCTCAACGCGGCAAATCACTGGGACTATGTGGTGCGGAAATTTCGGGGATGAGAATCAACTTTTTCCCCCAAATAAAGGGGCGGATTCATTCGAAGTCAAGTCAACAAAAAAAGCAGACATCGAACTTCCAAACAAGTTCGTTTCCCGTCTTAATTAAGGTGAACTCCGGTCGGTCCGGTTTAATGGGCTGGTCGGGCCAAGGCCCGAACTAACTCCGAAACATAAAGCCCGGTGGAATTATTGGGCTTGATCTTCATCAAAGACACTCTCCTAGCGATCAATCGAATTAAGAAAAGATTACACTTTTATTTCGGGGGAACCATCCTTCGCATTTAACCACTCATTAGTGTCAATAAATTGCTCATCACAAAGCGATGTAGTTGAACATAAAATCCATGCTTTGTGTTGATTATTATACAGAATACTATCAAGATATAGTACACAAAATCAATGTGTAAGCATAGTCTTATGTCAACGTAAATGGGAAAAATTGTTCACGAGTGTTGTATTAAAACTTTGAGCCACTAACAAGTGCAATAAATAAGTTCACGAACTTGATGTGACCTATTAGATCCCATTTGGAAGCCAACTCAATTAGAATTTCCAAATTCCCGATCGAACTCGGAAGCATCTCCAATGACCGGTAAAAGTTCAGTGAAGCCTCTCCAATGACTATGATGATTAATAAGAATATTGAGTCCCCCCAATCTCAAGTATGCAAGTTCTCTATTTCAAATAATGTTTTCAAAGGTGTGGCTCTTCACACTCTCGATTAATGCTTGCGGATTACGTATTACAAAAGAAAAAGAAAAAAAGAGGCGAAAGCATAAGAACTTGCGGACAGTGCGAGACTATTCCATGTAAAATTTTTAGAATTGGAAAATTTTTTGCCACACTTCTATTCATTTGAAATTAATTGATTTAGGTCATTATTTCAGATTTACCCAAGTCCATTTGCAATTGGAAACATTTTTTTAATTTAATTAAGAATTGTTATGCCTCCTCTTCAACTCCTATAAATCCAACTTAAGACCCGTGCTTTTCCTGAAAAACAAATTGGACATGCGTTTACAGATGTAGAGGGTCCATCTTCCTCGGGTCGCAATTTTGTGTTGGTTATTGCTGTAGAGGTGATACCATAAGTGCTGAGATATTTCACACTTTTTATAACAACTAGTTTATCCTATACGGTATGATGAAGTTAACGTTCTCTTGCGTGAAGCATGGGCATCAAACAACTTCAGATTCAGTAATTAAGCAAAAATAGTAAGGATACCTCCGATAAATCACCATAAAGTAAATTGACAAAATATTGCACTTAGAAGTTATACAAATTGACTCGACCTCACTATGTAAGTTAATTAGCAATTCAAAGCCACTGAAACATCTAAACCAAATCAAATTAAAACAAAGAAGATCTGAACAAGGGTATATAGAATTACGAAACCATATAAGAAGTCAACACGCGAAGTGCACATGAAAAGAAGATTTGCATAAACCGCTAGGTAATTCATATCTGTAATAGAATAGGAGGCACTTCTTATTAGAAAAAAGTACTCAACAAAGCAGGTGTCCATTGTTTTCTCTTTTGCAGAAACTTGCCAAGTTTGATCAAGCAACTCCATAATGAGCTGAATTTCCATCACCCATGGTGAAGTATGCCTATCCGTTTTAATTTCTTTAACGCTGATACATTAGGAAACTTCAGGACAGAGTTGCCGGAGGAGATCCACAAATTTTCCAACAATTCCGGTCGACCGGATTACCACAATGATGTAAATGAAAAGCCATTAGTTTCTTCAAGCCACTCATATCATCCAATCTGCCCAGTTGGATGAGCTTGTTCGGCTCCAAAGTTCTAAGACTTTCCGGACTCTCAAGGCCTGGAATTTCCGTGACTGCGGAATACTCAATTAAGGCAGAAGTCCATGCCAAGCGCAGAGAATTTGTACACTCTTCAATCCTTGACATTCGGGCATATGCTTTATTGAGGTCATACAACATTCCCTTTTAAGGTGGAAGTCCATGTCAGACTTTCCCCTTCCATCTCGGGAGTTCGTAGATATATTTTCCCTTTTAAGATAGAGATTGTTGATGTTTGTCCGTTATAACCAGCATGCGAATTGGACACAGTCGACGTCTAGCAAGTTAGTCAACATAACTTTTTCCCCCTAAAATCATGCGTCCCTTGCTAATTAGTCGGGGGTTCACAACAATAGCTCTTACAGTACTTCTATTCGTGCGAAGTCCACCGTGAGGTACTGACCGAGTTATCTAGTGTTAGATTCATCTATACTAGTAAGAATACTTTGAGGGACCTTGTTTAGTTTTCTTATCCTTGTTTCATCATCTTATTCCATCATTTCTCCGTTCACGCTGCTCCATGTTTTATAGCAGCATCATTTTCTTCAAGTCATTTCTCTGCCCGAGTCACAATGGGTTGCGATTTTTTCTTTCCTGATCAATTAAGAAATGTCGGAAGAGATGATCAATATGATTATCCATTCTTGTCGTTAGATAAAGTGCTATATCCGTCACATGATATCTTGTTTGAGCCAAACCACTTGGTACATCGATAAGTGTATGAGCCTATCATCGTAACTAGTATGCCAAAAGCTTGAAAATCCTTCCACATAATGCTGTGGATGCCTGAAATATTGACCAGTGAAAGTTCGCTCATGACATGATTCAAACTCGTGAATTGATGGAAGATGGTGTGATCCCTTCATCATTGGTTCATCATGCCTGGGGTTGGATTGCGACTCTTTTCATGTTCAATTTTTTTTCGGAAAAATGACCAAAAAAGTCCTAAACCTTTTGCAATTGTGCCAATTCAGTCCTAAACCTTTTTTTTTGCCATTTCAGTCCTAAACCTTTTGCAATTATGCCAATTCAGTCCTAAACCTTTTTTTTTGCCATTTCAGTCCTAAACCTTTTGCAATTGTGCAGATTCAGTCCATCCGGCCACTTTTGGCCGGCCGGCGCTGACGTGGACGCCGGCCGGCTGTCGTGGCATTATTTTAATATTTTTTTCCTTCTTCCCCTTGGCCGGTCCGGCCAGGGGGAGGCTCGCCGGCGAGGTCGAGCTCGCCGGCCATGGGCGAGGTATCGCCTAGATCTGGGCGAGGCCTCACCGTCGCCGGGCGAGCTCGACCTCGCTTATAGCCGGCGAGGTCGAGCTCGCCCAGCGACGACGAGGCCTCGCCTAGATCTGGCGAGGCCTTGCCGTCGCTGGACGAGCTCGGCCTCGCTCGGCCACGGGCAAGGTCGAGCTCGCCGGCCACGGGCGAGGTCGAGCTCGCCGAGCAACGGCGAGGTCTCGCCAGATGTAACAGCCCGAATTTCGATGTAAGTCTAAGATCAATAAAACGGATATTAATTCGCATTTCATTTTAGTAAGTCTCGCCCAGAGCTGATCGCTCTCGGGATACTAACTAATGGGGCATGGCTAACTAGAAAGCGGTACGTGGACCGGGGACCCTATCGTGAAACGGATACCGATCGCGAGAGATGCTGAGGGAATATTTTGAACCATTGTGGGCCGATCTTAGGAAAGGTAGCGGATTTGGTTTGTCCAAGGCCAACGTTGTACACTCGGATCGCAGGTGAATCTGCATGACCGAAAAGTGCACGTGGCCAATCAGTCCTGAACCTAAACCGAACGATCGTAGCCTTTGGGGCTAGTGATAATTTCTCATTCTCTCAATGATCGAGACCATTACGATACGGGTAGCCCTAGGTCGATACGCGTAATCTCTAAACTGCCGCCCGTTAGTGAGAGACCCTGAAATTGGAAGTTTAGCGGGTTTTGTTTACGGAATTGGGCCCGGATTTCGGTATCAATTTTCGAAGGCTTAAGAGACTATTTTTGGGAATCTGACGTCATATTACGCTGGCCACACGCATGTGGAGTTAGTACGAGTAAAAATTGGAATTTCGGTCCGGGGGTGAAAAATTACGATTTTGCCCCAGGGATGCCAGCGTTGCTTTTCGAGGCCAAATGAGGTTATTTTTCTTGGCCGACGCCATTTTTGGGTGGCCACGCGTACCAGGAGTCGTTTTGGCCAAAAATTGGAATTTCGACAAAAATTGGAAAAATAATATTATTTTATTCCCGAAACTTTGACATGGATTTTCGAGGGCTTGCGCGATGAATTTCGCGATTCCGATGCCATATTATGTTGGCCACACACATATGGAACACGTATGTGCGAAAATTGGAATTTCGGTTCGGGATCGGAAAATTACGAAAATGCCCCTAGGCCATTTTTCACTAATTCCGAAATTTAGTTAATTTTTGGGGGTTAACCAAGATTAGTTAGGCTTAACTCAGGTCTGGTCAACCATGGTTAAGGACAAATGACCATTTCATCCTTGGATTAATGGATTAGATCAAATCTTAGCCCTTGGATCAAGGGCAAAATTGTCCATTGGCCAAGATTTTGACACTTGGATTCCATTAAGTTATATTTGACTCATTTGACCAGAATTTCCTCTCTCTCATTCGTGTGTTCCTGATCTGCCGAGACCAATTCCCCTCTTCCTCTTCTTCTTCAGCGTTTTTTTTCTCTACCGTGGGCAAGTTTCTGCATTTTCTGGTACTGTTCACGCCGGAACAGTACCAGCCGGAGCTGCTGGCCGCCCACCAGCCGTCGCCACAGCACCCTTGGACCTCCCTCTCACCTGTTCAGCCACCACAACCCCGGTTATAGTCCAGAAACAGCCCTCTCTCTCCTTTTTCCCTCTTTTCTCATTTTTATGTTTTACAAACAGTACCGCCGAAGCTTTGCCGGAGCTCCGACCGTCGTTCCGTCGACGCCCGGCCGTCCAGCACGTCCATACGTCGCCGCCCAGCACCGTCCCCGTACAGTATCCGTACGGGTACTGTTCACGCCCCCCGTACGAATCACTGTTCACGCCGGACCATACGGATGCCGCGGCTGTCACCGGCACCTCGCCGGCCACCGTCCCAGCCCGTCAGTACAGTGTCCGTACACGGGGGGGGGGGGGGGGGGGGGTTACTGTTCACCGTCGTACACCCGCGCCGCCGTCCGCCGGGAATTCCGCCGCCGGTTTCACTGTTCACCAGTGATCGGTCGCCGTTCCCCGACGTCGTGACTTTGGATTAGGTGAGTAAAATTCCTAAACCCGGATTAGGACTGATAATGCGTTTTTCCTAGACTGGTTTAGGTATTATCGGTGCATTTTGGACTGGCTTAGATAATAGCAGTGTGTATTTCAGACTGGGTTGAGAATTGATTGGTAAAAATTATTATCGGAAAAATTTAGTGGACTAATGAGAATCGTTGGGGAGGATAATGGGGTTTAATGACCAATTTAGGAGCTCGTTGGTGAAATTGCCGGGTGTACCCGGGTTGACTGATTGTACGTCAATTGTGATTAATTTCGTACTGCTATGTCGTATGTTGTATGGCTGATTTTGTGGAGTGCGATTGGCCATTGTTTGGTTTACAATGAATTGCTGATTTGTGAATCGCACGTTGGGCCACACAGTATTAATTGGGCCAATTGAGCACGTGTGGTGATATTGAGTGTTTGAATTTAATTGGCGCTCATGGTGCATTGCATTGCATAACATGGACACGCATTGTGTATGCCGAGAGTGAGGTATGTGATGAAATTGTGTGAGAATGCGTGTCTGCCATGAGCATGTGATCACCTAAAATGCCCTGAAGCGTTTTACGCTGGGTTCAGATAATAATGAGTTGTGTGATCACCTAAGGACCTTCGGGTCATGACCTACGGGTCGATACCGTCCTCATGCACTTTGAAGCAGGACGATGCCCGGTACGTCCGGAAAACGACCATCCTCATGCACTTTGAAGCGAGGCTGCGGTTCGTAAGGAGATCGGTGTTGCGCCTCATGCACTTTGAAGCGAGGCTAGAGACACGGGCCGGATCGGTTCTTTGCGCCTCATGCACTTTGAAGCGAGCTAGACGCACCGGGTCGTTAATAATGTGGACTCGAGTCGTAATTAATAATAAATTGGGAAATTGCCAGTGTGGGCCAGTGGACCGGAAAATGCGTATGACATGTAGATGACATTTGCATGCATGGAACATGCAGAGACTGGCATGCGAATGTATGAGAATCGGTGCATGAACGTGTGATTGACATACGTGTGATTATGCGTGCCACGCATGTGCCGTAACTATTATATGTTAATCTGCCTAACCTGCAGGGTCAGATAATTGTTTGACTATTGTGGTATTGTGATTTGAATAATTGTTTACAGTCAGGAGATTGCATGCTAGCCTAGCCTAGGTTTAGGGGTTGAACTCATTGAGATTCGTCTCACGGTTGTGTAAATCGAAACATTTCAGACCCCCGGCCGTGAGGATGGAGAGGCCACTGCCTCTTTTTGGGATCTCGTTGCAGATCCAGCAATATACCGGTACCTACCCCTCGGAAAACGGGGAGGCTTTTGTGAGATATCGATCCGAAGTGATTGTGAATATAGGCGAGTATTATTATCAGAAGCAGGAGTACGTGGCATGGTGCCACCGGGATGCCGCTGGAAATGAGGGAGAGCCCTTCAGGACCTTCGATATCTCGGTCGATAGTATTGGGTTGATACAGCCGATTATAGCGGATGGTGAGGTGATCAATCCAGAGGCCACGCCCGAATGGATGAGGCAGGAGAAGGACATGGACGAGGAGCTCGAGGTAATAGCAGAGGACCCTGAACCGATGGAGGAGGATCAGAATGGCGAACCCGAGGCCATGGAGCAGGACGGAGAGGAGGACGGAGAGGTGGCAGAGCTGGGATCGGATGAGGAAGGGATGGAGCTTTACCTTGACCCAGAGTTGGAGCTGGACTCCGAGGACGAGCGAGCTCAAGCTATGGATTCGGAGGAGTCAGGGCCTAGCGAGGACGCATCCGAGGAGTTATCAGATGACCCCACCGAGTCGTCCGATCCTGACTGGGAGCCTTAGGGCCGCCCAGTGTCCTTAGCTAGCAATGAGGGCTGCTACTTTTTGAACTGTCGCCCTCTCCCCTAGTTTAGTCTGACCTCCCTAGCCGCTTATCCCTTTTTGACCAGGTGGCTGTTAATCTTGTGTAGTTTTTGTGTGTTCCTGTAAATGTTGTACAAATGGTTTTTAATAGTAAAACAAATGTGTAATTATTTTCTATGATGGTATTTAATGTATGGCTATCCTCGGCTCATATTGTAGTTGTCTGGGTTTGTTTATTTTATACTTCCGCTTGTGCTTGATCTCTGTATGGGCGTGGGTCGGCGTCGCTTCCTGGGACGTCGCCAACTTATCGACCGAAGGTGGGATGCTCACGCTTTGTGGGGTACGGGGCGTGACATCCCTGTTTGAATTGGTATCAGAGCAAGGTCAGCTCGATTCCTTTGGTCGAGGTTTGGAGTGATAAGGAGCGATGAGACCCTGGGTAGCCAATAGGGTGACCTCGTGTGCTACATGCATCTCCTGACAGCTTGTGATTGTTTTTGAATTGTGATTGTGTGACCCGTAAGTGCAGGTGCGGCAGGATTCGAGGTGAGTACGCGAATCCCTTGGGTGATGTGTTGGATAATTGTTAGACCGCATGCTGATTGTTTAAGTGTTGTTCAATACCTGCCTAGGACTTAGACTGGGATAGATTGAATTAAGTCTTTAATTCCTTGTGGAATTATAGCAGGTAGTCGTAGAATCGAGTAGCCAAGATGAGTAGCGAGGGGAGAGGTATAGGAAGAGTCCCTAGAAGAGGTGCAGGAAGAGGGGCTAGAGGTGGAGGTCGTGCTCGAGTTAGAGCAGTGGAAAACCTTGGAGTTAATGTGGGAGCTGCAGTAGACCCTCAAGTTGATGTTAGACCGGTGGAAGATCCACATATGGAAGGGGTTCTACGGGTATTGGAAAGGAATGGGAATGTGCTGGATAGGGAGGCTCAAGGGCGAGATAATGTGGCAGCACAAGCCGCTGAGACTGCAGCCGCCGCTGCTGTGAATGAGAATCAAGCCAATTTGGGACAGGCTCAGCCAGCCGGGGTTCGACAAATGCCCTAGTTAGTAGAACAGTTTATGAAATTAAAGCCGCCCAAATTTCATGGTCGTGGTGACCCCGAGGCTGCGCCAAGATGGATTGAGGAACTGGAGAAAACTTTCAAAGTTCTGGGGTGCACCGATGAGGAGAAGGTGACATTGGCGGTTTACCAGTTTCAAGAGGGTGCTAATGATTGGTGGAATGCCGTGGAGAATAGAGTATTTCCAGTAGGAACGGCCCCGACTTGGGCTGTGTTTGTGGAAAATTTCTACGAAAAATATTTCTCGGAGAATGCGCAAGAGAAGAAGTTGATGGAATTTATGCGCTTGCGCCAGGGACAAATGACTGTTGACTAATACAAAGCGGAATTTGCAAGATTGGCTAAGTTTGCACAGACTATGGTGGAGAATTCAAGGGATAGAGCGGGAAGATTCCGGGATGGACTGAAGCCGGATCTTCGGAGCCTTATTTTGTCCCATGACATCAAAGATTACGGGGAGATGCATAGACGGGCGCAGATCATGGAACGAGATCAGCAGGAAAGGGCAGCCGCTTCAGGATCACGGTTTGCTCAAAATAGAGATAATCGCCGTTTGGGAAAGAGGCCTATGACTGGAAATAGGCGATTTGTCCCGCCAGCCAGACGGAACATTGGGAAACCGAGTCCCCGGTTGGGTAGATATGGGGCGTGTTTTAAGTGCGGGAGTATGCGACATCAGATCCGTGATTGCCCGCAGATGCAGCCATCAGGACCGTCTAGAGTGCCGCCACCACGAGCTGGAAATCAAGCCGGACCTCCCCCACTGGCTAATCAGGGACGACCGCCAGCTCAAGGAAGGATTTATGCAATGGCGCGCAAGGAAGCTGAGAATGCGCCGAGCGTGGTCACAGGTACGATTTCTTTGTGTGATCATGCCGCGTATGCATTGTTTGATCCGGGGGCAACCCATTCGTTCGTTTCAGAGCAATTTATTGCGTTGGTTGCTATGAAACCAGTGCTGCTTGAGCATGTGCTTTGCGTGTCGACACCTGTGAATGATAGGTTGCTAGTTTCTTTTGGATGTCCTAACTGTAAGATAATTATTGGAGGTAAAGAAGAGAGTATCGACTTGGCAGTAATAGCCATGTTCGATTTTGATGTGATTATTGGAATGGATTGGTTAGTTCGACAGAAAGCTGTAGTGGATTGCAGCGATAGGACGATCCAATTTAATCCGGATGGATGCCCTAGTTTTGTATTTCAGGGAAACCGAGGAAGAACCTCGATCCCTTGGATTTCCTCGCTCGAGGTAAGTAAGCTGTTGGACGAAGGGTGTGAAGGATATTTGGTGAATGTTGTGGATCTAACAGTTGTTGAACCTAAGTTGGATGAGATACCTGTAGTAAGCAATTTTCCCGATGTGTTTCCTGAGGAATTGCCCGGTTTACTGCCTGAGCGAGAGGTAGAGTTTGTGATTGAATTGGCGCTAGGAACAGAGCCGATTTCGAAAGCGCCATATAGGATGTCCTTATCAGAATTGAAGGAGTTGAAGGTTCAGATACAGGAATTACTGGATAAAGGTTTTATTCGCCCTAGTGCGTCCCCATAGGGAGCGCCAGTCTTGTTTGTCAAGAAGAAAGATGGAACTCTGAGATTGTGTATAGATTATCGGCAGTTGAATCAAGTGACAGTGAAGAATAAGTACCCACTGCCGAGAATTGATGACCTGTTTGATCAGTTGCAAGGAGCCTCAGTGTTTTCCAAGATAGATTTGAGGACCGGGTACCATCAGCTAAGGATTAGAAATGAGGACATTCCCAAGACTGCTTTCAGGACTCGGTATGGGCATTATGAATTTACGGTTATGCCCTTTGGATTAACGAATGCCCCAGCCACTTTCATGGATTTGATGAATCGTGTGTTCAAGGAATTCCTGGATCAGTTTGTGATAGTTTTCATTGACGATATACTAGTGTACTCCAAGAGCCTTGAGGAACATGAGATACACTTGACTGAAGTGCTACGGATTTTGAGAGAGCATGCATTGTATGCCAAGTTCAGCAAGTGTAAGTTTTGGCTCAGCAGAGTAGGATTTCTTGGACATATCGTTTCTGGGGATGGGATTTCTGTGGATCCAGTTAAGATTGAAGCAGTTACCAAGTGGCCTAGACCGACATCAGTAACCGAAATCCGAAGTTTTCTGGGATTGGCCGGTTATTACAGGCGATTCGTAGAAGGATTTTCGTCAATAGCCATGCCAATGACAAGATTGCTTAAGAAGGAGGTGAAGTTTGAATGGGATGACAAGTGTGAAAGAAGTTTTCAGGAACTGAAACACTGGTTAACGACTGCTCCTGTATTGACCATTCCGTCAGGCCCAGGAGGATTTGAGATTTATAGCGATGCGTCGCTAAGAGGATTGGGCTGTGTGCTGATGCAGCATGGAAAAGTGGTAGCATATGCGTCACGTCAGTTGAGACCACACGAGATGAATTACCTGACGCATGACTTGGAATTAGCTGCTATAGTGTTTGCACTTAAGATCTGGAGGCACTACTTATGTAGGGAGAAGTTCCAGATTTAACGGATCATCAAAGCCTCAAGTACCTATTTTCGCAGAAAGAGTTGAACATGAGGCAGCGCCGATGGATGGAGCTCCTGAAGGATTATGATTGTGACATCTTGTATCATCCTGGGAAAGCCAATCGAGTGGCAGATGCCTTGAGTCGAAAGTCTAGTTTGGCGCGGTTATTAGTCAAGGAGTGGACCCTGTTGGAAGGACTCAGGGATTCCGAGTTCAAGTTCGAGATGAGTCGAGTATCGAATTTACTAGCCGCCTTGAGGATTGAGCCAGAAATTCAGACCTTTCAAAAAGAGCAAAAAACAGGAGAGGTGCTGCAATGGCCTTTTCGCACTGTTTTACGTAAATTATTCCTTTTGGATACGTTCCCCGCGAAAAAATTTGCAGAATGAAAAAAAAATCACCCCAAAAGGACACCAGACGAATGAGTTACGCTATCCTAAAATTTAAGTACCCACTCAAACACCTTTGAAAAAGAGCAAAAAATGGGAGAAGTGTTGCAATGGCCTTTTCGTACTACTTTACGTAAATTATTTCCTTTGGATACTATTCCCTAGAAAAAATTTGCGGAATGAAAAAAATCACCCTAAAAGGACGCCAGACAAATGAGTTACGCTATCCCGAAATTTAACCCAATCAAATACCTTTGAAAAAGTGCAAAAAACGGGAGAGGTGTTGCAATAGCATTTTTGCACTGCTTTACGTAAATTTTTACTTTTTGAGACATTCCTCTCAAAAAAATTTGCAGAATAAAAAGAAGATCACCCCAAAAGGACGTCAAATGAACGAGTAACACTATCCCAAAATTTAACCCAATCTAATACCTTTGAAAAAGAGCAAACAACGGGAGAGGTGTTGCAATGGCCTTTTCGTACTGCTTCATGTAAATTTTTACTTTTTGAGACATTCCTCTCAAAAAAATTTGCAGAATAAAAAGAAGATCACTCCAAAAGGACGTCAAACGAATGAGTAACACTATCCCGAAATTTAACCCAATCAAATACCTTTGAAAAAGACCAAAAAATGGGAGAGGTATTACAAAGGCCTTTTCGCACTGCTTTACGTAAATTATTGCTTTTGAAGACATTCCCCTCCAAAAAATGTGCAGAATGAAAAAAAAGATCATCCCAAAAGGACGCCGGACAAATGAGTTATCCTATCTCGAAATTTAACCCAATCAAACATCATTGAAAAAGAGCAAAAGACGGGAGAGGTGTTACAATGGCCTTTTCGCACTCCTTTAGGTAAATTAATGCTTTTAGAGACATTCTCCTCGAAAAAATTTGCACAATGAAAAAAAAGATCACTCCAAAAGGACGCCAGACGACTCATTCCACAATCCCAAAATTTAACACACTTAAAACACCTTTTAAAAAGAGCAACAAATGGGAGAGGTGTTGCAGTGGTCTTTTCGCACTGCTTTATGTAAATTATTGCTTTTGGAGACATTCCCCTCCCAAAATTTAACACACTCAAATACCTTTGAAAATAAGAAAAAAGTGAGAGAGGTGTTGTAGTGGCCTTTTCGCACTGCTTTACGTAAATTATTGATATTGGAGATATTGTCCTCAAAAAAATTTACAGAATGAAAAAAAAAAGATCACCCCAAAAGGACGCCAGATGACTTAGTTACACTTTCCCGAAATTTGACCCAATTAAACACATTTGAAAAAGAGAAAAAAACGGGAGAGGTGTTACAATAGTTTCTTCACACTGCTTTACGTAAGTTATTGCTTTTGGATACATTCCTTTCGAAAAATTTGCAGAATGAAAACAAAGATCACCCTAAAATGACGTCAGACGATTGAGTTACACTATCCCGATATTTAACCCAATCAAACACCTTTGAAAAAGAGCAAAGAACAGGGGAGGTGTTGCAGTGGCCTTTTCGCACTGTTTTACGTAAATTATTGCTTTTTGATACATTCCCCTCGAAAAAATTTGTAGAATAAAAAAAAGATCACCCCGAAAGGACGCCAAACGAATGAGTTACATTATCTCGAAACTTAACCCAATCAAACACCTTTGAAAAAGAGCAAAAAACGGGAGAGGTGTTGCGAAGGCCTTTTTACACTGCTTTCCGTAAATTATTATTTTTGGAGACATTCCCCTTGAAAAAATTTGTAGAATGAAAAAAAAGATTACCTCAAAAGGACACCGAACGACTCAGTTACACTATCCCAAAATTTAACCCAATTAATACCTTTGAAAAAGAGCAAAAAAAGGGAGAGGTGTTGCAATGCCCTTTTCGCATTGCTTTACATAAATTATTGCTTTTAGATACATTCCCCAAAAAAAAAAATTGCAGAATGAAAAAAGGATCATCCCAAAAGGACACCAGACGAATGAGTAATACTATCCGGAAATTTAACCCAATCAAACACCTTTGAAAAAGAGCAAAAAATGGGAGAGATCTTGCACTGGCCTTTTTGCATTTCTTTTGGTAAATTATTACTTTTGGAGACATTCCTCTCAAAAAAATTTGCAAAATAAAAAAAAAGGATCACCCCAAAAGGATACCAGACGAATGAATTACACTATCCTGAAATTTAACCCAATCAAACACCTTTGAAAACGAGCAAAAAACAGGAGAGGGGTTGCAATGGCATTTTCCCACTGCTTTACGTAAATTATTGCTTTGGGAGATATTCCCCTCGAAAAAATTTACAGAATGGAGAAATGATCACCCCAAAAGGATGCTAGACGAATGAGTTACACTATCCCAAAATTTAACCTAATCAAATACCTTTGAAAAAGAGCATAAAATGGGAGAGGTGTTGCATGGCCTTTTCACACTTATTTATGTAAATTATTGCTTTTGGAGACTTTTCCCACGAAACAATTTGCAAAATGTAGAAAAAGATCACCCCTAAAGGACGCCAGACGGCTAAGTTACTCTATCCCGGAATTTAACCCAATCAAACACCTATAAAAGATAGCAAAAAACAGGAGAGGTGTTGCACTAGTGTTTTCGCACTGCTTTATGTAAATTATTGCTTTTGGAGACATTCCCCATGAAAAAATTTGCAGAATGAAAAAAAATAACACCCCAAAAAGATGTCAGACGATTGAGTTACACTATCCCAAAATTTAACCTAATCAAAGACCTTTGAAAAAGAACAAAAAACGGGAAAGGTGTTGCAATGGCCTTTTCGCACTACTTTACGTAAATTATTGCTTTTGAATACATTTACCTTTGAAAAAAAGCTTAAAACGGGAGAAGTCTTGCATGGCCTTTTCACATAAAAAATTATTGCTTTTAGAGACTTTCCCCACGAAAAAATTTACATAATGAAAAAGAAGATCACCCCTAAAGGACACTAGACAACTAAGTTACTCTATCCCGAAATTTAACCCAATCAAACACCTTTGAAAAATAGCAAAAAACGGAAGAGGTGTTGCAATGGCCTTTGCGCCATGTTTTACGTAAGTTATTTCTTTTGGATACATTTCTCTCAAAAAATTTGTAGAATGAAAATAAAGATCACCTCAAAATGACGCCAGACGAATAAGTTACACTATCCCGAAATTTAACCCAATCAAACACCTTTGAAAAAGAGCAAAATATGGGAGATATGTTGCAATGGCCTTTTCTCACTACTTTATGTAAATTATTGCTTTGGGAGATATTTCCCTTGAAAAAATTTGCGTTAATGAAAAAAAGATCACCCCAAAAGGACGCCAGACGAGTGAGTTACATTGTCCCGAAATTTAACCCAATCAAACACCTTTGAAAAAGAGCAAAAAATGGGATGTGTTGTAATGGCCTTTTCACGCTGCTTTAGGTAAATTATTTAGCTTTTGGAGACATTCCCCTCGAAAAAATTTGCAGAATGAAAAAATAAATGATCACCCCAAAAGGATCACCCCAAAAGGACGTTAAACGACTCATTTCCACTATCCCTAAATTTAACACACTTGAACACCTTTGAAAAAGAGCAAAAAATGGGAGAGGTCTTGCAATGACCTTTTCGCACTAGTTTACGTAAATCATTACTTTTTGAAACATTCCGCTTAAAAAATTTTGTATAAAAAAAAAGTTCATCCAAAAAAGTTGCCGAAGCGGTAAGATTGGTACTCCTGAAATTTTCCCCAAACAAACTTCTTACAATAGGAGAAGTAAGCAAAGACGCGCTCCAATAGCTTGATTCCTCCTATTTTCTAGTAACTTCATTTCAATGAGATTCCTTCAGAAAAGTTATGCGTAATAAAAAAAAGATTGTCCAAAAAAGTTGTCTCGGTGATGAGATAGGTACTCCCGAAGTTTTTACCCTGACAAACTTCTTGCAATTGGAGAACTATGAGGAGACATACTTTAGTAGCTTGATTCTTCCTAATTTCTTGTAATTCATGTTTCCATTTTATTCCTTTCGAAAAGTTATGCATAATTAAATAGACATCGTCCAAAAAAGCTGTCTCACTGATGAGATAGGTACTCCTGAAGTTTTATCCGCACAAACTTCTTGCGATAGGATAAGTATGAGGTGATGTGCGCTAATAGCTTGGTTCCGCATATTTTTGAGTAACTTCATGTTTTCCATGAAACACTCTTGAAAGTTCTGCATAATAAAACAGAAGACCATCTAAAAAAGTTTCCTCAACGATGAGATAGGTATTCTAAAAATTTTGCCCTTTCAAACTTCTTGCTAGCACTCAAGGTGGCGTCGGGGACGGTGGCAAGCCGCGTCATCAATGTAAGTGAGGTAGTCTAGTGTGGCAAAGGTGGTGGTCGGAGGGGTAGTGCTTGGATGTGCGGGTGGTTTAGAGTTAGGGTTTTGTTTATTTTTCAATTTTTTTTATGTTGTTGAATTGGTAAATATTGGAGCCACATAAAAATTACGAGCGAATCATAACACGACATGTATATCCGACATCCAACTCAACAATTTGATTGTCCATGTTGGAAAAATAACTAGGGGGAAGAACAGCATTGGTGCCAAAACTTGTGTATGGAGGCCACTTTGATGCCAAAACTTTCAATCGGATTACTTAAGTGCTAAAAGTTGTGAAAAACGATCACTTAAGTGCCACTTCGCCGGAAATCAGACGTGGCATTTTTTTATTAATTTCTCAAGCTGATGTGGCTCGGCGGAGGCCGATGTGGCTCACCGGAGGCTGATGTGGCATTTTTTTTCTTTTTTTTTTTCCTTTTCTTTCTTTTTTCCTTTCTTTTCTTTTTTTTTCCTTTTCTTTCTTTTTTCCTTTCTTTTCTTTTTTTTTCTTTTCTTTCTTCTTATTTCCGATGGCCGGCGTCCGGCCACCAGCCATGGCCGGCCTCGCCGGATCTGGCGAGGCGAGCCCTCGCCGGATCTGGCGAGGCGAGCCCTCGCCGGGGCTCGCCCCGCCCGGGCGAGGGTCGAGGTCGCCCGGGCGGGCGAGCCTCGGCGAGGCTCGCCTCACCAGATCCGGCGAGGCCGCCCTCGCCGAGGCCACGGCTGCCTCGCCGGGGCTCGCCACGCCCGGCGACCTCGACCTCACTCGGGCGGGGCGAGGCCCGGCAAGGCAGCCCGTGGCCTCGGCGAGGCCGGCCTCGCCGGATCCGGCGAGGCGAGCCCCGGCGAGGCCGGCCCTCGCCGAGGCCATGGCGGCCTCGCTGGGCCTCGCCCGGAGGAAGGCGATGCTCGGCCATGGCCGGTGGCCGATGGCCGGTGACCGGTGGCCGGACGCCGGCCATCGGAAATAAGAAGAAAGAAAAGAAAAAAAAAGAAAAGAAAGAAGAAAATCAGAAAAAAAATATTTAAAAAATTGAATTATACATATGGAAATGCCACGTGTCATTAAAATTTAAATATAAAAGCCACGTATTAAATTTGATTGGAATTTCTCGCCGTTGGCACTTAAGTGATCGTTTTTTCTCCGATGTTGCACTTAAGTGATCGCCGGCGTAAACTTTTGGCACTTAAGTGATCCAAATGAAAGTTTTGGCACCAAAGTGGCCTCCGTACACAAATTTTGGCACCAATGCTGTTCTTCCCCCAAATAACTATTAGCAAAAGAAAAAAATATAGCAAATTGACTAACATTGAACATTTTTGTCACGCCCCGATCCCCACGGACACGCGTCATCTCACTACGGTTGTTAAGAATGTGACAGCCCAAGATTTGTCGCCGACCCACATGAACAAACAAAAGAGCAACACATGCAGAAGCAAATCAAACTCTCCATACAACATACAATTAAACGGGTAGTAAGGAGACAACGGAATCACATCAACAAAACACTTTTATAGACAAAGCGTTACTTACAAAATTTACATCATACAAGCCTTACTAGAGGCCGTCACTACAAACCACGTACATTCAAAAAGGATCAGTGATTGGTTAGCCTAGCTTCTCTACCATAAGGGGTACTTCAAAAGACGGGATCGCTAAACCTACTAATCATCCCCATGGTACCCTGGCAGCATCCTCGGATCTTCCATATCATCATAAGGCTCGGGGTCCTGAAATGTTTGTAATTCAACAATGAGAATAAATCTCAATAAGTCACTACCTAAGCCTCGCTTAGGCTAACGCGTATCGCAAGACAGTTCAGAGCATGCAAGATTATCACTCAACGTGCACAACAATCACAAGCGACCTTACCTCGCCTTGGTACACACACAAGCCCTGCACGTTAGTGTACAGCCACAACATGACAACCATTCATCGCACATAACAACCCGAATCGCGGCAAGCACATGCACAGCACACTTAATAATCCGGACACACCCAATAATAATCTCACATAGCATACCATAATGCATATATCACAATCACAAGGTCCAGATTATTAGCAGCCCTTCAGGCTCCCCGAACCCGCGTAAAACGCATCAGGCTATAGGGCTTCAGGCATAACCGGGCATCGTCCCGCTACGTCGGCGACGGCATTATCCCGCGTCACACGCATCAAGACGGCATTCCATGAGGAGCATCAATCCAGCCTCCACCACGATTGGCATCCAGTTACCCACCGAGCATCCGATAAATCAGGCATCGTCTCGCGTAAAACGCATCAAGACGGGTTACAATCCCGCGTAAAACGCTCAGGGTATTATGTGAGCATACGGGCATTCAACACTCAAACCAATTTCTCATCTTTCGATTAACCAATTTCCATTCAATTCATGGTTAGCTCACAACCAGCCACGCCCTCAAGTGCAATAACAACATCGAAAAGCTCCCAAGGGAGAGAAACTAATTTTGCACATAATCGGGCTAAAATTTGGCAATTGCGCAGTAACCGAAACCCTTTCGAAATAAAATAGTAATTTAACTCCAAAAATTATAAATTTTGGATATGTCATTAGAAACATCTTGATAAACATTTTTCATTGGGACACAAAATCCAATTCCAACTGTAAACAGCTCTTTTTGTCACTCAAAGTCAGATAAAAAATTTGCCCACTAGGGCAGACCGCTCAGCCTTAGAAATCCATTTTAATCAGTACCCAAATGTCTTTTGAAAACCTTGAAATTTTTATATGTCCTAGACACAAGTGTCCTTAACAAATTTCATGAAGGAAGTTCGTTGAATGGAGGTCTGGAAAATTTAATAAAAATTCAAAAAGACACGCTGGACTAGTGAACAGTAAACCCGGCAGAATGGTGACGGTCCGAAAATGGACTTCCAATTACCCCAAAACGGTCGCCAAAAATTCTAGATTTAATATATGACATACTTCAATATGTTAGGGTCAACTTTCATGAAGAACACCACCTCAGATTCTTCCCACAAAGATCTCCACAAAATAGTAAAACACAACGCATAGCAGCAACGAATCCGAGAATCAACCAACATGAACCATTTAGCAATTCAAGCTCATCTCCACTAAACCAACTATCCACAGCCATGAATCAACCCCTAACATGTCCATTAGTAATCCCTTAGCCTAGTCAATGGTTAGGAAGCCACTTACTCAAAGCCTAAGCAAGCAAGACCAAACAAGAAGGGTAGCGCAAGTCACGCCTAGCCACGGCAGCTCTGGCAGCCATACGGGTGGCTCGGCGGCAGCGCTGGTCACTGGCGGACCACAGCTGAGACGGGCACGGGGTGGTGGTGATGGTGAGGGGTGAAGCTAGCCGAGAATGAGGGAGATGAGGGTGAGAATGGGAGAGAATAGCTGTGGTATGAGGCGAGAGCAGCAACACCGGTCGACGGTGGCTCTGGCGACTAGGCGGGCAGATGGCGGCACACACAGCGGGCGGACGGTGGCTGAGGGAGGTGGGCAAAGCTGCTGGTCAGGCTGGAAGGGAGGAGTGGTCGCTAAAAGTGAAGAGAGGAGGGGGGAGATGGTCTGCCGGATGGGGGAGGGAATGAAGGGGAGAGAGAGAGAGAGAGAGAGAGAGAGAGAGAGAGAGAGAGAGAGATGGTAAGTTGAGTGACTTGAGTGAGTCAACTACCCCCACGATGACTCAACCAAGGGTTAAGATTAACTAGACAATCTCATCAAAAATCCAATGGCTCACATTAAAGCTTCTGGAAGAAAATCAACAAATATCCAATGGCAAAAGAGTAAATAAGCAAGACGAGAGAGGGCCATTATGATCCAATATTTTTTACTAGTATGGGGGCAATAACTTTACCAAAATGCCCTTCCACTTTTCAAATGAACTCAAATAATCCCAAGGGCAAAATGGTCATTTTCCGCTCCCGATCCAAATTTCACATTTCCGACAAATCCGAGTGGCCCTAAGGTTGGCCACGCCAAATGTGACGTCATCCAATGAATTAGTCGTGACTTTCAAGAAATTCGATTCCCAAGTCCGGATTCCAAGTAATGATCAAATTCGATTAAATGCAACTTTAATGTGTCTTAAACTAACGGGTGGCTTTTAGGAGTTACGCGTATCAACTCGTGATCGATTCGAATCGGGCCACATCTAAGTTTACTTGAGCCATGGCGACCTTGGTTGTCATGTAATTGCGAGGGTCAATCACTAGTTCCAATTAACACGATCGTTCGGATTAGGTTTAGGATCGTTCGAAATTCATACAATGGTCAAGCGGAATCACCTGCAATCCAATTGTATATCATTTGCAAATCGTTCCGTAGTCATCCTTGGATCGGTCTATAATGGCCCAAAATATCTCTTCGTCAATCCTTATGGTCGAAGTGTCGATCTACGGCCAAGTTCTTAGATCCACATACTTAATTCCTAGCTAGCCATTCCCTACTGGTTAATGTTCTCAAGAGTGATCAATTCTGAGTGAGATTTAACTAAAGTGCATCGATGATATAATCATTTCATAAATCCCGATAATGAGTCGAATTTCAGAATGTCACAATTTTAAAACGCTTTTGGACTAAAAAAAGTAGTAAGACGACTTTATTTATTTTTTTGAAAGAAACAGAGTGTTCACTTCTAACATTATTTCGAAAGAAAATAAGTTATTCAAATTTATCAGTGACTTGCTCAATTTCAATAAAAAAATTTCTTGTATTAGGTCCCGTTTGTTTTGCGGAAATGAATGATCTAAAAAATATTTTCCTAAAACTGATCATTTATATCATTTACAAAAATAAATGAACGAAATTTTTTTCATCGTTCATGAAAAGTTTATGAGATAAATTGTTGTTGATAGTAAAAATACTTTTCATTACCTAATTATTTTAAGTGATACAAGCGATTATTTTTTAGAAACTTTTTTCCAAATCATTCATTTCCTGCAAAAGAAATGGAGCCTTATTGATCAATAACTAAGTGAGTTTCAAAGATTAAAAGTAACTTAGAGAATAGTGAATTTTTTAGGAAAATGACTCCACAACTGTCATAATTTTGGTACAATATCCATTTCAGTGCATTAACTTTTCAATTGATCACTAAAGTGACATAATTTTATGTGGCGTTTGTTTGAATGGCATAACTTTTAAATTGATTACTTGAGTGTCATATTTTTTAAAAACATTCGGTACAAGTGCCACAAATCCAACGTGGCGTGGCACTTGTGAATATTTTTGAAAATTTGTCATTTAGGTGATCGATGAAAGTTTTAGTACTTGAATGAAAAAATTTTAGAACTCATGACACTCATTATATTGGTCAATGACAATAGCAACTCTTTAACTATCAGGGATTCGCAATTTTTTCTTCTTTTTATAGATGTTGACATTCATGCGAAATAGTAAAGGGGGATCAGCTAAAAAAAGACACCAGATTTGAGGATGTGAGAGAGAGAGGGAGAGGGAGGGAAGAAAGAAAAGAGGGAGACATGTCGTCAGTATGAAGCTGCACGTCTTGCATAGCGTCGTGAATTGGAGAAGCATAGCAGAGAGGTGGCGTGCTAACATGTCAGAATTGAGAGAGCAAAGGCGATGATCACTGGCCAACCAAAGCCAATCCAACGGTGCAATTTAGTTTGACCAGAGGATAGATACTGCCCAGGGTGAGTGGCCTGCCATGTTTGTAATTTGGTTATTTTATTGAATCTAATGCATGGATTAAAGAGAGAGTTTAGGGAACCGCTTCCAGGATCCAGCGTATTGGAAAGGTAGCCGTGATCTGCTTTTATTTAGGCCGTTTATTTAGGCCGTTTACTTAGGAAGTTTTGTGTGCACATCTTTTATTACTTTTTATTGTGTGATCCTTGTATTTTTAGTAGTTTAGCCTAATTAGGAGTTTGTTTGATAGCTATATCTTCTTGTATATATGTTACGTTTCTGTGGCAATGAAGAACAAAATTCTCATTCCAAAATTCCTCAGTTTTTTTTACATGGTATCAGAGCCATGGCTGATGGAAAAAACGATGAGGAGAGTTCTGGAGCGGACAAGAAAACCTTTAGTCCTTACACACTGAATTCGAATGACAACCCGGGTAACCTGATTACCCAAGTTCAGTTGAAGGGCGAGAATTATGAAGAATGGGCGCGAGCTATGCGGACTGCATTATGAGCCAAGAAGAAATATGGTTTTATTGATGGATCTGTCAAGCAACCAGCAGATGATTCACTGGAACTTGAAGATTGGTGGACGGTTAATTCCATGTTGGTTTCTTGGGTGTTTAATACCATTGAACCGACACTTCGCTTGACTATCTCTCACATGGAGAATGTGAAAGATCTGTGGGAGGATATCAAGCAGAGATTTTCGATTGGGAATGGTCCACGAATGCAGCAACTAAGATCGGATTTGGCCAATTGTAGGCAGGATGGTCAACCCATCGTGTCTTATTTCGATAAACTCAAAACCTTATGGGATGAAATAAATAACTATGATCAGATACCAGTGTGTGTTTGTACAGGTTGCAGATGCGATCTTACCATTGTATTGGAAAGAAAGCGTGAAGAAGAGAGAGTTCATCAGTTTTTGATGGGCTTAGATAAAGAAGGATATGGAACAGTGCACGCTAATATTTTGAGCACTGAACCTTTGCCTAATCTGAATCGTGTCTATGCTATGGTTGTTCAGCAAGAGCGAGTGCGAACTATGACACGAACCAAGGATGAAAGAGGCAATCCCATGAGTTTTGCAATCCGGGCAGGTGGTCAAAATTCAAGGGGGGATAAAGATAAAATCCCATTTTGTTCTAATTGCAACCGAGAGGGACATGATGCTGAAAGTTGTTTCCAGCTGATAGGATATCCAGAATGGTGGGGTAATAGACCACGTGGAACCTTTGCTGGATAAGGTAGTGGTCAAAAGCGTGGTAATAGAGGTGGACGAAACAAGGGAGGAGGTGCTCGTGCCAACGTCTCACAGGCAACTGGAGTTGATGGTGGGCGAGGAGTTGTGACGGATTCAGATCGAAAGGGTCTTAGTGGATTGAATGATGAGCAGTGGGTGACTTTGCTAGGAATGTTAAGTTCTCATCAGAATGGTGCCCATGAGAGGTTGATAGGTAAGCAGAGTATTTTTCCTTGGATTATTGACACAGGAGCTTCCCACCATATGACAGGAATGTTGGCATTTTTTAGAGAATTGCGTGACATTATGCCATGCTCAGTCGAATTACCTGATGGAGAAAAGACCATGGCAGTGAAAGAAGGAACTGTGTTGCTTGGAGGAGACTTGAAATTGCGACGAGTTCTTTTTGTGCCCAATTTGAAATGCAATCTGATTTCTGTATCACAACTTCTTAATGATTCAAATTTGGTTATCCAACTCACTAACAAAATATGTGCTATAAAGGACCTAAATTCGAGGAACCTGATTGGAGCGGGTGAGCAACGCGAGGGGCTTTACTTTCTCAAGGGAGTGACTTCGGTACATGCTTGCAAGGTGGATGATATGGAATCCTTTGAACTTTGGCATAAAAGAATGGGTCATCCTTCTTCTAAGGTGGTGGAGTTAATTCCAGAAGCTAGCAAAATGGTTAGGAAAACCAATAAAACTTGTGAGGTTTGTTTTAGAGCAAAACAAACAAGAGAGATCTTCTTTTCTAGTGACAATAAAGCTAAAGATTGTTTTGAATTGATGCATTGTGATTTGTGGGGACCTTATAGAGTCCCAGCTTCATGTGGAGCAATTTATTTCTTGACAATTGTTGATGATTACTCTCGTGCTGTGTGGATATATTTGCTGAATGGAAAAAATGAAGTGGCTTGTGTTCTTAGGAAATTTGTTGCGATGGTTAAATGCCAATTTGAGAAAAATGTGAAAATCGTTAGAAATGATAACGGAAGTGAATTTTTGTGTTTGAAAGAATATTTTGATGAACATGGGATATTGCATCAAACTTCTTGTGTTGGAACACCTCAACAAAATGGCCGAGTGGAAAGAAAGCATCGCCATATCCTTAATGTTGCAAGAGCTTTGCGTTTCCAAGCAAATTTACCCATAGAATTTTGGGGAGAATGTGTACTCGCAGCTGGGTATTTGATTAACAGGACTCCATCTATATTATTGAACGGTAAAACCCCATATGAGATTATCTTTGGCCAACCTCCTTCTTACAAATATATTCGGATTTTTGGTTGTTTGTGCTATGTGCATAATCAGAATCGGGATAAAGATAAATTTGCTAGTAGAAGTCATCGGTGTATTTTTGTTGGTTATCCGTTGGGAAAGAAAGGGTGGAGATTGTATGATTTAGAAGCTGATGAATACTTTGTATCAAGAGATGTAGTGTTTGCTGAAACGGGATTTCCATATGCTGATGAGAAAACAGTAAGTGATGAACTCATTAAAAATAGAGTTATGGAGTTGGGTGATGAAGTTGATGATTTAAAAAGTGACTTGAGGGAGGAATTGATCCACACAAACAATGAGGACGTGGAAAGAAGTGAAGTCGTCGCCGAAAGTGTAGATAGAGAAAATGAAGTGAATCATGAAATGGAAGGAATTGATCCACACAAACAATGAGGACGTGGAAAAAAGTGAAGTCGTCGAAGAGCAGCTAGGCAGGGGACAAAGGGTCAAGCAACCTTCTGTTCGTTTGAAAGATTATGTGACAAACGCCATCAGAATAAGCCCCTCGACATGCTCATCTACCCAATCTGATTCCTCAGGTACGCCTTATTCTATAGCACGTTATGTGAGTTATGAAAAATTTTCTGCGCAATACCGGTGTTTCTTGGCAGCAATTACTGCAGGACATGAACCAAACTCTTATGCGGAAGCAATTAAAGATGAACGGTGGAGAGAGGTCATGAGTAAAGAAATACAGGCTTTAGAAGATAATGGCACATGGACAGTCGAAAATTTGCTGCCTGGAAAGAAAGCAATTGGGAGCAAGTGGGTGTATAAAATTAAGTACAATTCTGATGGAAGTGTTGAACGATACAAGGCGCGATTGGTGATACTGGGAAATAATCAAGTTGAAGGCATAGATTATCAGGAGACTTTTGCTCCTACGGCAAAAATGTGCACTGTACGCACCTTTCTTGCCGTTGCGGCTGCAAAGAATTGGGAACTTCATCATATGGACGTTCAAAATGCTTTCTTACATGGCGATTTAGAGGAAGAGGTTTACATGAAGATGCTACCTGGCTTTGCCTCTCAATCATCAGGGAAGGTATGCAGACTCCGGAAATCTCTATACGGTTTGCGGCAAGCACCTAGATGTTGGTTTGCGAAATTGGCTGCATCTTTGAAAGCTTATGGATTTCAACAATCATATTCAGATTACTCCTTGTTCACTTTTCGAGTTGAGACTGTTCAATTGAATGTGCTTATTTATGTTGATGATCTCATTATCTCCGGTAATGATATTTCCGCTATGCAAAAGTTCAAGAACTATTTGAGTCGTTGTTTTCGTATGAAAGACTTGGGGAAGCTGAAATTTTTCTTGGGGATTGAAGTGGCGAGAAACTCGGATGGTATTTTCTTGTGTCAACGTAAGTATGTGTTGGATGTAATTTCTGAGGTCGGATTACTGGGTTCCAAGCCGGCTAAAACTCCTCTTGAACAAAATCACAAGCTAGCCCTTACTGAGAGCGATGATGTAGACAACCCTGCTCAGTATAGGCGCCTAGTGGGTCGGCTTATTTATCTAACAATAACTCGACCTGAATTGTCTTACTGTGTGCATATTCTTGCACAGTTCATGTAGCGGCCAAAGAAAGCTCATTGGGAGGCAGCTGTGAGAGTTCTGCGTTATCTGAAAGGAAATCCAGGTTAGGGTATTATGTTGCGTGCCAATTGTGACCTGAAATTTTCTGCTTACTGCGATTCTGACTGGGCTAGTTGTCCTTTGACGAGACGATCTTTGACTGGTTACTTTGTTCTTTTGGGAGAATCTCCTATCTCGTGGAAGACTAAGAAGCAACAGATAGTGTCTCGCTCATCCGCTGAAGCGGGATACAGGTCTATGACTACTACAGTTTGTGAACTTAAGTGGTTGAAAGGATTATTGGATTCTCTTGGTGTGGCACATTCTCAACCTATGCACTTGTATTGCGACAATCAGGCAGCTTTACATATAGCCGCCAATCCTGTCTATCATGAGCGTACCAAGCATATTGAAGTGGACTGTCATTTTATTCGTAATGAGATACTTAATGGTAACATTCAAACAGATTACGTACGTAGTTCAATGCAGCCAGCTGATATCTTCACGAAGGCGTTGGGAAAGGATCAATTTAACTTTATTCTTCGCAAGTTGGGCATTCGAGATCCCCATGCTCCAACTTGAGGGGGGGTATTGGAAAGGCAGCTGTGATCTGCTTTTATTTAGGCCGTTTACTTAGGAAGTTTTGTGTGCACATCTTTTATTACTTTTTATTGTGTGATCCTTGTATTTTTAGTAGTTTAGCGTAATTAGGAGTTTGTTTGATAGCTGTATCTTCTTGTATATATGTTACGTTTCTGTGGCAATGAAGAACAGAATTCTCATTCCAAAATTCCTCAGTTTTTTTACACACTCTATGCCCAATGCATGCTTCTAGTTTTCCGATCCTTCTGTCCAATGTCTCTCCCTCGTCCCCTCCTCTTGATTGTATGGCTTCTTCTTGCTTTCAGCAGTACTTCCCAAGCTCAAGTTGAACGTGGCGATGATTTGGCCGCCATCAAATTGGATCCAAGCCTCAAGTTCGAGAATGGGAGGCTCAGGAAAGCCTACATTGCCCTGCAAGCATGGAAACTGGCCATCTTGTCCGACCCATTCAACTTCACTGCTAAATGGCACGGCCCTGATGTCCGCTCCTACAAGGATATCTTCTGCGCTCCCTGATGCCGGAGCATTTTTGAGACATCAAGTTCTTGTCGATATTATCGGTACCAAGTTGGCTCTTGTCGATAGTATCGGTACGAAGTCGGCTCTTGTCGATATTGTCATTCCAAGTCAACTCTTCGATCACAACGAACCGAAGGCTGTTCGGTTCCTTCAAAGGCCATTAATTATCTACTTTGGAAATGGTAAAGTCATGGAGACCTTCAATCGGTTACATTTAATTCTCGTATATTTTCAAGGTCTAGCTAATGTCGTTCAAGTTTCTAGAGTCCTTATTTATTTATGGTTGTAAATGTTGTTTGTCTTTTCTATGAGTCTTTTGTCTTTCCAAAGAGTCTTAGTAATTACTCAAGCTTGGAGGGTTGTTCCATGCTCTATATAGACATGCTATGATGAATTATAGAAGGAGAGATATTTTGATAAAAACTAATTGAGCTTTTAGCTTGAGAACAAGAAGGAGTTCTTGTTTTACTCTTATCCCTTGGATGAATTCCTATGGGTGGCGAGTATTGCTCTTATCTCTTAGGTTAATTACCTACGAGTGGCGAGTATTGCTCTTATCTCTTATAAGAACTGAAATGGAAAGGTGGCAAGCGACCTTTCCATTTCAATTCTCACTTGTGTTGCCTCCTACTTCTCTACGCTTTCTCCGGCATCAAATTGGTATCAGAGCACGGTTCAATGGTCGGTCGTCATCGACGTGGACCAAACGTTGAGTCTTCTACAGCTCGAGAAAGAGACCTAAGAGATGTGGAGGTGGATGATTTAAGGAGACAAGTGCAGAAACTGCAGGAGCGTTTGCAACGCTTCAAACTTCTAGAACGTGATGATTTACGTCACGATTCAAAAGATGCTCTCTCTAATGAAGAGGATGTTAACCCTATCGCTAGTGCTCGAAGTCATGCTTCGAGTGAGGAGGGACTTCCTCGACGTCAGTATCAAATGTTCCATGAAAGTCAGTAAGATTCCTATCTGAAGGTTGAAATTCATGAATTTCAAGGGAAGATGCAACCAGAAGAATTCATGGAATGGCTACACGCGGTTGAAAGAGTCTTTGATTACAAAGATATACCAACTGATCGGAAGGTGAAGCTATTCGCCATCAAGCTCAAAAAAACATGCGTCTATTTGGTGGGAGCACTTGAAGAAGCAAAGAGCTCGTGAAGGAAGAAGTCGTATCGTAACTTGGGAAAAGATGAGGAAAGAATTGAAGAAGAAGTTCTTACCGACGAACTATCGACAAGACACCTTCCTTCAGTTTCAAAACCTCAAACAAAAGGAGTTGTTCGTGGAAGAATATAAGCGGAGTTTGGTCACCTCATGATGCTTTGTGATATCTTTGAGCCCGAGGAGCAAACTGTTGCCCTCTACCTTGGTCGACTTCTGTGACATCCTAATTCTAGCTCGCCTATTTTAATACGCAGAGAATAACATTTGGTTTTGTGACATTCTGAAATTCGACCAATTTTCGAGATTTATGAAATGATTATCTCATCGATGCACTTTAGTTAAATCTCACTCGGAATTGATCACTCTCGTAAAGACTAACCATTAGGGAATAGCTAGCTAGGAATCGAGTACGTGGACCTAAAAATTTGGCTGTGGATCGACACTTCGACCATAAGGATTGACGAGGAAATATTTTGAGCCATTATAGACCGATCCAAGGATGGCTACGGAACGATTCGTAAAAGATATAAAATTGGATCGCGGGTGATTCCGCTTGACCATTATATGAATTTCGAACTATCCTAAACCTAATCCGAATGATCGCGTCAATTAGAACTAGGGATTGACCCTCGCAATTACATAATAACCGAGGTCACCATGGCTCGAGTAAACTTAGATGTGGCCCGATATCGAATCGGCCACGAGTCAATACGCGTAACTCTTAAAAGCCACCCGTTAGTTTGAGACACACTAAAGTTGCATTTAATCGAATTTGATCATTACTTGGAATCCAGACTTATGAATCGAATTTCTTGACAGCCACGACTAATTCATTAGACGACGTCACATTTTGCATGGCCAACCTTAGGGCCAATCGGATTTATCGGAAAAGTGAAATTTGGATTTGGAGTGGAAAATGACCATTTTGCCCTTAAGATTATTTGAGTTCATTTGAAAAGTGGAAGGGCATTTTGGTAAAGTTGTTGTCCCATGCTGGCCGAAACTATTGGACCATCATGCCCCTCTCTCCTCTTGCTCATTTCCTCTTTTGTCCCTAGAAATTAATGGAGTTCACCAATCTTGACCATTAGATTTGGATGATGAGATGGGAAGTTTTATCTTAGCCCTTGGATTGGTGAGTGGGGGTGGGTGATGGGGCTTTGATAGTGGGGTTAGTAGAAAAATCTGATCATGTTGTCTTCTCTCTCTCACTCTCTTTCCCTCATTCTCTCATGCTCACTCTCTCTCCTCCCTTGCCTTCCATTTCGGCCGAGCACTTCCCCCTCCACCTTGTTGTTCTGCTCAACCCTTCTCAGCCACCACCAGCCACCATGAAGCCACCGGAACAACCGCCAGCCGCCGATCCCGCACTACACCGCCACCATCTCTTCTTCCTCTCTCTTTCCCTCTCTGTCCTTGCTGTTTTCCGACCTCACCAGCCACCACCAAAGCCAACACCACCCCTCACCGTGACCACCAACTTGTGCTCGCCTCAGCCGTGGACCGCCGTGATTGGATCTGCCGCCGTTCTTCCCGCTCGGCTACCGGAACAGCAGCTACTTGCTGGGCTGATCTTGCTGGTTTTAAGCTTAGGCTTCTAGTAAGTACTCCCTAAGCCTTGATTAGGATAATGGATTATCAATGGTATGTTTAGGGCCTGATTAGGGGTTGATTAGAGTTGGTTTGATGGCTGGTTGTGCTTGATTAATGATTTGTGGCTGCTAAGATATTTCTCGGATTTGACTCCTGAGGTGCCCTATTTTTTTATTATTTTTGTGGAGATCAATGTGGACCGAATTTGAGGAGGTGTTCCTCATAAAAGTTGACCCTAACATCTTGAAGTATGTCATATATTAAATCTGGAATTTTTGGAGACCGTTTTGGGTTATTCGAAAGTCCATTTTCGGACTGTCACAACTCTACCGAATTACTGTTCACCCGACTAGCGTGTCTTTCTGAATTTTTATAACAATTTTCAGACCTATTTTCAATAAAATTCCTTCATGAAAGTTGTCAAGGACACTGGTTTCTATAACATATAAAAATTTCAATATTTTCCAAGGATATTTGGGTACTGATTGAAATAGATTTTGAAGGCCAAACAGCCTGCCCTTGTGGACAAATTTTTTACAGTTAGAATTGGATTTCGTGTCCTTCATGAAAAATTTTTATCAAGATGTTTCCAATGACATATCCAAAATTTAGGATTTTTGGAGTTTAATTACTATTTATTTCGAAAGGGTTTCGGTTACTGCACAATTCCCAAATTTCAGCCCGATTCTATGCAAAAGTGGTTTCTCACTCTCATAAGCTTTTTAATGTCGTTGTTGCCCGTGAAGGCGTGGCTGATTATGAGCTGAGCATGAATTAAATGGCAATTAGCTAATCGAAAGATGAGAAATTGGTTTGAGTGTTGAATGCCCGTATGCTCATATAATACCCTGAGACGCTTTACGCGGGGTTGTAACCCGTCTTGATGCGTTTTACGTGAGACGATGCCCGATTTATCGGATGCCCAGTGGGTGACAGGATGCCAATCACGGTGGAGGCTAGATTGATGCTCCTCATGGAATGCCATATTGATGCGTGTGACGCGAGAAGATGCTGTCGCCGACGTAACGGGACGATACCCGGTTACACCGGAAGCCCGACAACCTAATGCATCTTACGCGGGTTCAGGGGAGCTTGACAACTTGATGCGTTTTTACTCGGGTTCGGCCGTTAATAATCTGGACTTCGTGAGTGTGATCCGCATTATAGAATGCCATGTTTGAGATAATGTTGAGCATGTCCGGTTACACCGGAAGCCCGACAACCTAATGCATCTTACGCGGGTTCGGGGGAGCTTGACAACTTGATGCATTTTTACTCGGGTTCGGCCGTTAATAATCTGGACTTCGTGAGTGTGATCCGCATTATAGAATGCCATGTTTGAGATAATGTTGAGCATGTCTGGATTATTAAGTGTGCTATGCATGTGCTTGCCTCGATTCGGGCTATTATGTTTCGATGAATGGTTGTCATGTTGTGGCGGTTTACTAACGTGCAGGGCGTGTGCGTGTGCCAAGGCGAGGTAAGGTCACCTGTGATTGATGTGGCATGTTGATTGTTGGAATTGCAATCTCTAAACTATCCTACGGTATGCGTTAGCCTAAGCGAGGCTTAGGCAGTGACTTATTGAGATTTATTCTCATTGTTGAATTATAACCATTTTAGACCCCTGAGCCTTATGATGATATGGAAGATCTGCGGATGCCGCCAAGGTTCCGTGATGGTTGAAGATAGGTCTAGTCCCTCGTCTTTTAGGTATCCTTTTTGGTAGAGAAGCTAGGTTAACCAACCATCGATCCCTTTTTGTTATGTGTGGTGCCTAGATAGTGGCCTGTAGTAAGGCTTATACCTTGTGCAATTGTATTTTGTAAGTAATGCTTTGTTTATAAAAGTGTTTTTGTGGATGTAATTACATTGTCTCTTTACTATCTCGTTTAATTGATGTTTTATGGAGAGTTCGATATTGCTTCCGCGTGTGCTGCTCTTTAGTTCGTTAGTTTGGGTTGGTGACATATCTTAGGATGTCTCACGAATGACGACCGTGGCGGGATGACGCGTGCCCGTAGGGATTGGGGCGTGACATCCCCATTGATTTGGTATGAAAGCAAGGTCAGCTCGATCCAAGTTGGTCGGAGCCTAGAGTGATAAGGAGCGTTGACCTTTGGGATAGTTAGTTAGGGAGACCCTCGCAAAACATATGTATAAGTTGTGCTATGAATGTTCATTGGGTATATGTTTGTGATCGCTGGATGATTCTATGCTATAACATTTGAACTGCAGGTGTAGCAGAACTTGAGGTAAGTGCACGAACCTGTTGGTTGTGACCTTGTGCTGGTTGTGAATGGTTGCCTGCTTTGTGAATTATTATTGTGATTCACTGCCTAGGACTAAAGACTTGAATAGTTGGCCTAGGTCTATAATTCCTAGATGGAATTATAGCAAGTAGGTGAGTAGTGAGAACCTTGTAAGAATGAGCAACCGAGGAAGAGGGACAAGAGGCCGATTGGGTCCGCGAGCTAGAGTTGCAGAGGATCCCAGAGTGGATGGGATATTGAGGGCACTTGAAGAGGTTGAAATTTTAATGGGTAGACAGACCCAAGAGTGAGCTGCTACTACTACTACTGTTGCTGCAGAGGCCACTGTTGCCGCCGCCAACGGGCTAATAGAAATAACGAAAATAATAGGAACCCTGGAAACAATGGGAATAATGGAAATCGTCAGATGCATCAGCTGGTGGAACATTTTTTTTAAAGATGAAGCCTCCTAAGTTTAATGGAAAAGGTGGTCCCGAGGCTACTTCCCTCTGGATTGAAGAGTTGGAAAAAGCATTTGCGCTGCTGGGGTGCACAGAAGAAGAAAAAGTGACCATGGCGGTGTATCAACTTCAGGGGAATGCAAATGACTGGTGGAAGGCCACCCGAGGTAGAGTTTTCCCTACTAACACGGCCTAGAACTGGATTGCTTTTACTGAGGCTTTCAATGGAAAGTATTTCTTGGAAAGTGTCCGGGAGCAAAAGATGGCTGAACTTGAGGCTTCGTCAAGGTCAGATGACGTGAACCAATATGAGGCAGAGTTTGTAAGACTATCCAAATTTGCACCGAAGATGGTAAAGGACCCATTGGATAAAGCCTGGAGGTTCCGAGATGGACTGAAGCCGGACCTCCGTAGTCAACTGATACTGTTGAATCTGAGGGATTATAATGAGATGTACGAACGGCCTCAAGTGGTGGAACGAGATATGATGGTGAGAGCTGCCACTTTTGGATCACGGTATGCCCCGGCTAGGGACAACCGCCATTTTAAAAAGAAACCTATGGCAAGAAATAGGCGCTTTGTCCCTCCTATCATAAAGAATATCGGGAAGCCAGCTCACTACTCAAATGATGTATGTCGGAGTTGTGAGGGTAGACATGGAAATGGACCTTGCCCGAGTAGGAGTGGAGCGTGCTTTGGATGCGGTGGACGAGGTCACCAAGTGAGGAACTGCCCTAACCGACAGGCTGGGCTGCCTGTGCAGCCGCAACCGCCCCAGAATGGAAATCAGGTTGGAGCTACTCAGCCAGCTAATCAGAATAGGACGTCGGCCCAAGGAAGAGTATATGCTATGGCGAGAAAGGAAGCTGAGGACGCGCCTGGCGTGGTCACAGGTACGGTCTCTCTCTATGATCATGCTGCATATGCTTGATTTGATCCGGGGGCGTCGCACTCGTTTGTATCTGAGCAATTCGTTAGATTGTCAGAAATTGAATTGAAACCGCTAGAAGTTATGTTGTGTGTTACTACTTCATTGAATGATAAGGTGTTAATTTCGTTAGGATGCCCAGGCTGTAAGATTGTTATTGCTGGTAAGGAGAATTTGATTGATCCGGTTGTCTTAGCTATGTTTGATTTCGATGTTATTATTGTTATGGATTGGTTGGTTAGATATAGAGCTGTGATGGATTGTGGTATCAGGGTGATTCAATTTAATCCAATTGATCATCCTAGTTATGAATTTGTGGGAAACCAAGAGGAACCTCGATCCCCTAGATTTTGTCACTTGAGGTGACTAAGTTGTTAGATGAAGGATGCCAAGGTTACTTAGCGACTGTGGTTGATTCTTCGATCGAGGAATCGAGGCTAAAGGACATAGTCATGGTGTGTAATTTTCCCGATGTCTTTCTTCAGGAATTGCCGGGATTGCCACCTGAAAGAGAAGTAGAATTCGTAATTGAGTTGGCACCTAGGACGGAGCCAATATCTAGAGCGCCCTACATAATAGCATTGTCAGAGTTGAAAGAATTGAAGGTTCAGATGCAAGAACTACTGGATAAGGGATTTATTCGTCCGAGTGCGTCATCATGGGGAGCACCAGTGTTGTTTGTGAGGAAAAAGGATGGGTCATTACGCTTATGCATTGACTATTGGCAGTTGAATCAAGTGACCATTAAGAATAAGTATCCATTGCCAAGGATAGATGACCTATTCGATCAATTACAAGGGGCATCAGTGTTCTCTAAGATTGACTTAAGGACTAGTTACCATTAATTGAGAATCAAGAAGGAGGATATACCAAAAACGGCATTTCGGACGAGATATGGGCATTATGAGTTTACAATGATGCCGTTCGGATTGACTAACGCCCCTGCTGCCTTTATGGATTTGGGTATTCAAGGAATTTCTGGATCAGTTCGTTATTGTATTCATCAACGACATTTTGGTGTATTCAAAGAGCCCTAAAGAACATGAGCAACATCTAAGGATGGTTCTACGAACTTTAAGAGAACACGCACTCTATGCCAAGTCAGTAAGTGCGAATTTTGGCTCAATCGAGTGGCATTCCTTGGACATATGTTCTCTGGGGAAGGAATTTCAGTGGATCCGACAAAGATCGAAGCCGTCATGAATTGGCCAAGACCTACAACAATAACCGAGGTTCGAAGCTTCTTAGGTCTGGCGGGTTATTATCGGCATTTCGTGGAAGGATTCTCGGCGACAGCTATTCCTTTGACGCGTCTACGAAAAGAGCAAACAAGGTTCGAATAGACGGATAAGTGTGAAAAGAGTTTCCAAGAGCTTAAGCAAAGGTTGACGACTGCCCCAGTGTTGACAATACCATCAAGACCTGGAGGATACGAGATCTATAGTGACGCGTCGCTAAACGGATTAGGATGTGTTCTAATGCAACATGGAAGAGTGGTTGCATACGCATCGCGACAATTAAGGCCTCATGAGCTGAACTACTCAACGCATGATTTGAAACTTGCGGCTATCATCTTTGCATTTGAAGATTTGGAGGCACTATCTTTGTGGGGAAAGGTTTCAAATCTACATGGACCATCAAAGCTTAAAGTACTTGTTTTCCCAAAAGGAGTTAAATATGAGACAACGCCGTTAGATGGAACTTCTTAAAGACTACGACTGCGACATCTTATACCACTCTGGGAAGGCTAATAAAGTAGTGGATGCGCTTAGTAGGAAATCAAGCATCACGCATATGATGGTTAAAGAGTGGACTCTACTCGAAGGAATACGAGATTCAGAATTTAAGTTCGAGGTAGGACACCTCTTGAGTCTATTAGTTACTTTGAGGATCGAGCCGGAAATTCAGGCGAGGATTAAGGCATTGCAATCCACGGACCTTGAGGTGCAAATGATTCTGAGTATGGATGCAACTAAGAGGAAAACCGACTTTCAAGTCTTCGAGGACGGAATCTTAAAGTTTCGAGGACGATTGTGCGTGTCGAATGATGAGGAGCTTAAGGAGGGAATCTTAGCAGAAGCTCATCGTAGCAACTATAGTATTCATCCAGGCAGTACGAAGATATATCAGAATTTGCATTAGCATTACTGGTTGAACGAAATGAAAGTAGACGTAGCCAAACACGTGGCAAAATGCCTAACGTGTCAACAAGTAAAGGCACAGCATTGCAAGCCTGGTGGACTGTTGAGACCATTGGAAATTTCAGAATGGAAATGGGAGCATATCACCATGGACTTCGTCATAGGTTTATCGAGAAGTCAGAGAGGTCACGACTCAATTTGGGTTATCGTTGACAGATTAATTAAGTCGGCACATTTTCTAATAGTGCAAAAGGACTTCGCAATGGATAGGTACGCCGAACTGTGTATGCAACAATTAGTCCGTCTTCATGGAGTGCCAATGACGATTACGTCAGACAGAGACCCTAAGTTTACAGCCACCTTTTGGAAAAGTCTTTAGACGGCTATGGGGACGACGCTGCAATATAGCACGGCCTATCATCCGCAGATAAATGGTTAGTCTGAGAGGACGATTCAAACACTCTATGACATGTTACGAGCCTGTGTGATAGATTTTAAAGGTGGATGGGAAGAACAGTTGCATTTGGTCGAGTTTACCTATAACAATAGTTATCTGCAGAGTATCAGAATGGCACCATTTAAGGCATTATATGGCAGAGCTTGCAAAACTCCAGTTTGTTAGGATGAAGTTGGGGAACGAAGCATAATAGGTCCAGAGTTAGTACAGCAGTCAGTTGAGGCAGTTAAGATCATTCAAGACAGGCTTAAGATCGCTCAGAGTTGTCAGAAGAGTTATGCGGATAGGAGACGTAGACCTTTAGAATTTCAAGTGGGAGATCATGTCTTCCTTAAGGTGTCATCAATGCAAGGAATGTCCTGATTTAGAAAGAAAGGAAAGTTGAGTCAAAGGTACGTAGGTCCGTTTGAGATATTAGAAAAGATTGGAAGTACGAACCGGATCCGAACCGAATTTGTCTCATGTTCACAACGTCTTCCACGTGTCCATGCTAAGGAAGTACGAACCAGATCGGACCCACATGCTAAATTATGAAGAAATAAACGTGGATGACAGAGTGTCGTACGTGAAGAGACCTATCCGGATAGAGGACAGAAAAGAACAAGCGGAACAAGATAATCCCACTAGTTAAAGTCGTTTGGCAACATCACGGTACCGAAGGAGCTACATGGGAAAGTGAAGAAATCATAAGACGTCAGCACCCCCATTTATTTGAGTAGTGTAGTTGATTGTAAATTTCGAGGACGAAATTTTTGTAAGGGGGAAGAGTTGTGACATTCTGAAATTCGACTCATTTTCGGGATTTATGAAATGATTATCTCATCGATGCACTTTAGTTAAATCTCACTCGGAATTGATCACTCTCGTAAAGACTAACTATTAGGGAATGCCTAGCTAGGAATTAAGTACGTGGACCTAAGAATTTGGCTATGGATCGACACTTCGACCATAAGGATTGACGATGAGATATTTTGGGCCATTATAGACCAATCCAAGGATGGCGACGGAACGATTCGCAAATGATATACAATTGGATCGCAGGTGATTCCGCTTGACCATTGTATGAATTTCGAACAATCCTAAACCTAATCCAAACGATCACATCAATTGGAACTAGTGATTGACCTTCGCAATTACATGACCACCAAGGTCATCATGGCTCGAGTAAACTTAAATATGGCCCGATATGGAATTGGCCATGAGTCGATACACGCGACTCCTAAAAGCCACCCATTAGTTTGAGACACACTAAAGTTGCATTTAATTGAATTTGACCATTACTTGGAATCTGGACTTGGGAATCGAATTTCTCAAAAGCCACGACTAATTCATTGGACGACTTCACATTTGGCGTGGCCATCCTTAGAGCCACTCGAATTTGTCGAAAAAGTGAAATTTGGATCTAGAGTGGAAAATAACCATTTTGCCCCTGAAATTATTTGAGTTCATTTGAAAAGTGAAAAGGCATTTTGGTAAAGTTGCTGCCCCATGCTGGCCGAAAATATTGGACCATCATGCCCCTCTCTCCTCTTGCTCATTTCCTCTTTTGCCCTTAGGAGTTAGTGGAGTTGACCAATCTTGACCATTGGATTTGGATGATGAGATGGGAAGTTTAATCTTAACCCTTCGATTGGTGAGTGGGGGTGGGCGATGAGGCTTTGTTAAAAGGGTTAGTAGAAAAATCTAATCATGTTGTCTTCTCTCTCTCCCTCATTCTCTCTTGCTCACTTTCTCTCCTCCTTTGCCCTCCATTTCGGCCGAGCACTTCCCCCTCCACCTTGCTGTTTAGCTCAGCTCTTCTCAGCCACCACCAGTCACCGTGAAGCCGCCGGAACAACCGCTTGCCACCAATCCCACACCACACCGCCACCACCTCTTCTTCCTCTCTCTTTCCCTCTTGTTCTTGCTATTTTCCGACCTCACCAACCACCACCGAAGCCAAAACCACCCCTCACCGTGACCACCAGCTTATGCTTGCCTCAGTCGTGGACCGCCGTGACCGAAGTCGCCATTGTTCTTCTCGTCCAGCCGCCAGAACAGCAGCTGCTTGCTGGGCTGATCTTGCTGGTTTTAAGCGTAGGCTCCTAGTAAGTACTCCCTAAGCCTTGATTAGGATAATGGGTTATCAATGGCATGTTTAGGGACTAATTAGGGGTTGATTAGAGTTAGTTTGATGGCTGGTTGTGCTTGATTAATGATTTGTGGCTGCTAAGATATTTCTCAGATATGACTCCTAAGGTGCCTAATTTTTTTGTTATTTTTGTGGATATCAATGTGGACCTAATTTGAAGAGGTGTTCTTCATGAAAGTTGACCTTAACATCTTGAAGTATGTCATATATTAAATCTGAAATTTTTGGAGACCGTTTTGGGTTATTCGGAAGTCCATTTTCGAACCATCACAACTCTGTCGGATTTACTATTCACTCGACCAGTGTGTCTTTCTGAATTTTTGTAAAATTTTTCAAACCTATTTGCAATAAACTTCCTTCATGAAAGTTATCAAGGATACTGGTTTCTATAACATATAAAAATTTCAAGGTTTTCCAAGGAAATTTGGGTACTAATTGAAATGGATTTTGAAGGCTAAACTGTCTGTCCTAGTAGGCAAATTTTCGATCTGACTTTGGGTGATAAAAAGAGCAGTTTAAAGTTGGAATTGGATTTTGCATCCTTCATGAAAAATATTTATCAAGATGTTTCCAATGACATCCAAAATTTAGGATTTTTGGAGTTTAATTACTATTTATTTCGAAAGGATTTCGGTTACTGCGCAATTGCCAAATTTCAGCCCGATTATGTGCAAAAGTGGTTTCTGTCTCTCGGGAGCTTTTTAATGTTGTTGTTGTCCATGAGGGCGTGGCTGGTTGTGAGCTGAGCATGAATTGAATGGCAATTGGCTAATCGAAAGATGAGAAATTGGTTTAAGTATTGAATGCCCATATGCTTATATAATACCCTGAGGCATTTTACGCGGGGTTGTAACCCGTCTTGATGCGTTTTACACAAGACAATGCCCGATTTATCGGATACCTAGTGGGTGACTGGATGCCAATCGTGGGGAGGCCGGATTGATGCTCCTCATGGAAGCCGGCTTGATGCGTGTGACGCGAGACGATGTCGTCGCCAACGTACCGGGACGATGCCCGGTTACGTCGGAAGCCCGACAACCTGATGCGTTTTTCACGGGCTCGGGGGAGCCTAGCAACCTGATATGTTTTTACATGGGTTCGGCCGTTAATAATTTGGACTTCGTGAGTGTGGTCCATATCGTGGAATGCCATGTTTGAGATAATGTTGGGCATGTCTGGATTATTAAGTGTGCTATGCATGTGCTTGCCTCGATTCAGGCTATTATGTTTCGATGAATGGTTGCCATGTTGTGGCGGTTTACTAATGTGCAGGCTGCATGCGTGTGCCAAGGCGAGGTAAGGTCGCCTATGATTGATGTGGCACGTTGATTGTTGGAATTGCATGCTCTAATCTGTCCTGCGGTACGCGTTAGCCTAAGTGAGGCTTAGGTAGTAACTTATTGAGATTTATTCTTATTGTTGAATTATAACCATTTCAGACCCCTGAGCCTTATGATGATATGCAAGATCTGGTGATGCCGCCAAGGTACCGCACTGGTTGAAGATAGGTTTATTCCACCGTCTTTTGGGTACCCCTTTTGATCGAGAAGCTAGGCTAACCAACCACCGATCCCTTTTTATTGTGTGTGGTGCCTAGCTAGTGGCCTGTAATAAGGCTTGTACCTGTGCAATTGTATTTTGTAACGCTTTGTTTATAAAAGTGTTTTTGTGGATGTGATTCCATTGTCTCTTTACTATCATGTTTAATTGATGTTGTATGGAGAGTTTGATATTGCTTCCGCGTGTGCTGCTCTTTAGTTCGTTAGTTTGGGTCGACGACAAATCCTGGGATGTCGCACAAATGATGTCCGTGGCGGGATGACGCGTGCTCGTGGGGATCGGAGCATGATAGGTTTTTCCATTTCGCTTTAGCTATCGAAGAATAATCCTTAAGTGATTAATTCCTGATTTAATTACCTTTCTTCTGTAAATTATCAATTTTGTGATAATTGTGATTTTAAGATACATGAGCTGTTTATAATTTTTGTTGTTGTGGCGTGTGATCTAAAGGGCCTAGTATTGGTGGTGCCTTGCATTTTTGGCTCATGGTGTTTATTAGCTTATAAAAATCGGCTCGGTGGCAATATCGTAATTTTCGGAAACTTCAAAGGTATTTTGGGAAAGAGGCCAATTATAAGTCAAATTTGATTTTCATTTGGAAAGCTTTGACCCCCTTCTTCACGTTGATTCTGTCACCACCCATCTTCTTCTGGTCTTTAATTATAACTTCTAAATTGTCATCTTCCCCATTATTTCAATTGAAGAGACAAAGCCAAAAGCATTTTTGCCCCTCTCTCTCTCCCTTCTCACGCTCAAGACTAACCGGCCATTACTCTCTCTCTCTCTCCTCATCACTTTATAAGCTTCATTGGATATTTTGGAGTTCAATTATTTGAGAAGTGATGATGACTTAGCCAAGAAAGTCTCCTTTTTCAATTAATTGAGAAGTGATAATGAATTTGCCAAGAAAGTCTCCCTCTCTCTCTCCTCTCCTTTCACTCGGCTGAAGCTATCCCTTCCCCTTCATTGTTCTTGTCTTATATCAATTGATATATTACATTGGATAATGTTTTAGGTAGCATTGATTGAAAATTTATGATGATATTGACTTTGTGCTCTCTTCTTCTCATCTTTCTTCTTCTTTCTCTTGCTCTCTCACATCTTCTTCTTCATCACCGAACAGCCCCCTCACTCCACTGTGCTCTCCCTTTTCTCTCATTTCCTCATGTTTTGCTTCTTGAAAATCTCAATCGTTGAAGCTTGGGTTCCGATGTACCTCGAGGAAGACGGAGGACGGAGTTTACGTTTGTGTTTAAGGCAAGTATTCTCGCCATTTCTCTTCTTTTCAACCTTTTATGTTATAGTTAGAGGTGGAGCTTGGGTTATGTGATGTGTATGAAGCCGACCGGTAGTCATGCGGAACTTGTGATTGATGGTGGAAACTTCGAAATGAAGTGGTTTGTGATAATGAGATTGTTTGCTTTAGAGATGGAGGAAAGATGCGATTTTCCATCGATTCGGAAATTCCGTTGGTAGCTGACCATGTTGATGTTGCGGCTGGTGCTTATTTTGAAGAAGAGAAAACACTCATTTCATAGTTAAATTGGCACAATGGGATCGTGTAATGATTATGTGCATGAAAGACGAACGTGAATTGCTTTGCATGATTAGCTTTCACTATTTACATGCTTCTACAACTTTCTATATGTATAGCGAGCTGGTTGTGATTATCACAATGATGTGATTTATATTAGAACTTTCGGTGGTGTTGGGATCGAGATGGTTTGGTTAATAATATAGCCGTGGATGCTTTGTATGATGGTTATTTCGATGATTGTTGAACATATCTTACTGACGATATCGATGTAATTATTGTCGAGCATTGAAGTGGTATTTTGCATTTCCGTCATTTCATACATATACATTACATCGAGAGGATTACGGTAAGGATCATCGAATGGCGAACCGATGATGCCCTGTGAGAGTCAGCGAGGGAAATCGGGAAGCTCAAGGTCGTATACCTTGAGGCCGTGCTTCGTGGTCTTGGTGGCAAATGCGCAAGTAAGTCGCATAACCTCGAAGTAGAAGCGAGATGCCTGCTGCTGTGTGGTCTGCAGAAGATCGGTTCTTAAAACTGATGATTATGAATGGAGTGGCATTCGTGAGGAATTCATGGGCATATCATATGCATTCTCATATGCATATTATCATTATTCATATCATGATGGCAATCGATAATCTCGTGGTAGACCCTTTAATTGTGATATAACTGTTTAGATTGAATAGTCATGGCTTGATTTACTTGCTGAGTTTATCTCACTGTTGTTGCTTTCCATGCTTTTCATACCGTTAGCATGGCTTTCTTTCCGTCGACTGGACCTATCTCCACTTATGATTTAGTTTTAGATATCGAGGGATCGTTTGCCGAGTATCCCGATCCTGTTGTTCCTGGTGTGGTGTAGGAGCACTACTCAACCACCGTTTGGGTCGATTGCTTTACTCCTTTGGGTCGTTTTCCATATCGCTTTGTAGCAGACTACTTTCGCTTAGATGGTCGCCTGTATAGACCCAGTCCCTTCCCATGCGAGAGTATGAGGAGGTTCGCGGCCAGTGGTTGATCAAGCTAGGTGTTGGTACAGCAACCCCTTTTTGTTTGAGCTACATCATGGCCACTGGCTAGTAGTCTCCTAGGACTTTTGGTATGACAGCTTCAAGTCAGGAGTGGATGTGACTTTTGTAGCTGGTAGAAGGAGTAGACTAATTCTCGCTTCCCAGTTGTCATTTCCTTTATGTTGTAATTATACTTATAACCTAAATAAAAAGCTGTCCGTTATGTTCTTATAATATCTTTGTTTTGTATTGTTGTCTTCCGCTTGCGTTTTTAATAAAATTTGATAATTAAGCCAAATAGTTTTTATGACGGCCTGGGACGTCACGGCTCATGTTGGTATTGTCACAACTTCAAAATCGGTAACGTTGTCCAACTTCAACCTTATTGGACTTATAATGATGTTTGTCAACTTGCTCTAAAGGTGGAACGGCAACTTAAGGAAGCTCGTGGTAGTAGCTCTTGATATCAGGACAAGGAGGGCTATTTCAAAGGTGGGAGTATTCCTACTAAAAATAAAATAGCCACTCCAAAGTCCACTCCTAAGAATGAAGGAGCATCGAGTTCAAAGCGTCCTAACTCTGTTCAGTGTTTCAAGTGCCAAGGGTTGGACATATTGCCTCTGATTGTCCAAATCGAAAGATTGTCTCTCTAGTAGAAGAAGAGCATGAAGAAGACAATCTTGAAGACTTCCCTAGTTCCGATGAAGGATCGAAAGAGGGAAATGAAGTTATCTATGGAGATCATTGAGAGTCTCTAATTCTTCGTCGGTTTTGAATGCTATTCCTAGTGAAGATGGTGCGTGGCTTCGCAACTACATTTTTCACACTAGATGTACTTCCCATGGGAAGGTTTGTGATGTTATTATCGATGGAGAAAGCTGCGAGAACGTCATGGCCACAACAATGGTGGATAAATTGCACCTCAAGATGGAGAAACACCCACAACCTTACAAGCCGCAAAGAGAATGAGGTAAGGGTTGATAAACGATGCCTTATTCAATTCTTCATTGGAAAAAAATATAATGATGAAGTTTGGTGTGATTTTGTTCCCATGGTTGCTTTGCCATTTGCTTCTTGGGAGGCCTTGGCAATTCAATAGAAAAACTAAGCAAGATGGGTTCAAGAATACTTACACCTTTAAAAAGGATAGAGTCAAAATCATCTTGGGTCCTTCCAACACAAAGAGCACTCCTAAACCATCTAATGGGGAAGGAAATAATTTACTCTCAAAATTTGAAGTCGATAAGGCTTTGGAAGATTCCTTGGAGACATGCCCTTGTGGTGTTAGAAGAAAATGAAGAACATTATATTGTTCCTTCTCAAGTAGCACATCTTCTCCAAGAATTTAAGGATGTTGTTTCGGAAGAAATTCCATCCGGTCTTCCGCCTATAAGAGACATTCAGCATTGTACCGATTTTGTTTCGGGAGCCATCATTCCAAACAAAGCTGCCTACCGAATGAGTCCTAAGGAGCGTGAAGAGCTTCAACAACAAATAGATGAACTCTTGGCTAAAGGAATGGTGAGAGAAAGCATGAGTCCATGTGATGTCCCTGCTCTTCTCGTGCCAAAGAAGGATGGGTGTTGGCATATGTGTATCGATAGTAGAGCGGTGAATAAGATTACCATCAAATACCGCTTTCCCATTCCTCAACTCGATGATCTTCTCGATCAACTCCATGGCGCTACTATCTTTTCCAAGGTTGATCTTTGAAGTGGATATCATCAAATTCGAATGAGAACCGGAAATGAGTGGAAAACTGCCTTCAAAACAAGAGATGGCCTCTATGAGTGGATGGTTGTGCCTTTCGGTTTCTCTAACGCTCCCAGTACATTTATGTGCCTCATGAATCATGTTTTCAAACCATTTATCGGTAGCTTTATTTTTGTTTATTTTGATAACATTCTTGTTTATAGTTCTACTCCATAACAACACTTGGAGCATCTTCGCCAAGTTTTCAAGGTTCTTCGGGAGCAAAAGTTATATGCCAACTTGAAGAAGTGTCACTTCTTTACTAATAGCCTTGTCTTTCTAGGCTATATTGTCTCTGAAGATGGCATCAAGATGGATCCTAGCAAGGTGGAAGCAATTATCAGCTGGCCGTTCCAACATCTATACATGACATTCGGAGTTTCCATGGTTTGGCCTCATTTTATCGTCATTTTATCAAGCATTTCAGCTCCATTATTTCTCCTATCACCGAATGCTCGAAAGGGGGGAGTTTCAAGTGGACCAAAGAGGCGCAACAGAACTTCGAACTCCTTAAAAAGAAGGTAACCGAGGCTCCTATTCTTGCACTTTCAGATTTTAATAAGGTCTTTGAAGTTTCTTGTGATGCTTCCAATGTGGGGATTGGTGTGGTTCTTAGCCAAGAAGGAAGGCATATTGCATTCTTTAGTGAAAAGTTGAATAATTCCCGCAAGAATTACTCAACTTATGATAAGGAATTTTATGCTATTGTTCAGGCTTTGGTCATTGGCAACATTATCTGTTGTTTAAAGAGTTTGTTCTCTATTTGGATCATGAAGCCTTGAAGTATGTAAACACTCAACATAAGCTCAACAATCAATATGCTAAGTAGGTAGAGTTTCTGCAAGTTTTCACTTTTCTTATTAAACATAACGCGGGAACTCTCAATCGAGTGGTGGATGCATTAAGCCGTAGGCTTGGCCGGTCATTATCAATGAAGCCCATGGTGGAGGCTTGGCCGGTCATTTTGGACGAGACAAGACACTCTCTCTTGTCAAAGAAAAATTTTATTGGCCTCGAATGGAGAAAGATGTTATGAGATAGGTGGAGCAGTACCGAACTTGTCACATTGCCAAAAGCCATTCTCAAAATACTGGCTTGTATACTCCATTATTGGTACCAACAGCCCCTTGGGAAAATGTGAGCCTAGATTTTGCGGTTGGTTTACCTCGGACACATAGGGGTAAAGACTCAATCATGGTGGTCGTTGATCGGTTCTCAAAAATAGCACATTTTGTACCATGTAACAAGACTTTGGATGCTACTCATGTGGCAAATCTTTACATTTAGGAGATCGTGAAGCTACATGGTATTTCGAAGACGATGACTTCTGATCGGGACTCAAAATTTGTTAGTCATTTTTTGCGAACACTTTGGAAGAAGCTAGGCACCACACTTCAATTTAGCTCTTCTCATCATCCCCCAACCGATGGGCAATCTGAAGTTGTTAATGCAGTTTGGGAAATCTTTTAAGGAGCTTAATTGGAAGTAACCTACATCAATTGGACCTCACTTTGGCTCAAGCTGAATTTGCTTACAACTAGTTTTCAAGTCAAACAACCGGGAAGAGTCCTTTCGAGATTGTGTATGGCAAAAATCCTATTAGTCCGAAGGATTTAGCTCCACTTCCTATCTCTCAACATTTTAGCGGGGATGCCGAGGAACATGCCAACTATCTAAAGAAACTTCATGAGCAAATTCGGGAAAGGATAATAAAGCACAATGCGAAGTGCCAAGCGAGAGCAAACATGCATCGAAAGCATGCAGCATTTAAAGAACGAGATTTGGTCTGGCTACATCATTGTTGACACCTGATTTTTAACCAACGCGTCCTAAAAGTAAAATCTTGAGATTAGGGTTTCTGCTAGCGACAAAACCCAATCCTCAACTAAAAAGAGTCATTTAGCATTTAAATTAGCATTAGCCATTCATTTTCTAGCTTTTTGAGTTTCAATTTTAAAAGTCAAAGAGTTGACTTTTTTATCAAACTTTGACCAAAAGTCAACCTAAAGTCAAATTTTGGTTTTTTGCATAAAAAAAAGCCAAAATAGTGTCAACTTCACTTTTGCACAATCAATTTTCAAAAAATTCAAAGTTTGACCTATTAATTGAAATTTTAGTACATAAGTACTAAAATGTTGACTTTTGGTCAACACTTTGTTCAAAAAATTTCAAAAATTTCAAAACCCCTAAATCAACTCATTTTCAGCTTAATTTCACTTTGGCATCATCAATTTTACAAAAATCGGTTTAGAATCAACTTTTCCTCAATTTACGGAATTTGGTTCAAATCGGCCAAAAATGAAATTACTTCATTTGTAATTATCACGCCCCGAACCCCATCGAGCACGCGACACATTTCTCTGGTCGAATAATGCGATGTCCCAGGGTATCGCCTACCCAATTAGACTTATCAGAGATTTATATCAATCAGCGAAAGCCACAAATACCCGGACAATAACAACTAGGGTAAAAAGGGGAGATTAAACACATCCATTATCGATTCAAGGTTTTACAATATCCACTATTTACAAAACCACAATATATACAAGCACACCGAACCTCTACACTATATACCACCGATGTCAAAAAGGATCAGCAGCCTAGGTACCCTGTCTCCAAAAATGGTACACTTCAAAAAGCCTATACTTAGCCCCTATACTAGCCCCTACGCTAGCCCCTACGTCCTCGAGACGGCGTCCACTCTGAATCCAACTCCTTGGCACCTGAATCTGAATCCCCCTGAACTGTCTGCTCCTCCGAGGACTCCGGCTCGGCCTCGATCTCAATCGGGTTGTTTATATCACCCGACTCCGTTAGAACCTCGACCCATTCCTCTTCAACTGGCTCCTCATCTGACTCGTCCTCTGGCACAAACTCGGGATCGTACTCTGGCTCATACTCGGGTACGTCCTCTGGTTCCTTTTCAGGCTCATCTTCAGGCTCTACTTCTGGAGCCTCTTCAGGTTCTGCTTCAGGGTCTTCTTCTTCCTCTGGTATCACCTCGAGATCCACGTCCATAGAATCATATCCCGCCTGGGATTCTTCCGGCTTCGGATCATGCTCGGCCCCTGGGGGTTCAGGTGCTGCAGGCTGAAGTCCGGACTGCGCTAGACTAGTCTCCAAACTAGTCATCTCACCGTTAGGAGGGGGTATGGCTGATGGATCCCAATCCCCAACTCCATCAAAGGGGACATCGAAGCCACGGAAGGGGCCAAACTCATCCACCCCGTCTCTAAACATCCAGGCTGTGTATGTGTGGGCCTGCCAGAGGGGTAGTCCTATGTCTATCCAAACTACCGTCGTATGCTTAACCCAGGTCATATTGTCATCTATCGGGTATTCTACAACATTGTGGTCGGTGTGCATAGGAATCCCAAAACGCTGCGGCGGCGGTGGCGGAAGATTCATGGCTCAGGCTGGGGTTCTGAAATTTTTGGTTGAAACAACCATGAGATCACACCTCAACAAGTACACCCCTAAACCCCACCTAGGCTATCACGTACCTCCAGACAATCACAAACACAACCACACTCAGCCATCACATAACAGGCACACAATTTATACTTACCTGGGCCTTTCCTGCATGCAACCTGCACATTAGCCACAATAGCACAATTCCAACCACATGCACATTCTAATTATATTTTACGCACTCGTTCCTGCCTCATCATATTCTTTTCATCCAACTCGCCAGTGACCCGCGTAATGATACCGCCTCAGGTTCACTGCGACCATCTCATATTTTCCACTCGACTCGCCAGTGACCCGCGTAATAGTACCGCCTCAGGTTCACTGCGACTAACTCATAATAACAACACTTCGTGACCCGCGTAATGGCACCGCCTCAGGCCGTGTATCTTGCCCGTGTAATGGTACCGCCTCAGGCTCAACACCCACCACCCACGACACAACCCGCGTAATAGTACCACCTCAGGTTGGCCATCCTCCAGTAATACCGGGCATCGTCCCGCGTAGTCGTACCACCTCAGGACGGATCAATTCCTCGCGTAATGGTACCGCCTCAGGGATTTTCGTAACCACGCATACCACACCACACACGATTCCTCACTCGTTCACTTGCTCAACACTAACAGGCCAATATATTAGCCAATCACATTTGGCCCGTGCACGCACCAAACCACACACATTTCTCATGCTCAATCAACACTCAATCATGGACGATTACCAATTAAATCAATTCAGCCCATGCGCACACATAATAGCCCACATTTAAATCACTCAGCTCACAATTCAACAAACATACAAGGCCACTAATGGGCCCACAATCACAGCCAATATCGTGAGCATAAATTCGGCATTTCTAAACTCATTTCAAATCACAACCAACATCACAAGTCAGCCACTATTCAACGCACCAAACCGACACCATTTGCCCTTAAACCGAACCATATGCTCGTCACTACGAGTCCCAATTTTCAGCATTCAATTCAGCGTTAATTCAGTCCCGAAACATCACAAACTTAGCCTCAAATCAATTCATATCAGTCTCCAATTCAGTCCACTAATTTAACCTCTAAATAGCCCCTAATCCAATTAAATCCGCCCATAATTACGTCTATCGATACCCGACACCCTAAATAGGGTTTAGAGGGCGACTTACACGAACTCTAGGCTAGCTTGGCTAGAGTGGAAATGGGGCGGCGGGCCGGCGGCCTCACGGCGGCGTGCGGCGACGGCAAATGGCTCGGCGGCGACAGTGGCGAGCGGCGATTTGCTGGCTGGACGGCGGCTGAACAGGACAAGATTGGGATGATGGTGATTCGGTGAGGTAGAACAGGGGAAAGAGAGATGGTGAGGTGAGCGGTGGTGGGGGCAAACGGCGGCTCCGGCGAGCGGCTACTCCGGCCAGGCGGTGGTCGGCTGGCTTGCTCGGCCGGCTGTTCACGGCCACGGAAGGGAGAGAGAGAGAGACGACGATGAGAGGATGGCGAGGGCATGGCTCGTGACCGAACGGGCGGCGACGGGCGAACGGTGGCCGGCACGGCGGCGGTATAGCCAAGGGGGAAGGGAGGCGGTCGGTCGGTGAGGGGGGTGTTTTGGCCGAGATAGAGAGGGAGAGAGAGTGAGAAGAGAGAGAGAGGGAATTTGGACTAAATAGTCCAAGGCCAATAATTGAGATGCCAATTGACCATCATGCCCTCCTCTCTAAAATCAAATCAACGGTCAAGATTCGATCTTATCCTAAGATCGACGGTCCGGATCGAATCTTTTCCAAAATATCCAAGGGTAATTTGGGGATTTCACAAAAAGTCCAAGGGCAAAATTATCCAAAAATCTCTATTTCTAAGGTTAGGGCGAAATGACCAAAATGCCCTACCCCAAATACACTTGGCCTTAACAAACCTCCAGGGGTAAAACGGTCATTTTCCATTTCTCGCCGAAATTCGATTTTTCTAAAGGATTCAGGCAAATCCGAGGCTACCCGAGCAAATGACAACATCGTCCAAATGATCTGTCGTGTCTTTCCAAGTTTCCAATGCCCAACTTGGTCTCTAATTAATGACTAAGTTCTAAATAACGTAACTTGCGCATATCTCATACTAACGAGTGGCTTTTGGGGAAATTCGCATTGTCGACCCGTGGCCGATACTAAATCAAGCCACGTTCAAGTTTACTCAGGTCGTGACGACCTCGGTTGTCACTTAATCGCGAGGATCGATCTCTAGATCTGACGGGCACGATTGTTTGGTATAGATTTAGGGTCATTCGTCAGTTCATTTTGTGGTCAAGCGGAATCACCCGCGATCCACTCGTATGACAATGGCAAACTGATCCCTAACTATCCTTGGATCGGCCTACATTGGCTCAAAATGTCACCTCGACGATTTTCATGGTCGAAAGTCAGTTCACGATCGAGTTCTTTGATCGTGCGAATCTAAATCCCCAATTAGCCTTTCCCTAACGGTTAGTATTCCCGAAGAGATCAATTCCGAGCGAGATCTAACTACAAGCACGTCCATAAACTATTCATTTCATAAATCCCAAGTGGGTCGGATTTCAGAATGTCACAATTCTTCCCCCCTTATAAAAATTTCGAGGACGAAATTTACAAATCAAACTAACTACTCAAACAAGTGGGGGTATTGACGTTGCATTCACTCTTCATTTTCCCACGTCGCGCCTTCTGTCCCGTGATGTTCCCAAACAACCTTGACCATCGGGATCGTCTCGTTCCTTAGAACCCGTTCTTTCCGATCTTCAATCCTTACTGGTCTCTCGACATAAGACACCCTATCGTCGACTTCTATCTCTTCATAATTCAACACGTGAGTTGGGTCGAGTTCATATTTTCTCAACATCGATACGTGGAACACATTATGCACTTGCGACAAATTTGGCGGAAGTGCAAGGCGATAAGCTAATTCTCCAATCCTTTCTAAAACCTCAAAAGGTCCTACGTACCTCGGACTCAACTTCCCTTTCTTACCGAACCTGGACAGTCCTCTCATGGGCGATAGCTTAAGAAATACATGATCCCCTACTTGAAACTCCAAAGGTCTTCGCCTTCTGTCTGCTTAACTCTTTTGACGGCTTTGAGCTATTTTCAGCCTTTCACGAATTACCTTAACAGCCTCAACTGACTGTTGAACTAATTCTGGCCCGGTTATACTCCTTTCTCCTACTTTGTCCCAACACACGGGCGTCCTACAAGCCCTGCCATATAGCGCTTCAAAGGGCGCCATTCCGATGCTCTGCTGAAAACTATTATTATACGCAAATTCTGCTAAGGGCAATTGCTCTTCCCACTTACCTTGAAAATCCAATACACATGCCCTAAGCATGTCCTCTAAAGTCTGAATCGTCCTCTCAGACTAGCCATCCGTTTGTGGATGGTAAGCTGTACTAAACTGCAGCTTTGATCCTAATGCCGTCTGCAGACTTTTCTAAAAATTGGCGGTAAACCTAGGATCACGATCTGAGGTAATCGTCACTGGTACCCCATGCAATTGAACTATTTGTTGCACATACAACTCAGCATATCGATCCAATGCGAAGTCTTTTCGCACAGCCAAAAAGTGTGTCGACTTTGTCAATCTATCGACAATCATCCAAATAGTATCATGGCCTCTTTGGCTTCTTGGTAATCCCTTCACAAAATCCATAGTAATATGTTCCCATTTCCACTCTGGGATTTCCAAAGGTCGCAACAATCCTCCGGGCTTATAATGTTGCGCTTTCACTTGCTGGCACGTCAGACACTTGGCCACATGCCTGGCTATATCCATCTTCATGCCATTCCACCAATAATACTGCCTCAAATTCTGATAGATTTTGGTACTACCTAGGTGGATACTATAACTACTACGATGCGCTTCTGACAAAATTTCTTCCTTAAGTTTCGCATCGTCAGGTACGCATAATCGTCCACGGAACTTCAATATCCCGTCTTCGGATATCTGGAAGTCCGGTTTTCTCTTGGTATCATCCATTTCTAGAATCCTTTGGATTTCTTGATCCGTAGACTGTAAAGTCCTAATTTTTGCCTGGATCTCTAGTTCAATCCTTAGCGTGGCTAGCAAGCTCGAGACTTGACTTACTTTGAATCTAAACTCCGAGTCTCGCACTTTTTCCAACAATGCCCATTCCTTAACTATCAAGTGTGCGATGCTTGACTTCCGACTCAATGCATCGACTACCCGGTTGGCCTTCCCGGGATGATATAATATATCACAATCATAATCCTTCAACAACTCCATCCACCGACACTGCCTCATGTTTAACTCCTTTTGAGAAAACAGATATTTAAGGCTCTGGTGATCTGTATATATCTGAAATTTCTCTCCGCATAGATAATGTCGCCAAATTTTATGGGCGAATACTATAACGGCTAATTCTAAATCATGCGTCGGGTAGTTCAGCTCATGCGGTCTTAACTGTCTTGACGCGTAGGCCACTACTTGTCCATTTCGCATGAGTACACACCCCAGTCCTTTTAATGACACATCACTATAAATCTCATATCCTCCTAGTCCTGATGGAATAGTCAACACCGGTGCCGTGGTCAATCTATGTTTTAATTCCTGAAAGCTCCTTTTCACATTTATCGGTCCATTCAAACCTTATTTCCTTTTTCAACAAATGTGTCAACGATGTTGCTATTGCCGAAAATCCTTCCACGAAGCGTCGGTAATATCCTGCCAAACCCAGAAAGCTTCTAACCTCTGTTACCATCGTCGGTCTCAGCCACTTCATTACTGCCTCAATCTTCGTTGGATCCACTGAGATTCCTTCCCTAGAGATCACGTGTCCGAGAAATGCTACTCGATTGAGCCAGAACTCGCACTTGCTAAACTTAGCATACAGTGCATTCTCTCTTAAAGTCTGCAAAACTTTACTCAAGTGAAACTCATGCTCCTCTAGGCTCCTCGAGTACACCAGTATGTCGTCTATGAAAACGATCACAAATTGATCGAAGAACTCCTTAAACACCTGATTCATTAAGTTCGTAAAGGCAGCATGGGCGTTTGTCAATCCGAACGGCATTACCGTAAATTCATAATGTCCATATCTCGTCCTAAATGTCGTCTTCGGTATATCCTCCTTCCTAATCCTCAATTGATGATATCTCGTTCTCAAATCAATTTTAGAAAACACCGAAGCCCCTTGTAATTGATCAAACAAATCATCAATCCTCGGCAGGGGATATTTATTTTTTATCGTTACCTGATTTAGCTGCCTGTAGTCAATACATAACCTCAACGATCCATCTTTCTTCCTCACAAATAAAACCGGCGCTCCCCACGGGGACGCACTCGGACGAATAAATCCTTTGTCCAATAATTCTTGCATTTGCACCTTTAACTCTTTTAACTCCGACAACGACATTTCATAAGGTGCCTTCGAGATTGGCTCAGTTCCAGGGGCCAACTTGATTACAAACTCTACTTCTCTTTTTGGTGGCAATTCCGGCAAGTCCTGAGGAAATACATCAGGATAATCGCACACCACGGCTATGTCCTCTAGCCTCAGCTCCTCAGCCGTCGAATCCACTACAGCCGCTAGAAATCCTTGACACCCTTCGTTCAACAACTTAGTCAATTCTAGCGACGAAATCCATGGAATCGAGGGTCCCCCTCGATTTCCCCCAAACTTGAATTCCGGATGTCCAACAGGATTAAATTGGATCACCCTGCTACTATAATCCATTACGGCCCTATGCTTAGATAGCCAATCCATACCCACTATCACATCAAAATCATACATGGCTAGAACCGCTAAATCAATCCTTTCCTCCCTATCCCCAATCACAATCTTACAATTCGGGCACCCCAACGAGACTAGCATCTTATCATTCAAGGGAGTTGTAACACATAACACAACATCAAGTAACTGCAGTTCTATACCAGTCAACTCAACAAATTGCTTAGATATTAATGAATGTGATGCCCCATGGTCAAATAAAGCGTACGCAGCATGATCGCACTGAGAAACCGTACCTGTGACAATCCCTGGCGCATTCTCAATCTCTCTTCTGGCCATGGCGTACACCCGTCCTTGCGCCTGTGGCCTAGTCTGATTAGCTGTCTGGGCAGCTCCGGTTGGGTTCCCGTTCCGGGATGGCGGCAACGCAGGCGATCTATTCTGCTTGAGGTTGGGGCAAAACCTTATGTGATGACCAAATCCATCACGTCCGAAACATGCTCCGCCCCTGGTTGGACAAGGTCCATTTCCATGTCTTTCCCCACACACCCGATATGGACCATTCTGATTACGTGGCCGGTTTCCCTATATTCCTTCTAACAGGAGAGACAAAACGTCGATTACCCGTCATTGGCCTCTTTCCTAACTGTCGGTTGTCCCTACCCTAGGCAAACCTCGACCCAGAAGCAGCGGCCCTATCCGCCAAGTCCCGCTCAATCGCTTGAGCCCTGTCATAGATCTCATTATACTCTCTTAAATTCAATAAAATCATTTGGCTGCGAAGGTCCGATTTCAAACCGTCTCGGAACCTTCGAGCCCTATCCAACGGGTCCTCAACCATCTTCGGGGCGAACTTAGACAACCGAGCAAATTTAGCCTCGTACTGATCTACAGTTCTCTGCCCCTAACGTAGCCTCATAAACTCAGATAATTTCTGTTCCAGGGCGCTCTTAGAAAAATATTTACCATTAAAGGTTTCCACAAACATCGCCCAAGTCTGGGCGGTACCAGCTGGGAATATCCTTCCTCTGGTGGCTTTCCACCAATCATTGGCATTTCCTTGCAATTGATATACTGCTAATGTCACTTTCTCCTCGTTTGTACACCCCAATACTTCAAAAGCCTTTTTTAATTCCTCCACCCACAGCGATGCACCCTCAAGATCGCCTCTACCATCAAACTTAGGAGGCTTTAATTTCAGAAACTGCTCGACTAATTAGTGCATTTGCCTATTCGCATTCACCTGCCCCTGCCCTTGATTCTCATTATTATTATTATTGGCAGCAGCAGCCTCGGCAGCTTGGGCAATAGTGGCAGTTCGTTCCTAAGTCTGCCGTCCTATCAGATTACCAATTTCTTATAGGGTCCTCATGACCGCATCCATCCTAGGATCTCCTGCAGGTCGGGCTCGTGAGCTGGACGGACCCCCAGTTCCTCTACCTCATGAACTCATTCTCACGATTTCTACCACTCGTCTACCTACTATAATTCCACTTAGGAATTAGAAACCTAGGCCAGCTATATCAGTCTAGTCCTAGGCAGTGAATTAACACAATAATTCACTCAGCATGCAATCAATCACCACAGCACAAGGCTACAATCAATAGGGTCTGTGCACTTACCTCAGGTCCAGACGCACCTGCATTTCAATTGTTATAACAATCAATTCACCCAACAATCACAACAAACAATCTGGAGGCACGTGTAGCTTATTCCACCCTATGACTCGCTAAGGTCTCCCTAGATTACTACCCCAGGGTCTCTGCTCCTTATCACTCCAGACTTCGACCAACTTAGATCGAGCTGTCCTCGCTCTGATACCAAATCAAACCGTGATGTCACGCCCCGAACCCCATCGAGCACGCGACACACTTCTCTGGTCGAATAATGCGACGTCCCAGGGTATCGCCTACCCAATTAGACTTATCAGAGATTTATATCAATCAGCGAAAACCACAAATACCCGGACAATAACAACTAGAGTAAAAATGGGAGATTAAACACATCCATTATCGATTCAAGGTTTTACAACATCCACTATTTACAAAACCACAATATATACAAGCACACCGAACCTCTACACTATATGCCACCGATGTCAAAAAGGATCAGCAGCCTGGGTACCCTATCTCCAAAAATGGTACACTTCAAAAATCCTATACTTAGCCCCTACACTAGCCCCTACGCTAGTCCCTACGTCCTCGAGACGGCGTCCACTCTGAATCCGACTCCTCGGCACCTGAATCTGAATCCCCCTAAACTGTCTGCTCCTTCGAGGACTCCAGCTTGGCCTCGATCTCAATCGGGTTGTTTATATCACCCGACTTCATTAGAACCTCGACCAACTCCTTTTCAACTGGCTCCTCATCTGACTCGTCCTCTGGCACAAACTCGGGACCGTACTCTGGCTCATACTCGGGATTGTACTCTGGCTCATACTTGGGTACGTCATCTGGTTCCTCTTCAGGCTCATCTTCAAGCTCTACTTCTGGGGCATCTTCAGGTTCTACTTCAGGGTCTTCTTCTTCCTCTGGTATCACCTCGAGATCCACGTCCATAGGATCATACCCCGCCTGGGATTCTTCCGGCTCCGGATCATGCTCGGCCCCTGGGGGCTCAGGTGCTGCAGGCACAGGCTGAAGTCCGGACTGCGCTAGACTAGTTTCCAAACTAGTCATCTCACCATCAGGAAGGGGTATGGCTGATGGATCCCAATCCCCAACTCCATCAAAGGGGACATCGAAGCCACGGACGGGACCAAACTCATCCACCCCGTCTCTAAACATCCAGGCTGTGTATGTATGGGCTTGCCAGAGGGGTAGTCCTATGTCTACCCAAACTACCGTCGTATGCTTAACCCAGGTCATATTGTCATCTATCGGGTATTCTACAACATCGTGGTCGGTGTGCATAGGAATCCCAAAACGCTGCGGCGGCGGTGGCGGAAGATTCATGACTCAGGCCGGGGTTCTGAAATTTTTTGTTGAAACAACCATGAGATCACATCTCAATAAGTACACCCCTAAACCCCACCTAGGCTATCACGTACCTCCAGACAATCACAAACACAACCACACTCAGCCATAACATAACAGGCACACAATTTATACTTTCCTAGGCCTTTCTTACGTGCAACCTGCACGTTAGCCACAATAGCACAATTCCAACCACATGCACATTCTAATTATATTTTACGCACTCGTTCCTGCCTCATCATATTCTTTTCATCCAACTCGCCAGTGACCCGCGTAATGGTACCGCCTCAGGTTCACTGCGACCAGCTCATATTTTCCATTTAACTCGCCAGTGACCCGCGTAATAGTACCGCCTCAGGTTCACTGTGACTAACTCATGAAAACAATACTTCGTGGCCTACGTAATGGTACCGCCTCATGCCGTGTATCTTGCATGCGTAATGGTACCACCTCAGGCTCAACACCCACCACCCACGACACAACCCACGTAATAGTACCGCCTCAGGTTGGCCATCCTCCGGTAATACCGGGCATCGTCCCGCGTAGTCATACCGCATCAAGACGGATCAATTCCCCGCGTAAAGGTACCGTCTCAGGGATTTTCGTAACCACGCATACCACACCACACACGATTCCTCACTCGTTCACTTGCTCAACACTAACAGGCCAATATATTAGCCAATCACACTTGGCCCGTGCACACACCAAACCACATACATTTCTCATGCTCAATCAACACTAAATGATGGCCGATTACCAATTAAATCAATTCAGCCCATGCGCACACATAATAGCCCACATTTAAATCACTCAGCTCACGATTCAACAAACATACAAGGCCACTAACGGGCCCACAATCACAGCCAATATCGTGAGCATAAATTCGGCATTTCTAAATTCATTTCAAGTCACAACCAACATCACAAGTCAGCCACTATTCAACGCACCAAACCGACACCATTTGCCCTTAAACCGAACCATATGCTCGTCACTACGAGTCCCAATTTTCAGCATTCAATTCGACGTTAATTCAGTCCCGAAACATCACAAACTTAGCCTCAAATCAGTTCATATCAGTCTCCAATTCAGTCCACTAATTTAACCTCTAAATAGCCCCTAATCCAATTAAATCCACCCATAATTACGTCTATCGATACCCGACACTCTAAATAGGGTTTAGAGGGCGACTTACACGAACTCTAGGCTAGCTTGGCTAGAGTGGAAATGGGTCGGCCTCACGGCGGCGGCGAGCGGCTCGGCGGCGGCGGCAGCGAGCGGCGGTTTGCTGGCTGGACGGCGGCTGAACAGGACAAGATGGGGATGAAGGTGATTCGGTGAGGTAGAACAGGGGAGAGAGAGATGGTGAGGTGAGCGGCAGTGGGGGCGATTGGCGGCTCCGGCGAGCGGCTGCTCCGGCCAGGCGGTGGACGGCCGGCTTGCTAGGCCGGCTTCTCCCGGCCACGGAAGGGAGAGAGAGAGAGACAGCGATGAGAGGGTGGCGAGGGCACGGCTCTTGACCGGACGGGCGGCGATGGGCGGACGGTGGCCGGCACGGCGGCAGTACGGCCAAGGGGGAGGGGAGACGGTCGGTCGGTGAGGGGGGTTTTGGACGAGAGAGAGAGTGAGAAGAGAGAGAGAGGTAATTTGAACTAAATAGTCCAAGGCAAATAATTGAGATGCCAATTGACCATCATGCCCTCCTCTCTAAAATCAAATCAACGGTCAGGATTCGATCTTATCCTAAGATCGACGGTCCAGATCGAATCTTTTTCAAAATATCCAAGGGTAATTTGGGGATTTCACAAAAAGTCCAAGGGCAAAATTGTCCAAAAATCTCTATTTATAAGGCTAGGGCGAAATGACCAAATTGCCCTTCCCCAAATACACTTGGCCTTAACAAACCTCCAGGGGTAAAACGGTCATTTTCCATTTCTCGCCGAAATTCGATTTTTTCTGAAGGATTCGGGCAAATCCGAGGCTACCCGAGCAAATGACAACATCGTCCAAATGATCTGTCGTGACTTTCCAAAATTCCAATGCCCAACTTGGTCTCTAATTAATGACTAAGTTCTAAATAACGTAACTTGCGCATATCTCATACTAACGGGTGGCTTTTGGGGAAATTCACATTGTCGACCCGTGGCCGATACTAAATCAAACCACGTTCAAGTTTACTCGGGTCGTGATGACCTCGGTTGTCACTTAATCGCGAGGATCGATCGCTAGATCCGACGGGCACGATCGTTTGGTATAGATTTAAGGTCATTCGTCAATTCATTTTGTGGTCAAGCGGAATCACCCGCGATCCACTCGTATGACAATGGCGAACTGATCCCTAACTATCCTTGGATCGGCCTACATTGGCTCAAAATGTCACCTCGATGATTTTCATGGTCGAAAGTCAGTTCACGATCGAGTTCTTTGATCGTGCGAATCTAAATCCCCAATTAGCCTTTCCCTAACGGTTAGTATTCCCGAAGTGATCAATTCCGAGCGAGATCTAACTACAAGCACGTCCATAAACTATTCATTTCATAAATCCCAAGTGGGTCGGATTTCAGAATGTCACAGTAATCATTATTTAGGACGATTTCCTTCACGACATTTGATCTAGAGGTCGTATTACATTCAATTTTTAAGTGAATTTTAGAATTTCAAGCCAAGAATGAAAACTCCCAATTTAGACCCTAATTAGTGATTCCGATCAGTTCTTCATGATTTGCACAATTGAGCCATGAATGAGCCTAATTTCTTATATGAAATTTAAATTCGAAATTAATTTTGGAAGATTCACATGAATTTGAGCCAATTTGATCAATTTAGTGATCCAATGATTGAGAAATCTAAGCGTTATTAGTCCAATTAGTGCAATTCAATTCGACCCACTCTAGACTAGCACTAATTTGATGAATTGAAGCTCAATTTGGCCAATTGGACTTCAATTAAATCCATCAGTGTAGCTTGGCCATGCAATTTAACTCAAATTAAAGAACAATTGGGCCAAACAAGTTAAATTGGATTAATTTGTGCTTGAATTTAAAATTGGTTCAATCCAATTTAATCGAATTCAATATTAATCGGGTCAATTAAACATAATAGGGATTAAATTGTACAAAATTGGAACAAATCGGTCCAGGAATTGAACCGGTTCAACCCGGTCAAAATCGAGTTAAACCGGTCTAACCGGTTCAACTCTGTTGGATTAGAATTGAACCGGTCCAATCGAACCGACCATTTTTCGATCAAAAATCTGGCGGTCGGCGGTCATTCCGACCAGCCAAGGCCGGCCACATCCCTTTGTGCCCAAAATGACACAAATGCCCTTAAATAGAAATTACAAAAATACCCCAAAAGCAAAATTACCAAAATACCCTTACTTAAGGATTAAGCAAATTACTTAGGGCTTAAGCAAATCAATCATAGCCATTCATTTAGAACAGATCATGGCCATCCATAATGCCATGTCACCTATCCTTAGCCCTTAAAGAATATTCTTAATCATTAATGATGCATTTTAGGCCATTAGATTGATCTAACGGCTAGGATTCAAAGTTTGGGGGTATATAAGCTTTTTCCCTCCAAAATTGGAGAAGGAACTCTCATTTTCAGATATGTTCTCTCTCTTCTCCCTCCCTCTCTCTCTATCTCACGTTCTCTCCCCTCTACTCTTGGTCGTGAGCTCTCCTTACTCACGTCGGACACTTGCCGATCGGTTTCCGGCGCACCGTCGCTACTCCGACAACCCTCGGACATCCCAGAGTTGGTTGCAAGGTTGGTCGCCATCTCTGGTGGCCAAAGCTTCCTCGCCGGCCTCGTTTTCATCACGACACAATCACCGGCGCTACTGCCGGTGATCTGTCCTGCTAGTGATTCTGGCTATTCCGGCATCTCGATATCTTTCCTAAGTAGTCCGAGACTTGCGATCAGCATCCTCAACTTCATCTTGAAGCTGTGGTGGCCGGCTTCCACCGGAAAAGTCACCAGAGTTCAATTTTAAGATTGATTTTATTTCTTCTTCTTTAGATCACAATCTTATGTCAATTTTCTTACCTTGTGACATATTTATCGGGAGCTATATTTGGCGCCATTTCGAAGTTCATTGGTGGCCAAAATAACTCGTTTGAGCTCAGCAACATCATTGAACAAGGTAGGTACTCTTGGATTGTATCCTGTAAAATCATGTGCAGAGAGGTCTGCATGCTTGAAATGTTGATTTTAGCTCATAAATGTCGAAATCTTGTGAAAAGATGAACTAGAGAGTCGTAGAATACGTCTCGAGCTTCAATTTGATATGTTGCATGCCTTAAACAGATATTGTTTGCTAGGTCAAAACTCGTTCGAAAGTCGAGATACTGAATGAGAATGTTGTATTCTCTTCTTCTATGATACTGAATGACCTTGCTCAGTTTGATGATTTTTATGATTTTCTAAGTTCGTTATTTGAGAAAACTTCCTTCATGCAAGTTGTCAAGAACATTCAGATATGTCCACCGTAAAAATTTCATAAAATTCCAAGCATGTTAGGTTAGGACGATTAGCAACGTCATCTAGCCTCAGTTCTTGTGATAGATGAGTTTCTGACTGACCTTCATGTGTTCTTCGATTTTTATAAATTCGTGTATTCAAAATCTGAAAAAGTGTTCTTCATGAAAGTTCATACTGAGATCTAGAGATTTCCTTTGACATCAATTTCATCAAAATCGGATTTCATTTTTATTTTCAAACTAATTTTTATGATTTAGTCAGTATCCGTATTCAGATCTGATTTTCCTTTCTCTGAAATCCAAAATATGTTTCTCCGAATTTGATAAAGTTAAAGTCCTCTTTTTCTAAAACTAAAAACTACAAAGTTGTTCATTAGGGACTTATTATATAGACCGGAAATTTTGGGGATCTAATAGAAATTTTTAGGGAGTCAATTTGCTAAAAGTCTCAGATAAGATCCTCCCGGGCTAAAATCCGATTTGCAAATGAGTCCTCGGTGAAAACCGAATTTTATAAAAATTTGGAGGGCTTTTTTAGTGAAAATTCAAAACATAAAAGCTGTCACACACAGAGAATCCTAACTGTCAAAAAATTTTGGCTGGGTTTTGATAACGTTCACTATTTTTCCCGCAATTTTTTGAATTCAAATTCAAACTGGGTCCAAACTGTCCCCGAGGGTAAATTTGTCATTTTCATGAAAATCGTGGAGAATTAGAAAAGTGGTATTCTTAACTTTTGATCCTCATGACATAACCTTTCTAATGATACCTAAATCACTTCATTTGAACATCATTAGACTGATTAATCACATCTAAACATAAAGGGTTCGAATTTGATAACAATAACTGAATAAGTAGTCCTCTTATGAGGCCCACTTCCCATTGCTTGATTAGTTGAGAAACAAGGCCCATGGGCCTAAATGCATGCATTATCCATTGTCTTGTATGTGTTTGCTAGATGTATATTAGACACAGTGCATGTTCGGCGGATAGCCCACGGTGGTCACTTAGAACCCGACTTTAGGGGTTAACTGATACAAGTTGCCATTTTGTGAATGCAAATGGTAGCTCGTTATCGTTAACCATTAATCAAATAATGTTAGATGATTAAGGGCAAAAGTACACCACAAGTGCCATAACTTGTGTACGGCGATCACTTTGGTGCCATAACTTTTTTTCGGATCACTTTGGTGCCAAGTCGGAGGAAAAGAGATCACTTTAGTGCCAATTTGGCAGGAAATCCGACGTGGCATTTTTTATTAATTTTTTACGCTGACGTGGCTCACCGGAGGCTGAGTCAGCATGTACAGTCAGCATTTTTTATTTTAAATAATTTTTTCCAGCGTATACAGTCAACATTTTTAATTTTAAATATTTTTTTTTCCTTTTTTTTTCTTCTTTCCTTTTTCTTTTCTTTTCTTTTTTTTTCTGTTCTCCCCTCGCCGGCCGGTTGCCGATGGCCGGCCACCGGAGAAGCCCGGGAAGGGCTGGGCGAGGGCGGCCTTGCCCATGGCCGGTGAGGGGCGGCCTCGCCAGATCTGGGCGAGGGGACCCTCGCCAGCAACAGGCGAGGCCGAGGCCGCCCCTCGCCGGCCCAGGCGAGGGCTGCCCTCGCCGGATCTGGCGAGTGAAGCCCTCGCACAGGCGGGCGAGGTCGCCTCGCCCTTGAGTCGGGCGTGGATGAGCCTCGCCCGCCCGGGCGAGGGCTTCCCTCGCCCGACACCGGTGAGGGTCGCCCTCGCCCGAGATCCGGCGAGGGAAGCCCTCGCACGGGCGGGCGACGGTCACCCTCGTCGAATGCGCGAAGGCGACCCTCGCCGGCATCGGGCGAGGGCGACCCTCGCCGGCATCGGGCGAGGTCGCCACGCCCGACTCGAGGCGAGGGCGACCCTCGCCCGCCCGGGCGAGGGCTTCCTCGCCCTACGCGCCGGCGAGGTCGCTCTCGCCGGATCGCAAGGGCGACCCTCGCCGGCGTCCGGTGACCCTCGCCGGCGTTGGGCAAGGGAAGCCCTCGCCTAGGCGGGCGAGGGTCGCCCTTGCCGGATCTGGGCGAGGGCGACCCTCGCCCGACGCCGGCGAGGGTCGCCCTCCCCTGGGCCGGTGAGGGCCGGCCTCGCCTATCGCCAGCGAGGGTCACCTCGCCCAGATCTGGCGAGGCCGCCCCTTGCCGGCCATGGGCAAGGCCGCCCTCGCCCAGCCCTTCCCGGGCTTCGCCGGTGGCCGGCCGGCCACCGGCAACCGGCCGGCAAGGGGAGAAAAGAAAAGGAAAGAAGAAAAAAAAAAGGAAAAAAAATATTTAAAATTAAAAATGCTGACTGTACACGCTGGAAAAAATTATTTAAAATAAAAAATGCTGACTGTACACGCTGACTCAGCCTCCGCCGAGCCACGTCAGCGTCAAAAATTAATAAAAAATGCCACGTCAGATTTCCGGCCAAATTGGCACTAAAGTGGTCTCTTTTCCTCCGACTTGGCATCAAAGTGATCCGAAAAAAAGTTATGGCACCAAAGTGATCGCCGTACACAAGTTATGGCACTTGTGGTGTACTTTTGCCGATGATTATGTGGGTAGGTAAATTGAAATATATGAAAAGCAACGGCCGATCTCGAGGCCCGTGTTTGATTAGTGAATTACTTGCATCGTTGCCTTGCTTTGTTGTTCCTTTGTGCATTGTTTGTCGTGAATGTATCTTATGGATGTAAACACCGACACCCAAGAGGCGGTCCATGGAGGGAATAGTCCAAAATAGTAAAAGACCAAGGCGATAGACCGATGGACAATCCAGCCTCAATTTGTATTCAATTGATGGAGGCGATAGACCGATGTCCGATCCGGTCTCAATTTGTATTCAAATCATTCATTCCCAATCATGTCTCGGGTTTTCAATTCGTGTTGTAATAAACACCCGACAAGTTGCAGATTTTAATTTCTTGCACTTAGAATTAACTTGTCCTTTCAATACCTTGGTTGTTTACTTTACGCAATGTCTTTCAATACAATTGATTGTTTCTTTCCTTTCTAGACTAAGATAGGATTAGTTTAGAATTTTAAAAGAAAACACAAAAAACAAGATGCATGATCATCTAGTAGATTAAGACTTTGGCATGAAAAGTGGTAAAAAACAAATGCATGACAACTTAGATAACAACCACGATAAGTTTAGCGGTACCGAAAGGGCGTTAATAGAAATATTAACGTAAGGTAGTCCCTAAACCCATAATCTCTGATTTTCATAGAAATCGAAACGAAGCTCCTGCGTTCCGATTAAGTATTCTAGCCGACCCCCAACCTAGGCTAGTGGCGACTCCTAAAAAAGATAAAATCGATCCGCTGTCACGCGAGGTTGGATTTAGGGAAAATCCACGTTCATGATCAATGGACCGTATGGATGACCAAAAGATTGACGCTTCGGTAAGCCGTCTTTTATGATGTGCCATACGGACCATTTCATGAACACTTACATCTAAACCTGCTTCATCGAGTTCGGCCCTCGTGAGGTAGGTCGCGACAATATTACAAAGGAAAGATTTCCTCGGGGTCAACACGGGAAGCTGAAGCCTAGGGCTGATGGTCTTTTCAAGGTGTTGCAAAGGATTGGCGACAATGCCTACAAAATTGAACTTCATGGTAAGTATGTTGTTTCTGCAACGTTCAATGTTGCGGATCTTTCTCCCTACCATGATGATGAAGACTAAGAAAACTCAGGGACGAGTTTACGCGCACTAGAAGCGTCTGATGCCGGAGAATTTTTTAGACATCGAGTTCTTGTCGATATTATCGGTACCAAGTCTGCTCTTGTCGATGTTATCGATACCAAGTCGGCTCTTGTTGATATTGTCATTCCTAGTCAACTTTTCGATCACAACGAACCGAAGGCTATTCGGTTCCTTAGATGGCCATTAATTGTCTATTTTGGAAATGGTAAAGTCATGGGGACTTTCAATTGGTTAAATTTAATTCTCGTATATTTTCAGGGTCTACTTAATGTTGTTCAAGTTTCTAAAGTCCTTGTTTATTTATGGCTGTGAATGTTGTTTGTCTTTTCTTTGAGTCTTTTGTCTTCCCAAAGAGTCTTAGTAATTACTCAAGCTTGGAGGGTTGTTCCATGCTCTATATAGACGTGCTATGACGAATAACAGAAAGAGAGATATTTTGATAAAAACTAATTGAGCTTTTAGCTTGAGAACAAGAAAGAGTTCTTGTTTTACTCTTATCCCTCGGATGGATTCCTACGGATGGCGAGTATTGCTCTTATCTCTTAGGTTAATTACTTATGAGTGGCGAGTGACCTTTCCATTTCAGTTCTCACTTATGTTGCTTCCTACTTCTCTAAGCTTTCTCCGGCATCATTCCCTCTCCATCTAATTCTTCCCTCCGAGTGGTAGCCGGCATCGATCTTAACCATGCCGACATCGCTGGACACTTGCCTCCGGGGCTTGGCCTGTTGAAATATATTGCTCTATTCCACCTCAACTCCAACCACTTCTGCGGTAGCGTGCCCTCCACCTTCCGCCACATGAAGCTGCTACGAGAGCTTGACCTCAGCAACAACCACTTCGTTGGCAAGTTCCCAGAGGTGGTTCTGAGGTTGCCATCCCTCAAGTACTCGGATCTCCGATACAATGAGTTTGAGGGTGGCGTGCCTTCCCAGCTCTTTGACAAAGATCTGGACGCCAGCTTCCTCAATGACAACAGGTTCCGATTCGGCATCCCACGGAACCTGGGCAAGTCGCCAGTGTCAGTGCTTGTGTTGGCAAACAACGACCTTGGGGGATGCATTCCAAGTAACATTGGGGAGATGGGCAAGACCCTAAACGAGATCATCCTGCTAAATGACAACCTCACGGGGTGCCTTCCTCCACGGGTGGGATTGCTCAAGCAACTCACCGTCTTCGACGTGAGCTTCAACCGCCTCCAAGGACCACTCCCCTCTGGCATTGGGGCTATGAAGAAGTTGGAGCAGCTCAATGTCGCCCACAATGGCTTCACTGGGATCATACCAAGCAGAGTGTGCCGCCTGCCTATGCTGCAAAACTTCACCTACTCTTTCAACTATTTCAATGGGGAAGCCCCAACTTGTTCTAATGCTCAAATTAGAACACTAGATGGACATCAAAATTGCATTCCTAGAAAGATATACCAGAGATCTTCAAGAGAGTGCTCCTCTGCAACTGCAAGCCATGTGAAGTGCAGCCAGTTGAAATGCTCTTATCGATCCGCTTCATCTCCAGAGTCAAGAATTAGAAGTCCTCGCCCACCGCCACCTGCTCAATCCCACTCGCCTCGCTCTTTCATTGGCCCTTCACCCCCACCACCATCCTCAGTCTTCTCCTTCCACGAGATCCCACCAGCCTCCGCCACCCCCCACAAAGTTTCAGCTGTTACCCGTCTTCCCCCACCACCACCGTTGCCACTCATTGTTCCTTCAAGTCCACCTCATGCTCAGGCTTAAGTTCCACCATCCTTCACACCATTGCCTCCACCTCCAGCAGAAAAGGTGTCACCGAGCGAACATCTTATGCCGCCCCCACCAACATCAGAGTATGCAACTCCTGAAGAGTACTCTCGTCCTCCTCCTCCTCCTCTTCCTCCTCCTCCTCCTCCTACCTACAAGCATTTAACAACTCCCCTGCCTAACACACCTCTCCTTGCCCCCTCGCCAATTCGTGCTACTTATCCCCCACCACCACCCCCCACACAACACCAGTACTCAATGCCGCCGCCGCCACTGCCGCTGCCACCGCCGCAGCACGAGTATTCAACAACACCCCTGCCTCCACCTTCACCAAGATAACATGAGCATTTGACACGGACACCACTTGCTGCATCAGCTCATCTCCCCAAACCGTCAGAGCAAGATACTCCATCTCCTTCATCTGGTTGCATCAATATTCCAGGATCAATGCCCCCTATACAATCACCTAGCCCTATGGCTGCTGCACTTCAACAACCTTCACACCACCGCCTCCACCTCCAGCAGAAAAGGTTTCACGGAGCAAACATCTTGTGCCGCCCCCACCAACGTCAGAGTATACACCTCCTGAAGAGTACTCTCCTCCTCCTCCTCCTCCACCCTACAAGGACTTAACGATTCCCCCTCCTAACACACCTCTCCTTGCCCCCTCGCCAATTATGGTTGCTTATCCCCCACCACCACCCCCCACAAAACACCAATACTCAACACTGCCGCCACCGCCGCCGCCACCCACACAACACCAGTACTCAATGCCACCGCCGCCGCTGCTGCTTCCGCAGCATGAGTATTCAACAGCAAACGTGCCTCCACCCTCACCAAGAGAACATGAGCATTCGGCACTGCCACCACTTGTTGCATCAGCTCCTCCGTCCAAACTGTCAGAGCAAGATACTCCATCTCCTTCCTCTGGTTGCATCGATATTCCAGGATTAATGCCCCCTGTACAATCACGTAGCCCCTTGGCTGCTGCACCGTCAACAACCCCTACAGATCATTACTATGCACCTCCAAGTCAGACTCAGCATGACCAAGCTCCTCCACCCCCCACGCCCTCATTTGACCTCAATGCACCTCTTGCACCAATCCCGGGAGTTTCATATGTAACATTTTCCTAATGTAGGTTACATTAATTGAGATTGTTATTATCCGCTTACGGGTCTGGTCTAATAAGTTTGGGTATGAGGTTTCTTAATTGGTCAGATATGGGCCCGGCTTGTGTGGGCCGAGTTCGGCCCGGCCCGTTATGAGAGGGCCTGGCTGGAAACTCTATAAATAGAGCTGCAGGTCCCTCCTCTGCACCTAACTCTCTCCAATCTCTCTCAAACGCTCTCAAACTCACCTAAGGCTTCCGTGAGTTGGCTGAGGCGGTCTCATAGCACCGGGACTTCGGGGGTGACAGGGGAGAAGATCTACGGCACCGGTTCATCGTCATTTCCGCATCCAGGCCGATGGAATCCAAAACAGGTGCACAAATTCTATCCATCCTTTTACCGTACCGTTAATATCTCGCTATGGTGATCCTAGGGCACTCGGCCGAGCCATACGGGCCGGCCAACATGTGGTATCAGAGCCGCCATAGTCGAGAAACGGGCCGGTACTGTTCGTATGTGATTTTAATTTTTTTCATCCGTTGAATGTTAGAATAAATCACATAGATGGATAGATCGTCGCGAGACGAGAAAAATGAGTGGTCACCGGCCACCAGGGGCCGCCGGGAGTGGCCGCACGCACCGCCACGCGCCAGGGCGTCGGAGAGCCCCGGCGGCACACACGCGGCCACGCGCGGGTGTTCCCAGGTGCGTGCAACGCACGTGCTAGGGTTTCCGCGAGCCGGGTCAATCCGGCTGACCCGACCCGACCCGACTCCGGACCCGACCCAGATCCGACCCGTTGACCCGACCCAGATCCGACCCGTTGACCCGACCCGGGGATTGAATTCAGAAGGAGCAGGTCGAGGTATTGCTATCGTACCAAATGTAGATCACCCATCGGATGGGCACCCAAAAGGTCATTAACCAGATCTACCGCCATGACTTCTGCAGCACAACCCATCCCGCCCAGGTTAAAGCCGTGAATGTCATACCTAGGCTTGAAATGGTTGATGAGCATGGCTGAAACTGAAAGTGAAGGAGTCGGAGTTGTACTTAGAACCCTACAGTTGACGACAAGGACACCAGTATCCTCTGTTACCACTATGGTCACAGCATCAAAAATCACCATTGAAGCCTCTTCTCACCCACCCCAATGTTAGTTAATACTCGAGTTGAAAAACTGATTTGGTAAGTATTCTCGTTTCCAATGTCTGATATCTTCCGAACCTTCTCCTGTCAGATGAATGCTTCAACACTGAAGTTATCTAATGTTCTAGCGAGCTCAATTAATTGTTCTTTTGGTATATGCGTAGTTGAGTACCAAAATGATACCAAATCAACTTAAATGGAAAATTAGATTGATGAATAATAGGCATAGATGTGTACCATGAATTCATATGATTGACGAAAACAAGAGTAACCAACCAGGTAGGGTGAACTAGATATAAGACCAACGTAGACATATGATAGTACTAGCAATCCCACTTTGGAAACCATGTCAGAAAGTACTTTCAGGACTCAAATCCTTCCATGCTTACCATTCTAATCTCCGCATAGACGATTGCCACACATATCTGGACAAGACTCCAGACATCTGGACAAGAATATACAGAATGACATGCTCCATAGGTGACGGGTCTTTCTGGTTAAGAGCCACAACATATAGTAGGCCTCTTGGGCATGAATGCACCTCCTCCCCCTTTTTTCCAGGAAAATCTGAAGCACCGCTTGTGATTCCCACACCGCTCTCTTATATGCAATTGTTCTTGTGATTCCTCGTGAAAATTCTATTTAGCAAATATTAAGTTGCTTTACTATCTTTCATGGTCCTGGTTGTGTCGGTCATGCCTAAAACTAAGAGGACGCAACTGGTGGTGACATGAATATCATGCCATTGAATTTGGATTGGCCACTGGTAAATTGGGACGCTTGAGTAAAAATCAAATAGACTCCTCAATCAAGTGCACACAGCATAATTAACAGTCACGGTGACGTATAAGCAAATAACACAAGTATACACACATTTAACACCTTCGACTACAATTAAAAAACAAGTATTACCCGACATTCACATTTTTCCACTGATATAGTCAATAGATTTTCCCTTATCATAAGAAACCCATTAGGCAGACGATTAAATAGAACTTTCTCGTCAGAGCCCTTCTCTTCTTCTTCAAGACCTTGTATCATGTATGTCACCATGGCCTTATTTCCTAAGAACTCAGAATCAATCCAAAGTCATTGGTTGGGTTATGCAACACCTGAGGCGAGCCTTGCGAACAGTTGTCAGGATTTCAGTCTCTGCATTCTCAAGCATTCTCACAACTTCAGCGAAAGGAGGCCTGACATCTGGGTTGGCATCCCAGCATCTAGTCATAATGTCGCTGAGAATTGGTAGACAATCTGCGGGGATGATTGGATGGACACCTTTGTTGACAACTGCAAAAGCCGCCTGCACAGCTGTCATATTTTGGAAGGGAAGCATTCCTGTGATTAGCTCCCACAGGACGATGCCAAAACTGTATACATCCACTGTCTCTGTGTAAGGCCTGTGCTGGATCATCTCCCTGCACGAATATAATAAGTAAAGAAATGCAATTGAGGATAGACAGACAGAATTGGAGAATATGAAGACTAGAACATATACAAAGGATTTTTCACAACCTAGAAAGCTACTTTGATGGTGCTTTCTATTAGCTCTCCCGAGATGCCAGCTTGTGTTATTTACAGAATTCGGTGCAATAACATGTTGGATGCAACAATAGCCATATCAAGCCCAATAGGGCCTTTTGAGTCCCTTTCCTACAATTCTATAATGTCATGATGTCCTCTCCAGCAAGAGGAGTTTTACTTGGTCACCTAGGTTTGCCTTGAAAGTTGCAGATGACCAGGAACAAACAGTAACGAGTAAGATAAAAAAACACATTGATTATATCACGATTAATATGATGGGGGAGCAAATTCCGCTCCGTCATCTTCATCCTTACTTCCAAACTTCAATTGATATCATGCTAACACTATACAAAATGACCGTCGCCACTAAAGAAAAAAAGGGTACCATGCCCACCACTAAAGAAAACATGACATCGCCGAATAAAGATGCGGCCAGCTAAATAGCACATCTTGCAAGCCACATGGTAGAGGCGAGAGGGTCCACAGCATACTTGGTCGCCTACTTACAGACACATATTGAACTGAGATGCAACAAAAATGGATTCAAATTTAAGCAACAAGAATTAAAAAAGGCCCAGTGGTCCGAATCAACAGAATTAACATAAGGAATTGTAATACAAATCCAACTCCAATTAAACACCCACAGTCGCACTGCGAAAGTTTCAGACGTTAGCCTCACCAAATCCATCGCACAATAGAAGAATAAGCCACAGGGGGGAAAAAGACCAGGTCAGGTTGCAACATCTTAGGGAAGTCTAGTCCGGTATTTGGTGGCCAACTGAGCATAACCTGATAAATCACAATCTTCTCGTGGAAGGGATCAACTTTGCAAGCAAACCCATCCAGCAAGTGATTGTTAATCGTGTACATAACATTTTAGCTAAAGATCAAGAATTAGAGCTACTCTTAAAACTCCTATATAGGAATTGGCCTAACTAAATGCCACTTCATATATAAGGGACTAGTTGATTTGTGTTGAAAAAATAGTGGGAGGCAAGGAGAAGGAATGAAAGGTTCCAGAGAAGACTCATTAGATAAAAGGATAAAACAGTTTTTCAATTTTTGCTAGAGCATAAATCAATTTAGTTAATGCCCCTTCTTTGACTTTCAGCCTTCCAGTGGCAGGGGGTAGGGATACATCAAATTGGCATCTGAAATGCTATTTTAATAGTGTGTATTCCTAATAAAAGCTAATTTATAACGTTTGCTGGTAGGCATTTTTCTGTGGGAGTTTCATCTAAAAAAGAATAACCAACCAAACACAAGGTAAATTCAGAAATTGAAGAATAAATCTGCTATGCAAGTGCCAATGCCTCAAGAATGCAAAAGCATACTGGAGCACCAATTTCGTCAAGACAACCAAACAGAAAGTTTGAATGAGCAAGAGATAGGAACAAACAAGTTAAGATTCTCCCACATGACATGCTGAGTTTAAATATGATCAACCCTGAAGAGAAGAGTAGTGAATAATCTTACGGGGCCATCCAACGGAGAGTCCCTGTCTCGGGTGTCATTCCTTCGGTCTGGACCTCAATTCGAGCAACCCCAAAATCAGCAATCTTGATTGATTTATCGGAGAAAATTAGGAGATTGTCAGATTTTAAATCTCTGTGGATCAAACCAAGCCCGTGAACATACTCCATTCCCCCAGCAACATCCAAGGCCTGTCTGACAGCCAATTTCAACGGAACGGACCGATTGTGCTGTTTCATCAAAAACTGCCGAACTGAACCTCCTTTTGCATATTCTGTAACAATGCACCAGACCATTGGCTTGCGGCATCCATCAATGAAACGGACAATGTTAGGATGTTTCAATGTGGCCAACATCATGACTTCTTGCTGAAACTGTTGCTCCATCAGCTGCGCCCTTTCTGGATCATTCTCTGGCCTCTCCAAGATCTTGATGGCAACTTCCTCGCCATTGTAAGTACCTCTATAGAGCTTTCCAAAAGCCCCTTGCGCATATTGAGTTTCCTCAGATCGATAGTCCACTCATCAAATTTTTCAAGTCCCAAGGTTGGCGAACTGTTATCCATAAGAGCCTGGGCCAATGCACCATCACTCAAAGCATGCATGACTCTTCCTCTGTGATTCACACTCTGCGCAACAGAATCATTGTCATTGGCACACCGTCGCAGGCCTTGGTGATTCAGGATGCGAGTATGGGAATCACTAGAGTCGACACTGCTGTTATCTATGGACATCACAACAGACCCTCCACCATTGCTCGTTTGCAGGCTTCCAAAACTCTCTATCGACATGTTGGAACCCTTGCTAAGCTTGTGATAAAACGCTTGGGACGAATCATAGAAATTGTTATCATGGTTCTTCAGACCGATGATTCCAGGAAACTTCTGAACTCCGTCCAACATTTCCGAGTCCCAAAAAAGCACAGGCTCTTAGCCTCTGTTCAGTTCATAAGCAATTTATAACTGAAGATGTCAGTCCACAGTACTAAGGAAACCCTGCAAGAGTAGCAAAACCCTTTTTATAGCATCATCTTGCCGTGAAGCTCACCCATCAAAAGAACTCATCGAGGGAAGACAAGGCAATACGCTTGCTGCAACAAGTGCTAGCGCAGCTACTGGGTGCATAAACATAGGACGAAACTAATCGGTCTACAAACAGCTAAATCTAGACCTAAAAAACCCACGCGAAGATCTTAAGGAAGCACCGAAAGAAGCAGCAAGCCCTAGAAAATTCGACCCTCTAACTTCACTTGGGGCCCAACCATACACGAACATATCCAGAAATGAAATGAAGCGGACAAAATAGGAGAGTGGGGGAAGCCATATTCGGGCAAATAACGGTAGATACGAAGGAAACACGAGAGAGGGAGCAGCAATCGACCCCTCGAGCAAGCGGATTGAAAGAGAGCATACCTGGGCTGGGCAGAGAGCACTGTTGACTTTGGGAATTGGACGAAGGACACAAGTGGGGAGAACCCAAGACTGCCCTCGCACTCTGGAATCGAATCGAATCTGATCTATTCCAAACCCCCTTGCTTGGTAGAGGCAACCTCTCCACAACCTTCCTCCACCTCAAGTAACCAAAATTTTCTGTTGGAGCTCTTGCTTGGTTACTACTGCTCATAAAGCAACAAAAGTTTGTTGTCTTGATTTACTTTCGAGGTTATTAGTCATAGAACTCTTGTAAGAGTAACTCTTACACAACCGAAAAACATGATACTTCTAAGAGCAAAACACCAGAAGAAAATCTCACTGGAAGAATGATCAAGTCATAGCTTGTTTCTGCAGCTTCACCAATTAACTTGTCGGCAACAATTTTTGTGCCTTGCAATGCCAAAATCTGCAAATGTCTTTCAACTGAAGCAACCACCACATCTACTTTGGCTCGTCGTAGAATGTCCACTATAGTTACCACTTCAATGTTCTCACAACCATTTGCAATTGGAATTAGGACCTGTTTGAAGTTTAAAAAGAAACAAAAGATGTTGGAAAAAATAAGGAAAAAAGGGAGACAAAAGAAAACTGGTGCATGATGGAAATAAAGATTTTCTTCAATGAAAGTGATTTACACTGAAATAAGCTCCAAAGAACTCATAAATTGGACTACACAACAAGCAGCTTTTCTTTCAATTGAGGAGAAAGTATAGCTATAGAGTCTCTGATAGCACAAGCTTTTCAAAGTGAAGGGTCTATTAAGACTTGCAAGCATGAGAATCAAAGACTTTTCACAAAATTACAGAAGATAACACATCATAATTACAGCCATTGAGCACATGGTAGATGTAACATGGCTTGATCAATCAATTTCGTGCACAAATTCCACCTGATTAAGCTATTAGAAGCAAAGGGCGGGTGCTTGCGACTAATTTTTATTGCTAAGTTTTATGTGGAAGCAAAGCTTAGTGTGTAAGTCTCTGGTAACTTGTCAATTGGTGGAAACTAATCGCCTTAGAGTTCAAATTTGGTCAAAATGATCATCCAAATTTATGTACTGTCTATGAATCGCTTTCCTCCATATCATGAACCCTTCTATTATACTTAAAAAATCTTTATTCCAACAAACCCACCCTCAACAATTGATACTATAGGCTCGGTCAGAATGGGTGAAGCTAGCTACCTCGAAGAAGAAAAAGGGCCCTTCTATTTTTTCGTGCTGACCAAAATCTAGCTATGATAATGCAACTTTATTTCCAACTCTTTTTCAACTAGTACGGGTGGATAAACCTTTGGTTTTGCCTAAAAGCACTCGCTTTCAAAGGAACAACCTCATTTCCTGCTATCCAGAAACTAAAGAGGTTACAAAAAGTATCTATAGTAAGATAACACCCCTTAAGGAAAAACATCTTTATTCTCAATTCACGGGTGAAGAACACTAGAAGTGCCAAAACTTGTGTATGGCGCTCACTTTAGTGCCAAAAGTTTGTTTTGGATCACTTAAGTGCCACTTTTTTGAAAAAACGATCACTTAAGTGCCAACTCCAATTTGGGTCGCCGGAAATCTGACGTGGCCATATTTTATTAATTTCTTAGTCCTACGTGGCACGTCGGCGCTGACGAGGATAATATTTAATAATATTTTAATATTTTTAAATTTTTTTCTGTTTTTTCCTTTTTTTCTTTTTTTCCTTTTTTCTTTTTTTCTTTTTTTCTTTTCTTTCTTCTACTTCTTCGTTTGGCCGGTGACCGGCCACCTGGCCTCGCCCGGACGAGACCGCCGTCGCCCGCCACGGGCGAGGCGACGCCGGCCCTCGCCTCGCTTGGGCAAGGGCGAGGCGAGGCGAGGCGAGGCCGGCCGCCTCGCCGATCCGGCGAGGCGAGGCCGGCCCTTGCCCGGGCCACGGCGGCCTCGGCGGGCGTCGCCCGGGAAACGCGACCCCGGCGAGGCCGCCGTGGCTCGGGCGAGGCCAGCCCTCGCCGATCTGGCGAGGCTGGCCTCGCCCGGGCCACGGCGGCCTCGCCGGCGTCGCCCGAGGGAAGGCGACCCCGGCAAGGCCGCCGTGGCCTAGGCAAGGGCCGGCCTCGCCGGATCTGGCGAGGGCCGGCCTCGCCTCCCCGGGCTTGCCCTTGCCCAAGCAAGGCGAGGCCAACCCTCGCCGGGGCTCACCCGCCCTCGCTCAGGCGAAGGTCGGCCAAGCCTCGCCCGTGGCGGGCGACGGCGGCCTCGTCCGGGCGAGGCCAGGTGGCCGGCCATGGCCGGTGGCCGGTGTCCTGTCACCGGCCAAACAAAGAAGTAGAAGAAAAAACAGAAAAAAAAAAAAAAAAAAAAAAATCAAAAAAATAATTAAAAATTCGAAATTTACACTTGGAAATGCCACGTAGAACTGAGAAATTCGAAATATACACGTGGAAATGCCACGTAGATTAAATTTTAATTAAAAAAGCCACGTATTAATTTGGCCGGAATTTCTCGCCATTGGCACTTAAGTGATCGTTTTTCTCCGATTTTGGCACTTAAGTGATCCGAAACAAACTTTTGGCACTAAAGTGAGCGCCGTACACAAGTTTTGACATTTCTAGTGTTCTTCACCCCTCAATTCACATATGCAGATATAATCCAATAACCCACTTTCTCAGCCATGGAGCCAGGGAAGGGAAAACAGGGATTGTCCCCCCCCTCTGGCCTTTGCAACTCGTCATAATAGGCCCAAAAGACGTTTACATAAGCTTCTTTGGATCTGAGTGGTACAGTTCAAGGGGTTGGTTGAGCCCAACCCCTTGATTTCACGTCGGATTTCTTCGTCATTCCACAACTAACACATTATTTATTGTTTCAATATTTATACCTGCGGAGTGCTCTTTTCTACATGTGATAATATCAATATTTATACCTGCGGAGTGCTCTTTTCTACATGTTTTAATATCAAATGTAAATTAAATCTTTAAGTTAAGTACATTGAACATTTCTTCCCCCCTTTATTAGAATTCTGGCTTCGTCACTGCACTTTCTATAGTTCAAATTACACTACATATCCTACAACTGCAATCAAGGCCTCCATACATTCCCATTGTCCCACTTTAAACCTGGGACAACCAATTTCTTACCCGTTATTTTGTTACTGGAAACCTTTTCTTCTATATCCCATAGTATGTATTTTTCTTCCTATTTATGAAATGACTTAGAGAGGAAAAGGGGTAGGGAGGGCAATATAGAGATTGTTAGCATCATCACCTCAATCAAGGACTCAATTCAAGTTTAACCTTATATTGACAAGATTGGTTCAATGCCACTTTTTTTCACAAAACTATGAGATAGGTGATGAGAAGTACTCTATTGCCAGGTGAGGATCTATTTCAACAGTGTTATAAAGTATATCTGGTTATGAACAAATCTGAATGAGCAAGACTTTACAATTAGAACAAGCATAAGCAACAGATGAAATATAGATACAAGAAGTCTGCTACTTCCCCTTTCTCTCGGGTAATGAGTACTTCATTTTTCTTTGATAGTACCGCTTTAGGAAGTATGACATGATATGATCCTATAGCTTTAGAAGATAAGAGGTCATAGCAGTGAATTTGGAAGACAGTATAACTGATAAGAACAAACCTACACATTGGTATACAGTGAAGAGGAGAGCTCAATACTTGAACACAAATTCAGAGATACCACTTACGCGAGGAGTATGGTCCACAACCCACTCAGCTTTGTTGAACTCTATGTTTTTAGGATTATCATCGGCATTGTGCATCAGCTATATATAAAAAAGGAAGGGAAGACATCAAATTTAAGAACTATATTCTTCAGGCGGTTCATTAGGGAAGTCTTGGATGAACATTAAATCTTACGCAATATGCACTAGGCCCTTACCGAGGATTGTCCAATTTCCGCAGCGACAGACTCACCAAAGAGCTGCTCCACTAAGGACAGAGCAAAAAGGAATGTAGTTCCAGGACCACGGCTAGTTGTAAGCTCTCCTGAAACTTGAATATTTGATTTAACGGCCCAGAAAGTGGGGAGCTTGTCAAAGAATGCAGGGTGACAAGTAGTCTAGCATGAAAAACAATGTTATCACCAGTTGCAGTTTGTGTATATTTGTCTAATTTAATGCAAGACATAGCAACTCACCTGCTTTCTTTTCAGAAGTCCCCAGGGGAGAAGTATGACAGCAGGAGTAGCACATATAGCTCCATATAAACTCTTTCCCTCAGCATGTTTGCTCATGATTTTTTGAAGGATTTCGCAATCCCTTAGCCATGATGAACCAGGCATTCCTCCCTATAAGAGCAGAAATTTCATTATCACAAAACCACAACTTGATTGATTGCAAAATCCCAGTTTTTTTTTATATTTTTATTTATTGTGATTTTATCACTACTTTCGCTTACTTTGATCATAGCATCAAAGAAAAGCTAAGCGAAAATCACTTGCTTAAGAACAGCATATGGATGCTCCACGTATTCCTTACATCATACTATTACTTTTGGAAATACACATTAATGTGAAGAAATGTACCGCCAAAGCCACTAGATCATAAACTTCATCACAGCAGTCTGAAATTGAGACATCAGCGACAAGTTTAACACCACCAGAGGCTTCAATCTGGAGCTGTGGCTCCACAGAAGCCACTGTCACATTTGCGCCAGCTCGACGAAGCACATCAATTAGCACCACAGCTTCCATTTCCTCTGTGCCAAATCCGATTGGTATTAGGACATAGCAAGAAAAAAAAGAGACAAATAAGCACTCTAAAGGAGACTGCAGATATCTACGACCAAACTATCTTTTCCAACCGATGAAAACTTCCATCTTCCTGAAAGATATGTGTCACAACCAATCTAAATTGTGCCCACCATTTTTCACCTTTTTCGCTAGAAATGCATTCGAAAAGACATTGTATTTCAAATTCTCCCCATTATACTCTTCCCTCCACATATTAGGAAATAATGGAGGATCATCAAAATCTTTTCAAAACTTCACCTTTTGTTGTTGTTATCCACTCACCGAGACAAACAACGTGGACAGCAAACAAAACAAGAGAATTCATCAAATGGGTTCTCCATTTTTCTCTAAACTTTCCTCTTCAAATGGAAATGGAAACGGTAAACCTGCAACTTTCAATGTCAAACAGCCTCTCCTTCTCTTGTCCCTGTATTCCCATCAGTTTACACGAAAGAAAGGACAAAAGGAGGGGAGAAAATCTCAAAGGGGACCTTCTTAGCCGCGACGGGAGGAGGAGCTTCCGCGGCGTCCGCCGTTAAGACAGTCGGAGGCGGAGGAGGAGACGGCGTCTTCCTCCTGGAGGGTCTTGCAGAGCGTTCCCGCGGCGCTTGCGTGATAGCTTTTCTTCGCGGGGACGTGGCGGACGCGAGCGTCGGAGAAGAGAGCAGCGCAGGCGCGGACGTCGAGATCGAGGAGGGTCTGCGAGGGGACGTGAATTTGAGAGACGGATACAGAGGGAGGAGGGACGGCGACAGAGACTCCATGGCTGCCGAGCTCGAGCTCTGCGGGAGGGAGCATCCGCCGGCGCTTTGGAGAGGGAAGTATCTCATCCGAACTGATTCTGAAGTTTCTGCAGCGTGGGTACTGCTCAATAAAAAATGAAAAAAAAAAAAAGAAGAGGAAATAATACTGAGTTTAATGTAGGTATTAAAATCAATCTGGATTATCACAATTAGCAGGACCAGATGGACCAACATGGGGCCTACCAATTTCTAGGAGTGACTTGTTTCGGGGTGGGTCAGTTTCACTCTGGAATCGAGAATCGGACCAAAAGGGTTGATGCCCAATTTGTGGAATTGAGAATCGATCCACCTGATTTTGAAATCCGACCAACCGGTCCGATATGGTTCCCGAGTGGGTTCAAGAACCAGCAATGATATGTTCTCTTTTCATAGTCTAAGCTCTCATTCTTTAATATTTTGGATATTTAATTAATAAAAATCTCAATGAAAAGACTCCGAAGGTGTGATAATATATGATGAAGTAACTAAACTTGCAAATAAAAATAAGGCATCGGTCTGGTTCGAGTGATTCGACCCACAACTGAAATCGGGAATCAAGCCAACAATCACTAGTTCCAAATTTTAGGAATCGGAATCGCCCAAAATCGGCTGAATTTGGTCTGGTTCCAATGCTCACCCCCATCATTTGCAATAATTGATATATAATATAATAGATTTACCATATTTTATGAAAATGTCAAATGCTTGTTGTTTTCAGTATTGCATTGTTAGTGTTACATTTTCCATCTGCAAAAAACTGCTTGGCCGGACCACAATAAATGGTTAGAACTGAAATAGCTATTGCAATGCTAGCCGGCATCTTGGGTGACTATTTCCAATTAGTAGTACCTATGGATCTTTTCACCAATTTTTATACTAGCAATATCAAACTTTCAGACCAAAAAAAAATATCAAACTTTCAAAATTCAGAACATCATTTTCATTACTAATGTTATGCGTTATGGTCTTCTATTACTAGGATTAGTTTTAAACTTGCTCTAGTGCAGGTAGAGGATATGTACCCATTATAATTCACCTGCAACAAATATGTATATTCATTGCAGAAGAAATTCAGTACACTACGCACTTTAGAAACCTCTACTCTTTTACACGTGTTTCTATAGTTTACTCTTGGATCAACCTCTTTCATTTACTCTACGTGACAACACAATACAACCTTTTTCTTGTTAGGTTTGACAGATTACTTCATTTATAAATGGTTCTGTTTTGGATAGGTACTCTTGTTGATGAAACTCTATCCATCTAAAATTTTTTTTTGTTGTTACTTTAATTTTCATTTTGCTTTTCTAAAAATGAAGAAATTAAAGAAATGAAAAAAAAAGGAGTTGGCTGGTTGCCTGGTAGTTCTTGGAATCGTAGGTGTACCGACCCGATTCAATGAGGACGGGCAGTGATGGTCGGGGCTCAAGGGCCTAGACAAGGAGCGCTCCGCTTCTAGGACGGCAAAAAGGACATGAATGAACCAAAATGTGAACCGTATATGAGGAGGGCGATTCTGAAATAAATATGTGAAAACTAAAATTAACTCGTAGAGGCGCCTTTTGACAAGCATTGCTAGGATGGTGATCTATTGGGAAGGTGCCTATATGAAAGTCAAAGTACAAAATCGCGAGGCTCGGTATGGAACGGACCACAGCTGACAGTAGGAATGGGAACCGATCTCGACAGGGATAAGTTTCAGGTTCCAAATAGAATCTAGACCAACTTGGAACCGCTCACCTCCGAGCGGGCCTACCGCAAAATTGAGTCAATTAAAAAAATAAAAATAAAATTATCCTGTAAGTCAAGTGTGGACGAAACTCCAACGTGGCGAGCTGAGCGGGCGGATATGAACTCCACACAAGCTCAAGCTCAAGCTCCTCCTCCGCCAACGCTCTCCTATAAATAATCGATCCCCTCGCCATTGCCAAAAATCCTCGAGCACAGCAAGCAACGTCCGCGACCTCGAGCGACGAACTTGCTCCAGCTCTCGATCCGGAGAACGACGATCGGCAATCGCAATGCTCAGGGCTCTCGCGCGGCGAGCGGTTTCCGCCTCCTCCGGCCGCGATCCGGTCCCGCCTCCGCCGCGAGGACGAGGAGGAGGAGGACGGCGGCGGCGGGGGTTCTGCTCGGGAGTGCTTCCCGACGGCGTCGATCGCGGCTCCGACGAGTACGCCCGCAACTCCGGAGCCATGGGGGACCTCGTCTCGCAGCTCCAGTCTCGTATCCAAAAGGTACGAGGTCGACAGTCGTGTATCGTCGTCGTGATTGCGCGCGCGCTCGAGTGGTTTTTCTGTGGTGTTTGAGGAGTTTTGTGGTTTGCGTGGTTTGATGGTTGGAATCGAAGGTGCTCGGCGGGGGAGGAGCGGAAGCCGTGAGGAGGAACAGGAGCAGGAACAAGCTGCTCCCTCGGGAAAGGATCGATCGTCTCATCGACCCCGGCTCTTCTTTCCTCGAGCTCTCGCAGGTTCGGAGACTCTGATTTTCCTCTTGGTCTCGCGCAGCGTTTTCCGGTTTTTCGTATCGGGGCTGTCGGTTCGTCTTCGAGTCAATTCATGTCATTGCGAAATGTTGATGGTCTGTTGCTTATCCTGAGCCTATGGTTTTGAATTCATATCAAGCGAGGAATGTTTACGACGGAGTTGATACGTTGTCGGTGCGCATTCTTTTAGATACTCTAGTCAAAGTCGCTTCTTGAACAAAATCGAACCAGCAGCAATTGGAACCGACCCCAGATCGAGATTGTATCAGATGCACATTAGGCTACTGCATGATCACGCGCCGTTGTCGTAACGGCAGCTAGTTCTGTGGTTTGGAAAGAAAAAAAATTCTGGGAATCAGAAGTTTCTTTTATCTTGTACTTCTCTTGAGATTCAGTTTGCACACCAATCTTTTGTCTTATTTCTCAACTTCTTATTCTGCATCTTATGGGAAAAGCTTGCAGGCCACGAACTGTATGAAGATCCCTTGCCATCTGCTGGCATAGTCACTGGAATAGGTCCTGTTCATGGGCAGCTTTGTATGTTCATGGCTAATGATCCTACTGTTAAAGGGGGAACGTATTTTCCAATCACTGTCAAGAAGCATCTCAGGGCACAAGAGATTGCTGCCCAATGCAAACTGCCATGTGTATACCTTGTTGATAGTGGTGGCGCTTTCCTCCCGAAACAAGCTGATGTTTTCCCTGACAGGGATAATTTTGGTAGGATATTCTACAATCAAGCTGTGATGTCATCCGAAGGCATTCCTCAAATTGCACTGGTATTAGGCTCTTGCACTGCAGGGGGTGCCTATATTCCTGCCATGGCTGACGAAAGTTTAATGGTCAAGGGAAATGGCACTATATTTCTTGCTGGGCCACCACTTGTAAAGGTTAGTTGTAGGTTTTAGTAAGTTGGGTGTTCATGTGTGTTAGCATTAAGTTTTCCATTTTTATGCTTCCACCATTAGGCATGAGTACGTAAATGGTCTACTTTATGCACTTTTTAGTGTTTAGTGCTTGAGGATGTCAGTTTTAAACCTGGACATATTATGAAAGAGGAGTTTCAGTAGGCTGCTACGGGAGAAGAAGTTTCTGCAGAGGATTTAGGGGGTGCGGCAGTGCATTGCAAGACTTCAGGTGTTTCAGATTATTTTGCACAAGGTATATAGTTCATCTTTTCTGCGCACTCTGTTTCAGATGTACCTCCTGTGATTTCTCCGATGGTTTTTGCGCTCTCTGCTTATATATTGTTGTTCTCCCTGCGATTCATGAAATTTAAGCTTTCCAAAATGGATACTTGAGTTTTTATTGTTTTAGAATTGGCTTCAGCATATATGTAAAAGTGTATTCTGTGATGAATTTTTCTACTCAAATGAATTATTGAAGAAAATACTCTCTCTTTCTCTCTCTCTCTCTCTCTCTCTCTTGCGCGCGAGCGCGCACGAGAGGTTGGAGTGTCTTCTTTTGCTGCCATAAGTTACATTTTCTATTTCCCATTTTGTAGATGAGCTGCATGGTCTTGCTCTTGGAAGGAACATCATTAAAAATTTGCACACTGCTGGGAAACTGGGAACTTTGGCTAGGTTCCAAAATGTCGGTTCTGAGATTAAAGAGCCATTATATGATGTCAAGGAGCTTCGTTCTATTGCACCAACAGACCACAAGCAGGCCTTTGATATTCGATCTGTTATTGCTCGCATTGTAGATGGCAGCGAATTTGATGAATTCAAAAAACTCTACGGCACTGTGAGGATACTTTTGTAACTGAATCATTTTGGGGATTCTTTTTCTTTTTCCTGCTGTGTGCCTCTGAGCTTGCTTGACCTTGTTCCATTCTTTTCAGACTCTCGTGACAGGATTTGCCCGGATATTTGGGCAACCTGTGGGAATTATTGGGAACAATGGGATACTCTTCAACGAATCTGCTTTAAAGGGGGCCCATTTTATTGAACTCTGTTCTCAGCGTAACATACCTCTTGTCTTCCTTCAAAATATAACTGGGTTCATGGTACGCAAGTTTCTCCCCTGGTTTGTTTCAACAATTTATGGTTAGGAATACTTTCGATTGCTTAATTCCAATCTGAATTGGGAAGCAATAACCACTGAGTGGTTCTTGAGGATGTTTTGGCATAATGCGACTCCCAGTTCAGTAGGTAAAGTTCGATCTTATGGGTAGAGCTCTAGAACTTGCATTGCACGTCCGAGATATGGGTAATTAAGTGTACGAATATGGAAACTACCTTCAGGTTCTTCTCATGTACTTCCATAGTAGCAGTGATAGACTGTGTATCCTTTTTGACATTTTTAACTCACTCTTGTACCAACTCAAGAAGCAGTATTTTCCTTCTAAAAAGCAATGGACATCTCATGTCAAGTTAGAGCATGCTAGTTTTGGTGGGGAGAAAAAAGAAGAGAAACAGGAAGAAGTCCTTACTAGCATGTCCTTTTAAGATGACGACATGTGGCAGTTGAAATATTGTTAGGAAATTTTTTATTTAGGCAGTAGTTGCTGTTTCAAGTAATATTTTGTTTTATGCTGAAGGAACTTGACTCTTAAGAACAACTTTCGGGGTGATTACACCACCGCAAGTAGCGTTTTGGTCATGATTGATTTTGCACTCAAGTTGCACAATATTGAAATGTCATGCTTCAATGTGCAAGGTTGGATCCAGATCGGAAGCAAATGGGATAGCTAAATCTGGAGCAAAAATGGTGATGGCAGTCTCTTGTGCAAAGGTCAGCCACATGCACTTTGTTTATTACACTTATTTTTCTTTTCTTTCTGGTCAGTATTTGTGAGTTCTTTTAAGGGAACTCTGAAGTATTATATTGGGAGTTAGCAATTCTTTTCCTTTCTTATTTCCCCCTCTCAGAAAAGGACGCATTTGTCTAACTTTCATCTGATCTATAGATATCTCCTGATAAAGCCACTGAGATTCTGAGTTATTGGTTATGGCAATTCCTTAAGTTGAAATGCTATGAGGTGTTATTTTTAATATTTATGAGAGGTCTTCAATCGTCAGCTTAAAGTTACTGTCCCTAGTTTAAAGTCTTCTTCAACAGCCAAAAAGTATATTTTCCAATTGAGCTATATGCAGAAATATATGCCTTTTTAAGGGTCAAACTTCAAACTTTCAGATTCTTTTTCTTGTATATTTGCCAGTTGAGTTGGCTTTAAGACCTACTGAAAATGACTATGCTCCATAAATCTTTATTGACTTGTTTTTAATAACAAATTCTTATAATCTTGTGCTTATTAGAAAATAAAAAGATCGTTATCAAAAAACTAGGGGAGACATTTCTTGAACAAGTAGTCAAAATTTTGTTTTGTCATTGTCCTTATCTTTGTGATTTAGCATTCTATAGATGCCTGAACTCACCTTTGTTACTTGAAAATTGTGTATTTGATATAGATCTGTAATCATCTCTAAGTCCAGCAGCAGAATTTATAAAACTTGCAATGATCATAAAGTGTGACAGCTGTCTTGTTCATTTGGACTGTTTTCAAATAAGAAAGCATATAAAGGGTGCACAACATGAACGTGATTTCCAGAACGTTGGTGGCTGCAATGACCACTTTTCTATATGTACCCTGTATACTAATGTGCTTACATGGGGCATTGTGGCTAGTCACATGACATGGTTCTAGTGTCCAACACGCTGTGATTAGCAGACCCGATCCATCTGGATTTCCCTTGGTTCTGCATACTTGACATGCCATCCATCTGAGGTGTGTATGTAGGCTTTCAGCTGTGGTGTGGATGCGTAACTGCAATAAGATCTAGTTCTAGCCAAAACATGAAAAAGAAATCCATACTCTCTAAGCTTCACTAATTGTCTCGTGTGTTTTGGCATCCTTACTATTTGGTAAGTTTAAGCATGTTTTCACATATTATAGGACACCAAAAGTTTTGTGACAAAGAGGTGATGAGGACATAACAAAGAAAGATAAATGGCTTTCTTGTATTTTCCAGGTCCCCAAAGTTACAATCATTGTGGGTGGAAGCTTTGGTGCTGGAAATTATGCTATGTGTGGCCGTGCATACAGTCCTGATTTTATGTTCCTATGGCCAAACGCAAAAATTTCCGTAATGGGAGGAACTCAGGTAGGCCTGCACCCCATATTCCCTTTTTTTATGACTGGTAGATCCATATGTTGTCACGTTTTAGCTCCAGAGTGCACATGCTTCGAAAAGGACATCGTGTATAGCGTCTCGCTTTAAAGCATGCGTAGTTCAGTATCAACCTACTTCATTTTCAACATTGTAGAATGTGTAAAGTGGTGGACCTATCTACTTGTATTAACCAGATGTAATCTAATTTATTGAGGATGATGCACTGTCTTGCATTCTAACCGATACAAGTTGAGCTTGAGTCATGAAAAGGAACTAAGAGAGATTCATAGAGTAATTTCGAGAAAATCTAATTTGGCTTTGGTACTCGTGGCAAAGCTTTGTATTTATGTATTCTCTTGGCAATACGTAGGCTGCCGGTGTTCTGGCTCAAATAGAGAGGGCGAACAAGAAGAAGCAGGGAGTCCAGGTAAAACATCACATTTTCATGTTAAAAGAGCATTCTTAAGACTGACTGCACGAAAGGCACGCTTACGTGGTTCGATCATTGCTTTTGCTGCAGTGGACGAAGGAAGAAGAGGAAAGCTTCAAGGCGAGAGTCGTGGAGGCATATGAAAGGGAAGGGAACTCTTACTACTCCACGGCGAGGCTGTGGGACGACGGGATCATCAACCCAGCAGACACAAGAAAAGTCATCGGCCTCTGCATCTCCGCCTCGTCGAACCGCGCCCCGGAAGACACCAAGTACGGGGTCTTTAGAATGTGAAAGTACCAAACAATGGGGTGGGGGGAGAAGAGAAGAAAGAAGGAACGGCGCTCGTTGCTCTGTGTATAGGAAAAACTCCCCCGGTAGCCACATCCATCGATCGGAATCCCAATGTAAAACTTGCCGGTCAAATTGGAAAAGAAACTTTACATATCTCTCTCGCTCGCACATCAATCTTTTTTCCGTAATGCAAGCTCTTGAAGTCCAAGACAACTACGAGGTCGTAGCGCAATTCGCACGTAAATTTACGCTCCGACAGTGGGCGTGCTTGAAGGTTCGACGTACGATCGATCGTTACATTTAGAAAACATTTACAAAGGATGTCAATAGGAGCGCCCGTGGCCTAACGGATAAGGCGTCTGACTTCTAATCAGGCGATTGTGGGTTCGAGTCCCACCGGGCGTGCTTTTTTGCCGCCATTTTTTATATTCCTCAAACCCTTTTTTTATAACATAAGGTTTTTATTTATCATTTTATTATTTCCTTAGTTATTTGAATTCGACACGAATTGATTTCATATTTTTGAATTAAAAAAAAATAAAAAATGTAAATATACCATGTTGATGTGACACAAATTTAGATTAGAACATCGAATAAAACAATTAGAAAAGAGTGGAGCCACCTAAGATTTTTTTACAAGCCTATGTCCCACCAATTTGTAACAGTTCAAATTCCTAGAACCTTTCATGCTTTAAAGCTCCGTTCGTTTCGCAAAAAATGTTACGTTTCTTCTGGGAAGCCATTTGGCTCAATTTTTCGGTGTTTGGCTGAAATCTGAAAAACTCTCGGAAAATATTTTCCGTTGTTTAGTATAAAAAAGATTTTCCTCCTTGCACTAATTTTAATAAATTTTTATTTTTATTTTTTAAAAATATTTTTAATTTTCTTTTTTCTCTTTTTCTTTTTCTTTTTTTTTCCTTCTTCTTCTTCTTCTTCGGCCGGTTACCGGCCCTGGGCGAGCTTGCCGGCCTATGGCGAGGCTCCATCTCGCCTTATTTGGCGAGGGCGAGCTCGCCCTAGACCCGAGCTCGCCCATGGCTGGTCGAGTGAGCTCGGCCTTGCCACAGGCCGGCGAGGCTCGACCTCGTTGGAATCTGGCGAGGCTCGAGCTCACTTGTGGCCGGTGGCCAGCGACCGGCCGGAGAAGAAGATAGAAAAGAGAAAGAAAAAGAATAAAAGAAAAAGAAAAAGAAAATTTAAAAAATTAGAATTAAAAATAAAATAAAATAAAAATAATTATAATAATTGATGAAAGAAGGTGGGGAAAACATTTTCACATTTGAAGGTATTTTGTTTATTGAGGGAAAATGTTTTCCATGACTAATTTATTTTCATTGAAATGAACGTCGAAAAACTCGGAAAATATTTTTCTGGAAGTTGTTTTACATGAAACGAACGAAGCTCTCTATTTTCACGAGTAAATTTATTCTTTATGGAAATTTGACACAAATCGTTACTAAGAAATAAAAATATTTTGTAACGAGTCTATTAAAAAATTGAATAGAATAATTAAAAATCAGAAGTGTATGGTACCTAAATTCTTTCGAGCGTAAACCCCCAATCAGAAACAGCCCAAATTACTACAATTTTTCGCGTTCTAACCTATTTTATGTCCCCCAATTACCTAACCTATTTTCCTTTGTTTTTCTATTGAAAATCGGAAAATGAACTTACATTATGTATTTTTATCTCTATTTTTCTCTTCATTTCTTATTTATTAGAATATTCAATCCCCCTCTTCCTCAAACATAAACTTTCCAAAAGGAAAAAATGTGGTTTTTCAACAACAACAAAAGAAAGTCACGGACTTTCGTTCAAGGGATAATTTTGGCGTCAACTTTCAACCGTGGCATAAAAAGACACCGATTTTTTACCTTAGAGGCAATTTTGGCTATCGTTAAAATTTTTATGTCATGATGTATGTACGTAGCATCTGAGGTGGCAAACGACGAAGCCATGTCAACAGACATGATTTGCATAAACAACCCACACGAACGAAGTCGTCCCCCGCATATAATGAAAAGGACAGTTGCTCTCGAGCCAAATATTAGGACTTTCGAATTGGGTTGAGAGAGAGAGAAAAGGCGGCACGCAATTGGGGTTTAAGGACAAGACTTTGATTTAATGCACGAATTCCAGTGAATTGAGGAGACTTCCTTTCCCCCATAGGATTAGGTGTGCAGTCAACTCATGATAAAATAGATGGATTGAACCCGAGGTATTTCCCTTACCGATGTGCATTTTTTTCTAAGTTAATACCACGAAAAATCATAAACTGATACACTTGTGACAGATTTACCCCAAACTATTTTTTTAATCATAAAAAACTCCAAACTGGTACATCTGTGATAATTTTACCCCGAACTATCTTTTTTACCACCAAAAACCCAAATATGGTACGCCTGTGACAATTTTACCCCGAACTAATTTTTTAATATTATTTTTTTATTTTTTCGAATTTTTTTAGTTTTTCTTTTCTTTTCTCTTTCCTTTCCTTTTCTTTTTTTTTTTCCTTCATCTTCAACCTCTGGCCGGTCGCCGGTCCGGCGACCGGCCGGAGGCGGGGCCGGCGAGGTCGGCCCCGCCGGCCGCTGGCGAGGCCGACCTCGCCGACAACTGGCAGGGTCGGCCTTGCCCCACCCCTGGCGAGGTTCGACCTCGCCGCTTCTGGGCGAGGCTGACCTTGCCAGTTGCGGCGAGGTCGAACCTCGCCAGCGACGGCGAGGACGACCCCTCGCTGGCAACTGGCGAGGTCGAACCTCGCCAGGGGTGGGCAAGGCCGACCTCGCTAGTTGCCGACGAGGTCGGCCTTGCCTAGCAACGGCGAGGTCGACCTCGCCGTTGGCCAGCGGGGCCGACCTCGCCAGCCAGAGGTTGAAGATGAAGGAAAAAAAAAGAGGAAAGGAAAGGAAAAAGAAAAGATAAGAAAAACTAAAAAAATTCGAAAAAATAATATTAAAAAATTAGTTCGGGGTAAAATTGTCATATGTGTACCAGTTTGGGGCTTTTGGTGATGAAAAAAATAGTTCGGGGTAAAATTGTCACAGATGTACCAGTTTGAGGATTTTTATGGTCAAAAAAATAGTTTGGGGTAAATCTGTCACAAGTGTACCAGTTTAGGGTTTTTCGTGGTATTAACCCTTTTCTCTAACAAGGTACAAAGTGCCGAGATCTTTAGACCTAACTTAGAGGATGCATTTGTAACGAACCTAGCTTTCTTCTTTGGGAAAATGACACCCGGTCCCTGAATTTGGCCCAATATGCAATGTGACCCATGAACTTTTGATTTGTTCACTGTGATCCTTGAACTTTTAGTATCTGTTCAATTTAATTCTTGAACTACATAAAAATGTTTAATGTCTTTCCTGAAGTTGAATTAATGGAGGACAATATTGAACATTTTCATGTAGTTAAGGACCACATTGCACAACGAGTTAAAGTTCAGGAATCACATTAAACAAATTAAAAATTCGAGGACCACATTACACACTGGGTCAAAGTTCAAAAGCCACAAAAAACCCTAAACTATGCGCACCGTGACACATTTACATTAAACTTTTTCTCGTGACATAAAAAAACCCCAAACTCGTACCTACGTGGCACACTTACTCTCCATCAAGGTTCCGTCATATGATTTTTTCAGCAAAAAATAAGGTCGTTTTTATTTCGCTTAAGCCACGTGGGCTGTCAACACGGACGGATTCTTTTACGGTTTCTCGTTGGTAGCATTTTGAGGGAGGGTAGCACGAGTTTAGTATTTTTCGGTGTCACGGAAAAAAAGTTTAGAGCGAACGAGTCGCTGGCGGGCATAGTTTTAAGGGTTTTTAGTGGCTTTTTTTTTTTTCGCTTTTCAATTTCGGCTTTTTGTCCCAACCCTAAAAAATAACACCATTGCGGGTGGCGCCTCCTCCCCTCGCCCTCCACAACCGCAAATATGGGCCGCCGGGATCCATCATCAGTCATCATCCGCACCCACCTACGCCCCCTCTCCCTCTTCATCAAGCTACTCTCTCACCAGTCGCCACACCACACCAAACCACAAACACCTCTCTAATAAAACAACTCTCTCTCTCTCTCTCTCTCTCTCTCTCTCTCTCCTCTCTCTCTATTCAGGAGACTTTTCTGATACGAACGAAACACCGTGCGCCATTTCCCCTCTCTCTCTCTCACTACAAAGGACAAGACTTTCCGATACGGGAATCGACATAAACGTGCGCCATTTTTGCTCTCTCTCTCTCTCTCTCCGATGCGATTCTCCTCCTCGCTCTCCTCCACCTAAGACAAAAGGCTTCGATCCTTTCTGCTTCGGCTCGTCGCGCTCCCCGCGCGCCCCCCCCTGCTGGATCGGAAGATGGCGGCCGCCTCCTCCTCCTCCTCCTCCTCCGCCTCCGCCGCCGCCGCCGCCGCCGCCGCTTCCTGGCGCTCCCCACGCTCCTGGTCGGCGATCCCTCCGGCGTGCCGCTCGCCGAGCCCCACCGGCGTCTCCTTCCCTCTGACCTCCCCCTCCCCCTCGGGATTGGGGCTCAGGGTCTCCCGCGCTCCTCCCTCCCCGTCGTCTCGCTTCCCCGTCCCACTCTCCTCCGCGCGCCAGCTCAAGGGTAAGTAAGCTCTCTCTCTCTCTCTCTCTCTCTCTCTCTCTCTCTCTCTCTCTCTCTCCTTTGTCCTCCGCATTTTCCTCCCGTGTCGCGTTCGCCGCATCCTTGGTTCGTGAATTCGAGTCGGGTCGCTCTCCCCTTGTGATTCGGGCTCGGTTCGATCCGAATCGCCTTGATTCTTGCTGTTTTCTTCGTCTTGAATCGCTCCCCGCATTTGTAACTAGATTGCGTAGTGATCTTTTTCAGTTGGATTCAGAAATGCGTGAAGGAAAATCTTGCGTCTTTGATTTAATTTGTGGTTGTTCTCATCAAAAGCCTTCTCATTTAGGCTATTTTAGGCGCGGTGATGCGTTTCGCTCCTTACCATTTGAGCACATTAGGCGGGCTAGTTGATTCGGAACTGGGGAGGCACCCGATTGCCAAATGATTGAATCATATCTGTGTTAAATTTAGTTTTTGAGGCTGAATTGTGCAAGCCATGGCTTTATAGGTTGATTCATCTTTCTTCCCCGATCGCAGTAGAGCCCCTTTCTGAATTTGCGTAACAAATAGGAACTCTAGCTTGACCAATACGAACGGAGAAGATGTTGTTGCGCAGTAAATTTGGAAAGGATGACCTCTGAATCGTAGGTTCTTGTTCTTGTGCTGGTCACGCATGTAATGGGCAAAGAGTACTGTAGGGTCTAATCGTGTGATAAGTGGACTCTGAGATGCTTATCGTCTCTTTTCTCGAAAGAAAAGAGAGGAAGCAAATCCCCTGAATGCTTACCCATCTGATAACTTATTAGAACTTCTCCTCTCATGTTCTGAAACTTTTCTTCCGCATTATCTGATTGCGATCGTCAGGTAATGGTATAATTTTCTGATGTGGGTATTTGGGTCTCTTTATTTATCAATCCATCTGTGTTTCGGGTTAGTGTTCATTTAAGTTTTCGCTTTTTTCCGAGCAAAGTTATTTACGGCAATTCCAGAAGTTGTCTTGTCTAGACCGAGAGCTGTGTATTCCTTTAGAACATCAGGAAATGCCAATTGCTGGGGGGGACTAAATGAGCATATCTTTTCTAAAGCTTATGACAATATGATGGATGGTGAAGTTACCCGTCTCTTAAACCCAAGTTGATGGAGCTGACGGGATAAATTCACTTTTTATAACCAACTGGGCTTATTTCCACTTGGCCATAGCACCATAACAGCATCATTCTGTCCTGTAGATCCGTCATATTTTTCTGTGCATTACTTTGTAAAATCTGCTTTTGAATCTGATACCATTGACATTAACATCGCATAGATTTCTTTTCCTCTTAATCACGTAAGTTGGGTAATACAATAATTAAACTCTAATGCTTGTGGAATGAATTGAATAGCTTGTTCTGATCATTCCACGCGGTAATTGTGCAGCTGCAGTCGTTACGAAAGATTCGTGGCATGAGTTGATTGTAAACAGTGAAGTTCCCGTACTGGTTGAATTCTATGCTAGTTGGTGCGGACCATGCAGGATGGTCCACCGGATCATAGACGAGATTGCAGAAGAGTATGCTGGGAAGATTAGATGTTTTTTACTCAACACCGACAATGACCTGGATATTGCTGAAGACTATGATATTAAAGCTGTTCCGGTGGTCTTGCTTTTTAAGAACGGACAGAAGCGTGAATCTGTTGTTGGTACCATGCCAAAGGATTTCTATGTTGCTGCAATACAGAGGGTAATGGACTCCTAAGAACGTCTGTGGACAAAATTAGTTGGAGGATGATCTATTTGACCGTCATCCCTCGCAATATGATAAAGTTCTGCTCACCTTCAGCATGAAGTGCATGATGTTTTAGACTGTACATCCTTCAGATGTTGTAACCACCAAAAACCTCAACCTCCTAGTTTGGGGGACAGTAGTTCTCTATCTCGGGCTTTCCTGGCTTTGGGGAACGGTTTGAATTCTCTTCTATGAACAGCAGTAGTATTTTCACATAGAAAAGTGGTTTTCTCTTGTCAGATTCAATTTGTACGCAAAAATCGCACTGTTTTGCTTCATTCTTAATAGAGTTCATCTACAAAGTTTGTTTTGTAAGAAGGGAGAGGCTACGTTGGCTTTCTAGAGTCAGTTATATCTCAATCTTATCGATTGCATCCTCTCATCAATCTTATCAATTGCATCCTCCATATGTAGTCGTCTCCTCCATCGATGGTCAGATTTGCACGTATCAAGTTCTGTTCATTCTCTTTCTCATCACCAAACGGCCTGCCAATTCTTTTGACGCAAAAAGAATTTGTGATTCCAAGTTCTCCACTCGCCCAACCTACTCCCTTATGCTTCCTGCGTTTCTGTCTTTCCGCGCCGCCCCGTCTCCTCCGTTGCAGCACGCCGAAGATGCCCCTTCCAGCGCGGCCTCGCCGGTGAAGCCTGAGCCTCCCGAGGAGCCGCGAGGTGCGGGGTCAATTCTAAACAGAAAAGCAAGGTGTGAGGTCACGAGGTGCGCGACCGTGGCGGCGACGTGAAGTCCAATACAATTAGGCGCCAGTCCGAGGGTATGGTGCGATGACTCGTAAAGGGCTTGATGCCGCGACCCCATGCACGACAATAAAACGAAACAGAGCAGAAATCAGTGGATAAATCTAGAATGAATCAAAACCAATTTTACAGACCGGAAAGAAACGACTTGGGAGACACGGTGGCGCGTGAGGTTCTCCGGAGAAGAATTTGAAGCTCACTGAAGACCTGGTATAGACCGAATGCTCCGCTGTCTCTGTTTTTACTCCCCCACCGTAAGTTCCGAGGCTAGTCTGGAAGATGAGGGAGCTTCGATGGGCAGTTTCTTGCCGCATGAAACTAGACTCGAACTTGATCGAGTATATAAATTTCTGCCTAAGCTCGACTTGAAGCATCTAAATGTCCAATTATGTTTATTGGATGTATATTATTCTGAGTCTTAAGACTAGGTGAATTCTACCTTGAACAACCAAGGTCGATGGCATTCACATATCCCTGCTTGTGCATATTGCCTTTTCAACTTTCTTAGGTCATAATCTCAACACTATCATCCCTGAGTTTCCTAACGCAGCTTTTGTGTATGTGGTTGTCACCTTGATATCCGGTTAATTTGAAAGCCATATAGGGTAAGCTAGGAGAGCTCAACTGGACTCGCACATTTGATGTTCAAAACTAGACTCTGATCGAGTATATAAATTTCTGCCTAAGCTCGACTTGGCTAGAAAATCGAGATACTCTAGCTCAGCTCGACTCGACTCAACTCAACTCGATCTTGATAGAGCTCAGTATAATATGAGCATATCGTACAATTTTGAGGACATCTGTCTATTTTTTTTGCTAATAAATAGATAGAGAAATTGGATTGGGCTTAAATCAGGGCCGCGATCCTGTCGAGCTAAGAATGGGTGGGTGCGGGCTTGTGATCCTGTCGAGCTAAGAATGGGTGGGTGCGGGCTTGACTTGACAAGATACTCGAATAACTCGAGTTCGACTCAAAATCAAACTAGTCGATCTTGAGCGATTATCGAGCTGAGTCCGACCTACTAAGGAGTAACTAGAATCGGTTTCGCCACTAGGATAGGCTATAAGAATTTGCCTCTTGCACCTTTTTGGCTATAAAAGAACTCCAAACGGGACAAAATGAAACCACCGAATCTTTCATGTAACGAGGCATCTTGAATATAGTTTACCTCAAAGTTAAGGGCTTGTCTGGTCCTCTTGCGACGTTCCATTATCTCAGGGAAGAGACAGCACCGCGTGGAAGGGAAAGGAACGACACTTGGTTTGACTGATGGGAGGAGGAGCATTGCCATAGTTAAGTTGACTTTTGTTGTTACCACGAGAATTGATTTGATTCACTACTTATTTTATGGAGTTAAAGTCGACCAATGAGAAATTACTTGTTGAAATCTCGTGCACTGTTTATAACTTAGTTGGATAGTATGATTTTAAAGAATTATATGAATTGTATAAAATTTTATATTTTGTGACATTTATTGAAACGAAAATATATCTAGTAACAACGAAAGTTCTTAAGCGACGTATAACCGAATACTTTTGAATAAACTGGTGTTCCTTTTGTATATGCATATAATTTGAGATTTTTTTTTTTGTATATACAGAAATAGAAGTATTGTAACATGGCGATTATATTGATTTGACTTGCGGTGTGATTGATTGTTGGATACTAATGATGTTTTTGTATTATTTTGATGTCTTAATTTTTAATACGTAACTGCCTATGCGAGTATGATATTTAAATAATAATTAGATGGATAAGAACTTCTTTTCATAATATGTTATATGATTTATTAGTATTTTAGGATTTCCAGTACGTTACAATTTTCATAGTCACCTCACAATTAATTGTTAATTTATGAACTCTTCTAATATAGCGTGGATTGATCATGTTCCTGCAGATAGGTGGAAAAAAAAACTTTTGAGTAATGAATGAAAGGGAAATTTTGGATTTTTATCTTATTAGCAAATTGACTACTAACTTATTATTTTGGATTCATACATTTAAATAATACCTTTCAATTTTTCATCACGCTTCATTTTATTGAATAAAATGTAGTTAAGTAAACCTTTATTAGCACTTTGCGTATCAAATTCAGTCCATTGATTTCCTATAAAAATATGGGAATGCATATTATTTTGACACGTGGCGCAACCATTGAAGCCTATTCTACCTATCTTTCTAATTGTATATAAGCTTAATATCGCTTATTCTTTTTGGCTACCATCGGATCTTTGCAAGGTCCGATTGGCAACATAGACAAAGATATATATATAATTTTTTAGAAAGATTTCAACAAAAAAAAAAACATTTTTAGAAAAATGAAAACCATAAAATCCCTAATCTAAAGCTCGACTCTCAACTCCCGTGAGACTCACGGCTGCACCTTTAGCCGTTCATCGCCTCAGGTGTAAAGGCATTACCGGTCCGGTCCGGATGGGCGGGTGGGCAGTTCCACGCCTAGAACCGGAAACCGGACCGATACTCACTGATTCTAGTAAATTAGAACCGAAAACCGTACCGGTCCTCATGGGAACCGCCGGTTCCGAGCTGGTCCGGTTAGGTTCCGGGCGGTTTTCGGTTCCTTTGCACACCCCTGCTTAGGAGTATATGTTATATGAGCCTTTCCGAATGTGTCCGGATACGAGGCAATATGACCAGGAACCTGTTCCAGCTCGTCTAGTTGGGACTGTGACAACACTGCACTGAATCCATTCAAGACATGGTCGTATGTGTAGAGATGGGTCGGGTCGATTTCATCAGGGGATGATGATAGGGATGACAGAAGTGATGTGTACCAGTCATGGTGACACGAGTACGAAGCGGGCAATGCCGATTCGTCCATGTGGATTATGTAGGGTTTTCGGTAGTCTATGGCCAAAGCGGACACTACAGTCGAGATGAGAAGGAAGAGCTTATAAAGCATATCACATTTCATTGTCATTTCGTATAGTTCTCTGAAATGGATCGATTTTTGTCTCGCAACTATGAGGAGAGATTAGCTTGGACTTATATAGAAGTTCAAACTCTGTTTATTAATTAACCATATCTCGTGCAAAATATGTCAGAGATGACGGGTGTGACCGAATCGATGAAACCAAAATTAAAGCTGCACATTAGCCGGCGAAGCAAGATAAGTCAAGATAGTTGATGCCGAAAAATCGTTTTCAAGTTTCAAGATTCATACATTCTCCTAACGATAAATCCGTCCTTGTGCTACAACACGATCCATACCTTTCAGTCCCTATGCTGAAGTCCACAATACAGATTACGACATACCCATTGAAAATGGCGGAAAGTATTGTTCATTGAACCATCGAATGCGTTCTTAGATTCTATCGGCACATCTTAGATTCAATCGGCCAAGAAGGGCAACAAGAAAAAGGATCTGAAATTGCCAACCTCCCAGCAAGTTGAATCAAAAGAGTATCTACAGGTAGAGACATTCAAAAGGTACAGTTTAAATCGAGATTTCAGTCAACATGAGAATCAATCAAATGAAAAGAAGGAAGAAGGATTAGGGCTTTTTCATAACAACTTTTGACAGTTCTCAACCATCTATCTTGTTATCAGACAGTATAATTACCCCTGCAAACTTAGCAATCTATTTTGCTGGCGGAGTCGGTAATCATTTTCAAGAGACGGCAATTGCTCGTATTTTCTAAATGGAATCATTTTGCCCAGCTAGTATCAGACAGGAATAAGATTTAATATAAAGAACAGAACATCATAGAACATTTACATCAACATAAAAAAGCTGCCCAAAAGAATTTAGAGTTTGAAGGTCTCCACTGCAGAGATGCGAAAAGCAAAAAGTAACAAATTTTAAGGACATGAAGCCAAACCGGCATTGGACTCCTGATAGATATACTATCTGCTTCGTGAAGATTTACTGCTAGCCTGTCTAGATGAAGGAATGCATATCCTGTCTAAAAGGCTCCTAATACAAGAACTAAAAGGAGCAGATACACTAGCGATACCGCTTCTTATTGAGAATGATCTATAGAGCACTTTTCAGAATTTCATGAAATCATAAAAGCACATGCAACTCTTTGTAACCTCTCTTTAACAAAATGTTGAGCAAACTTGTGACACTAACCTTACATTTGTTCAACTCTACCCGCTCACTGAGGCCAACTGAAAAACCTCAAGGGGTGGACATCCTCTTTAAGGCTACACACAACAAAAATTGAAAGCATATATGGAAACTCTCAAGGGAAAATACAAAAGAAAATCCCTTCCCTTTGCTGGCTTAGATTGCTCTGTACTTTGCTTTCCAAGTCCCTAAAAACTTAGAGAAAAAACAGGCCTCATAGTGAAAGCATATTAGGAGGAGACTGTGGGGACCCGGTTTCAAGCAAAAAGCTTCTACTACCATGTGACCTAGATGTACTAGAGGAAGAGGCTAGATATCTTACATCGCTACCGTTAAAAACGGCGTTGTTCTTATGCATTTTCCCTTTACTCGCTCTTCCCCGAGCTGCACATCCACCAAATTCTCCCTCTTCATCGGTTTGCAGGAACCCGCTATGGACAGGATCTGAAGTTTCATATAGAAGCCTAAGAATCTGTTTAACTGAAGGTCTAGCCCGTCCTTCCGGCTGAGTGCACCCTTGCACAATACTCACTATGGTTTGAAGCTGGTCGAAATCAAAGGCGTCCTTAATTCTGGGGTCCACAAGCTCAGTTATTGCTAGAGTAGATGTCAGATATGTTTGAGACCATTCCACTAAATTCTTGCCATCTTGTACAGCCCGTCTTGCTGTTAGCATCTCTAACAATAGAACGCCATAGCTGTAGACATCGCTCTTCTCCGTGAGCTCCTGAGTGATTACATACTTAGGATCCATGTAACCTGGGAAACATTACGGCTTAGATATTGATTAAAACGATGCAGATAATTAACCAAAGGGCAGCTTTTTTTACCTGGAGTTCCTCGTACATCAGTATTTACTGGTTCAAAGCAAATTGACCCATCTTTTGAAGCATGTGCAAGACCGAAATCAGCAACCTAGACTCAAAGACGACAAGAAATGAGAAAAGTCACCAGAAGCAGTCAATTTGATATGTCAAGGAAGTCCCTGGCTTCCTGCTACTTAGCAGCTTGCAACGACTGCATCAAGGATGTCTGATTTTACTAGTGTACTTGGTCTAATGTATATTGGGAGCTAAGATTTAATTAAAGAGTCGCTTTCGCAGAACTATCCTACCTTGGCAACAAAATTCTCATCGAGTAAAATGTTGCTTGACTTGATGTCTCTGTGACACAAGGGAGGATCACAATAGAAATGGAGATACTCCTGCATTGATAATATAAAATTTCGAAGCCTAAGATATTGATAAGAAACAGTTAAATAGCTAAAAAGACCAAGAAACTTCAAAATTACCAAAGCATTAGCCACGTCAATAGCTATTTGGATCCTTGTCTGCCAACTCAGAGGATTTCTGTTAGGTGCTGCACACAATGGATAAGTCAACAACGCGACGACTAAGGAACCCTAAAACAAAATAGCCTAGTGGTTCTATGAATGTGTTCATATGGCAGCGTAAGAACAACTTCAATGAAAGCATCACCTAAATATGCAATACACGGTAAGAAATGTTAAGTGATTGGCTCATGATTTTGCTCAACAAGTTTGCACTTATGAGTCTGCGTACATCTTAGCATGTGCACATGGGTGCGTCAGATTGTGCCTATGCTGAGAGAGAGAGAGAGAGAGATCCATAAAATCAGTGGAAGAAAAACATGTGTACCATGAAGATGATCTTTCAAGCTTCCATTTGCCATGTATTCATACATAAGAAACCTGCAGAGAGCTGAAATCGATTAATTACTCCGGTTAAAATGTGTCACATGAATGCAGAACCACTCACCCAGTCATTGTGTAGATGTGTACACGTGTGCATGCAAGCAGAAGATGACCCACAGTAATTGAGTCATCAGCTTGTGAGGCGTGAGTGCACATGTGGTGTTGTGTGTTATGTGTTGGTGGGGGGTGAGGACGGGGAATACAAGACTTTGGTATGAATAAAACCGATTCCCTTCTCACCTTTCACGCTTCTCAATACAAAATCCTCTAAGAGCAACTAAATGACGATGATGAAGCCTAGCAAGAAGCTCTATTTCCCTGCAGAAGTCGTCCTCCCCTTGTTCTGAGACTTTGTTCATTCGCTTTACTGCGACCACTAAACCATCACTAAATTGCGCTTTGTAAACAGTTCCAAATCCCCCTTGTCCAATGACAGTGTTAAAATTATCAGTTGCCTTATTGGTCTCCTTATAACTGAATTTCCGAAACATCAATGACTGACCTGCAAGCCCAAAATTTATCAGGAGCAACATATAGTGGGCATTTCTGTATATATGGAGAGAGAGAGAGAGAGAGGAGTACCATCCTGAAACTTTTTCATAGAATGAGGAGGAGGGAAGACCTTTGAAGACGTCATATCCATATCGTCGGGGTCCTCTAGCTCTCTGCTTTTCCTACGAATCAGAAATACCAACACAACCAGCATCAAAACAGCCACTACCGTAACACCAATGCCAACACCTGGAACTAGGGTCAGGTGGTAAGGGTGGTGGGTCTCATTCGAAGGCACACCGAGTATCAGTTGACTCGGGCTAGCAGCAACCAAAGGACTTGGAGAAGCTTTAGGAGAGTTTGACGGTTGCGATGAATTGGAAACTAGCATCACATGCACAAAATAAAACAATAAGTTTAAAACTCGAGTACAGAATCTGATGCATTCATGGAAAATTTCGTCATTCAGTGCATTAAAGATCAAAGGCAATGTTTCCCTCAAACTATAAGTCTCAAACATGTTCCAACACATTAGAACTCACGAGACGAATAAGAGCCAAAAAGAATAAAGATGCAGCGATAAGGGCAAAAGCTAGTCAATCTGCAACTTTGTCGAAATATCCCAATCTATAGAAGCAGTGTCTACAGGAGAAAGATATTAAATTAACCATCTTTATATCAAGGAGAGAGGAAGAATGCTTTTTCATGACAATCATCGAGATTGCTTAGACATCCTAGTAACATACTTAAATGGAGTAGCACTCCCTCCATGTTTTGAATGGTCAAGAAAGTTAGCATCAGGCAGTCCTATATAAACAGTCAAAATACATCTGTGGTAGACTATATCTATAAAATAAGATAAAGAAGGCGAAAGGATTGCAATATGAGTAGAGCAGGTATTTAGAGCTACCATGATATTTTTAATGGAAGTCAGAGAACACCTTTTCATTTATTAGTATTATTATTATTTTGAAGTCCAAAGAATAGGCAATTTTGAATGCCCAAACAAATCCTCTCTTTCATTGTAATGCTTCCATCATGTTTGAATTTCTTTGGAGCTTGAACTTCAACCCAACTAAGCCAGCTACCAATCACGACTAAGCACATGAAGAGTGAGAACTTAAGGAAAAGAAACTCAAACGGTAGCAACTTAACAAGCTTAAAAAATGACAAAGATAAATAGAAGTCGTGTGGACTAGATTTGATCGTTGAGAGGGCTGAGCCAGGGTTTGGGCATTAAAACCATTGCCAAAGTCTGCGCATGATCTACAAAATCCTCATATATTTTCTACAAAATGATCAGGGTGCCCAGGCCAAAGAAGAGAGCGACTTGCCCGCGCAGATGGTAATGACAAAAAAATAACTGGGCCCGGCCTGACGGGCGTTAGATTATTGTCCAGGCCAATCGCGTCTAGTTGACACAACCTTTTCGGTAAGTAGTGAAAACTAAACCCAGATACACACCGAGTTGAACTTAAGGATCTTTCTAGCGGTCTGTCACATTAACTGGATAATAATTTACACCCTCTCACTATATCCCTGCTATAAACAAAAACGAAACAGGGAACTCATTACTTGATCACCTACTGGAACATTTGTTTTAGTACTACCCTCATAAGAGGATTTGATCAACTTTACCATAGGACTACTATATCTCTTTTGGACAACAACTTGCTCACCTGCTAACTATTTGGGTATTCTCTAAACTGTGAAACATGTAAGGTTTTAGGAAAAGAGTGAGTGATAATCAATTCCATTATAAATGCAACATGCCCATCCCAAAATTATCTTGCTTTGTCCGGTCATGCTAATATTAAAAGGTGGACTCTTTAATAAAAGGGAAACAAGGATGGAAATTGGCAGCAAACATGAAGTTAAACACAGTATGATTCGATAAATATAAACAGAAACAAAGACATTTAATTCGTGCAAACCAAGTAGGAGCAAATGCTTCTGGATGCTATGTAGTTGTCTCCTGTTCTCTCATAGCTGCACATACCTGGTAGAGTACTTAGCCCTTCAACACCAAAGAAACAAGTGGCAATGTTGACCGAAGACATATAATCAACTTGACTTGCAAGGGCAGCGAAAGTTGCATCTCGGCAAGTGCTGAATGTAATATTGTCATCAGTTCCTACCACATGATGCAGATACAGGATGCCAGCATTTACGCACTTTCTGCAATTGCTTTCAGCTGAAAGTGGCACTCTGCAATTCATGGTCACTTCCCCAAATCCCGGGGACTGCAGCATTTGCATTGCATTTGTCCGGCCCACGCAATCATAGTTGACGGGGATCTTCGTCCCGAAGCCACAGAACGCCGCCGCATTCCTCGACACTCCATACAGCTCCAAGGTTTCCGATATCGAATCCAGGCAGACCTCAGCTACATCGGAGGCGACTCCCAAATTGCCCGTAGTGTTCGTGTACCGAGCGACGGAAACCGCCACGCATGCATTTATGTAACGGCAACATTTAGCCTTGTCGTCGTTGTTAGAGCACAAGGAAGCCACCAACGTAAAATTCGATCCGCTTAAGTCCAAAGGGCACCCTGCACAAGCAGCAACAGCAATTGCCAGCTCCCAAGTTCAGCAGGAAAAGAAATCGACCGTACAACCCAAATACCAAACACTTGCATCATACTTCAGGTACTTGCGCGAGGACCCTCAATGAAACAAGAGTCCCGTTCCAAAAAACAGCGATAAAAAATGACAAAACAGAGCAAAAGAGAGCAACCCACCAAATTATCTCAAGCAAAAACAAGCAAACGCACCAAGACAAGGTCCTATGGCCACGAATTTTCACTCGCAAGAAAAGCGACGTTCGCAACGGAGAGCTTCACCGACCGCGAGAAACGGAGGCAAGAAAAACCTAGAGAAACGATGCATCGGCGAAGCGGAACTGACCCGACATTGCCACCGGGAGCCGCCAAAGGAGGAGCGCGAGAGAGCCGAGCAAGAGGGAAGCGAGGTGCGGCGCCATTGTTCGTGGTGGCCGGAAGCGGAGCGGGGTCGAAGGGAGCCGGCGCGTGAGGCGCGGGGGGCCTGCGGGTGCGATGCTTATGCGGGGGCGCAGTGAAGTGGAAGTGGAGTGGAGCGGAGGAGAGAATCCGCACCGTGGAGTGCGAGCGTGAATAGGTAGAAAGCAGCGACCTTTCTCTCTCTCTCTCTCTCTCTCTCTCTCTCTCTCTCTTACATGAATTGTAATTTGGTCTACATACATTAGAATTAATTAAATTTTATATCTGCAAGACAAAAATTTAATGGGAAAAAATTCAATTTTTAGAGCACTACTCATTTCAATGTGAAATATTAAAGACATTTGTTAAGGATACTAAACATGACAATATTACTACCATCACAATGATCAGTCCAACTCTACCAAATTTACTTCCGGCGATAATTATTACCGGGTCTTGTTAACCGAGTGCTTTCATGGTGCTTGTTAAGCATATTTAATAAGGAATTATTCAATTTTCAAAGCACTTTTGTATTGCAATGTTTTCTTACACTTTTTTAACAAAGCCGTTTATTGATTTACTATCTGCTTTGATGATGGTCATGTCAGGCGACTTGCAATAGGGCATATTCCCATTGGGGGTAAGAATCGGTTCGCTATTACTTCACTTGGATAATAAATTTGGATCGTTGAAATCTGATTCCTATGACAATATTTACGTCACTTTGTTAGCAAAAATCGATCCGGCTACTTATATGGCAGCTTTTGCTATTGTGGCGGACCCACAACTGCAGGTGCAGCGCCAAGCATGTGCCGCGGTATTTCAACATTTTGCGGTCGACATGACTTATCAAACGGATCATAGGTCACGTTAGCTATCCATGGAAAAAAAACATAAGACAAGAAATAGGCAGCGTTGCAATAAGACTATAATAACTCATTATCAAAAGCGTATTTTAGAGTGCAACGCACGTAAAATTGACAAGAAGATTTTCAGATGGAAAAAAATTCAAATGAATGTGAAATGAATAATAAAAATAAAAAGAGAGAGAGAGAGAGTCAACCCACAGATTTAAGAACGCTGACTCAATTTCGCTGGGAAAGTCTAATCATGAATTGATTGGTGTGGGGGCCCCCGGCGGGGCCATGGATTTCAACGTCTTCTCCGCGAGTAGGGGGGACCCGCGAGCTGTTCCCCCACGCGCCGCGCGCGCGCGTGAGCGATGCCAGGCAGAAGGGATTTTGTCTCTCCTCTTGTCTTCGGCCTCCATGTGAATCGTGGGCTTTTCCTATTCGAGCAGGAGCTTAACCTAAACAATAATATAGCCCGACGGGGGATGGCGAGGGGGCACTTCCCAAGCCCGCTCGCGCGGACGTCGCGTGGGAAACACGCTCCAATCGCGGAGCGCGTTTATGGGCACGAGGCGGGAGGAGCGCGTGGAGCGAGAGGGGGTGATGGAGGGGGCGAGCATTGATTCCGATGCGAGTTCAAAAGTTCGCGTCTCGCATGTTACGTCTTGCACGGGCGGACCTACCGTTTGTCTTAATCGAATCGGGCGAATTCCAATGGTGACACCTTTGGACTTATTGTTATTACTATTATTATCGTTGTTATCGTTAGGTTCACCCGACGGTGTAAGAACTGATGTACACATTCATCGCTCGATGAATAGAGTGTGAAAAGAAAATTTGATCACAAATTATGTCATGGTCATTAACTCTTGCCTAAACTTTCGACTGTACCACAATCCTCGCCAAATATTCGTCTTGTTATTGCCGTTAACTGTCTCAGATAACTTTTTTTCCGTCAGCATATGCAATGCGCATAGATAATGGCATATTTTCACAATTATTTTTTGTTATGGAAATATCTCCTTGACCTTTGATTGATTTAAAAAATTAAAAATTAAAGGAAATGGGAGAAAACTAAATTAGCTGAAATTCTAATAATAGAAAAATGAGTATCGGATGATAATATTAAACGGTAGATAAAGGATGTTTAAATGTACCATCTTGGGTCGCTTGATCATTTTCCCTTCGCGAGTTGAGGACATAATTTCCTTTTTAGTGTGTTTCTTTTTCTTGAAATATCTAATTTGTTATTGTATATGTCCATCAAAATTTAAGGGAAAATTCCAAATAAGGGCACAAAGTGGGGTCATTTTCTCAAAAAAGGGTCCAAAATGGACATAGTATCAAATAAGGACCTAAAATGCCCAATCAGTCTCAAATAAGGGCCTTAAGTGCCTAAATCAGTCACAATTTGGAGCTTGAGCTTGCCGGCCGGTCAAACACTCTCCTGACCGGCCGGCCGGCTAGCACATGACTGTTCCGACGATCGGAATAAGGGCAGTTTTGTCCAAATAAAATATGAATCAAAGGAAAAGGCAATTTTATAAAAACAAAACTTGCGTTTTTCTTTTTCCAACCCCAACCCACTTCTAATAAAAAGAAAAACCTCAATCCACTTTGAAGAGCGAAAAGGGATGACTTGAAAGACTGAGGCGGTGTGTGACCGGTGGTGTGTGACCGGCGGTGTGTGACCGGTCAGCAACGTGCAATCGGCGGCGACGTGTGACAGGGTGATCGTATCTTTCCTTCACCCATCTTCTACAGCTACAAGAATTGAAGGATTCACCTCAGCGGAGAACCTCTCCTACGATTCACACAAAGCATTCGTGTCTTTCGTTGGGTGAATCCGTCGAGATTAGTTTTCCAAATTGGAGCTTTGATTTGAAACCCTAATTTTTCTAATCTTCAAATTTCTTTCGTTTCTCAGTTCCTAAATTGGTTCAACTTGTCTTTCCCTCGTCCAAAAGAAGGCGATTGCAATATTTGAAGTAACATGTTGACAAGGCGTGGGCATGTCGTAGAATACGAAAGTAATGGTAGCGACGACAGTGAGTTGATTATTTATAGTGCATTTTCTGATTGTAATTTGTAAAGGAATAAGTTGTGGTCCCTTCACGTCCTCTGTGATCCCAACTTTTCAATTTTTTTTACTGTTTTCATGAACCCACTATCTCATGTTTTATCATTTATTGCATGAACCCCATTCTTAAATTGTGGAAGTGGACTAGAGTTTCTTTATATTAGATTTCATGCAAAGCCCATTTTTAAATTTTACGAGAGTTTGTTTTGTCCCTTCTTAAATTCGTTTCCATGGATATCAGTTTCCTAAATTGGTCCATTTTTTTTTATTAAACCACGATTTAATTTGTCTTGATAATATGCATGGCTTCTAAAAAAATTATGTGAAAAGATGTATTGGGTTTGCTTCATGCGGAGTAGACATGCTCAATTTGGAATGCTAACTGCGAGTATTCCACTCTAAGCAATTTGTAATCGTGGTCTAAATTATGGACCAGTCTCAAATAAAATTTTCAATTTATGGACTGGTTTCATTATCACATTTAAAGTTTCCATCAAAGTTGTTTCCAAATGTTGCAAATGATAACAATTTTCGTCCTTACATTACTTTGTATAAGGCTTTATTTTGTCCCTACTTGTACGCTACGGACAGGTTCTTTTGAATATGTTGTGATTGCAAATTGTGTTTCCTTTGTGTATAGATTTAAGTTGGTATGATTCTGTTTAATTTATATATGGATTTGGAAACATATTGATTGTTTTTGCTTCCATTTTGCACCAGGCGAGGGGTGTGAAGAAGTGAACTATACCATGTCTGATAGTAGGTGTGTTGATGGGATTGAAGAAGATGGGTTTGACATTACTGATCTTGATGAATTATACAGAAGAAATGTACGATGTACTGACGGTGAAGGTTCAATGGGGAGGGGTATGGAGGTTGGAGAGACTAGTTTGTATGTAGATACATTATCTGATAATGTAGATTTCATGAATATGAGTAGTCCAGTTGAGTATACACATCCTGAGTTCAATGCTGAGGTTGATATGGAGAATCTTGTCTTCAAGTTGGGGATGTTCTTTAGCAATGCTAAAGAGTTTAGAGAAGCAGTTAGGAATCACGCCATAAAAAATGGGAGACGAGTGAGGTTCACTAAGAATACATCTAAGAAGTTAAGAGCAGTGTGTTCTAACGGTTGTGATTGGCTCATATATGCTTCCAAAGTGCAGAGGGAGCATACTTTACAAGTTAAAACCTTTAACCCCGTGCATACATGTAATAGAGCACTACATGTTCCTCAAGTAAGCTCTAAATGGTTGGCAAACAAGTATTGTGATAGGTTGAGGAATAATCCAACATGGTCGGATGCTTCACTGAAGAAAGCAATGGAGTCAGAGAATGTTTTGAAGCTGTCCAAGACAATGGTCTATAGAGTTAGGGCTATAGCAATGAGTATGATTACAGGGAATGAAGATGAGCAATTTTGGATGCTTAGAAGTTATTGCCAAGCACTTCTTGATTCCAATCCGGGATCCACCTGTGTAATCAAGAGTGAGCAATGTCAAGACCAATTCAAGTTTAGAGGAGTCTACATATGTCTGGATGCATTGAGGAGGGGTTTTCTAGAAGGATGTAGGTGCTTTATGGGGTTTGATGGTTGCCACTTGTCATCTGGCTACAAGGGCATTCTTCTAGCAGCTGTTGGCATAGATGGAAATGATCAGATGTATCCATTTGCATGGGCAATCGTTGGACAAGAAACATACAAGACATGGCAATGGTTTATTAGTATGATTGTCGAAGATTTGGGAAGTACAGACCCTGCAAATTCAAAGTACTGGACTTTTTTGTGTGACAAGCAAAAAGGATTGGTGCAAGCACTAGCAAATCTAATGCCTGAAGCAGAAAATAGATTTTGCTTGAGGCATCTTTACGAGAACTTTAGGCTACATCACAAAGGACTAGAACTTAAAATTTTGGTTTGGAAGGCTGCCATGGCCACTAGGGTATGTGATTTTGACTTGGCAATGGAAGAGCTTAAGGCAGTTGATAGAAAAGCTTATGATTGATTGTTCCAAAGGCCACCGGTGCAATGGAGCAAGTCCCACTTTAGGACAAGTTCGAAATGCGACGCTTCCTTGAATAACCTGTGTGAAAGTTTCAACAAGAGCATCATTGACACTAGGGACAAGCCTATAATCACATTGCTTGAAGCCATAAGAATGTAACTCATGGAGAGGATTCATAAGCAAAGGGATGGGTTGGCTAAGTATTCTGGTATGATTTGTCTTAAGATTCAAGAGATATTGGATCTTCAAAAAAAGTATTCAGCATCATGGATTCCTACATGGAATGGGGAGAATGAGTTTGAATTGAGTGGGCCATATGGAGACAAGAGGATTGTTAATATCAGACACAGAACTTGTAGCTATAGAATATGGGACATTAGTGGAATCCTTTGTTGTCATGATGTGGCAGCTCTTGTATACCTGAGGGAACAACCTGAAAAATTGGTTCACACGTGTTTTAGTATGGAAAAATTCAAGCAAACTTATAGCCATGTTGTGCATACTGTAGATTCTAAGAACATATAGCCTGCTAGAGAGCATTTACTCCCACCAGATGTGCCTAAGCAAATTGGTAGAAAGAAGAAACAAAGAACAAAGTTGATGAATGAAGTTGCTGATAGCAATTTAAAGACAAGGAAGAATAAAGCTGTGCGAGAGCCCGTGGGAACAAAGTTAAAGAGACAGAACACCACAATCACTTGTGGAAAATGTGGTGGGTTAGGCCATAACAGATATTATTGCAAGAATCAATCAGTAGCATCAACAACGACAATAGCAGCAACATCATCAGCCCTAACAACTTCTACATCCGCCTCATGCTCACAAGATGCGGTAGAAAGCACTCCCTTAGCCCCAACATCACAAACTGAGACAGTTGAACTGCTTGTGTCATTTTTTAACAACATTTCAAGCTCAATATCATCTATGGGAAGAGAGAAGATGCAAGTATCCATCTATGCTTGACTTTGTCATAAAAGTATTCTTCTTGTGCTTGACTTTGTTTTGACTAATTATTTATTTTTGATTCAACTGTAGGTAAAAAGGAGGATGTGAAGACGAGCAATTTTTTGAGATATGCAAGACCAAGAACACAAATTCTTTTTTCTTTTACTATTAGTTGACATGGATGAGTCCAAATGAGTCCATTTTGGAAGCATCTCAATGTATAGGTCTGCTGTGTTTAGAAAATTTGGATGTTTCTCTTTTTTGGCATGATAAAGGATGTGAAGGTGCAAAGCGAATAGTTGAAGCTGTGAAAGGTAAAGGTGCATCTGCAATTGGGGTTGTTGGTTTTTGTAGGGGAGGTGAGTAGCTTTGTTATGAATGATTCTTTGTTATGCATTTGAATTATATTGCCAATACTATCTTAAAGTAGTGCCAATACTGTCTGTATTGCAGGAACTTTTCAATGCCAATACTATCTTAAAGTAGTTGCAGGAACTTATCTGTGCACATTTTAATTGTTATGCATTTGAATTACATTGCATATGGCTTGCATAACGGATAAAAAGTATGTCTTGATGGCTTGGAAAGTTGGAACAACACTTTGTATGACTATACATATATGATTATTTGGTGAAATAAACATTTGCACAGCCTACAAGACACTAAAGATGTCATGCTTATTTATAGGTTTTTTACAGGATCATTCTTCCGGGTGGTAACTTTAGTGCAAGTGATTTGCTCCATGAAGGCTAGTTTTCTTGTTGCGTAACAATATTCTTTTTCGAGTAACTTACTTCCATGCCATTTGAAATTTTACAGCACCAGGATTGTGTTTCTCACTTTCATCTTTCCGGAGCAAAGGAAGGGACTTGAAGGTTTACCACTGAGTCACTTAGTGGAGGAGGAATGCTTGCTAGATGTATGCGTATATACGTACTTTTGGTATTGTATAAGACATATTGACTTCAACCACAATGAAAGGAAGATTCCTCATGAAGTTGAACCATTAAAGTCTCCTTTTTTCTTCTGGTCTCTTTGTTCATGAGTCATTGGCCAACTGTTTTATTTTAAGGTATAATCAGTCGGTCCAGTTTGGAAATTTCCACATTACTTGTAAGCAATTGGGTCTTGCCTCCTTATTAAAGCAGTTCGTTACTTATTATAATCTCTTACATGAAGGCACATTTTTTTGTGGAATGAAGGCACATTTTTTGGATATCCACCGCCAGGGGTGTCAACAGAACCCGCTCAGGCCCGGGTTGGACCGCGCTAGCCTGACTCGGCCCTAAAATTTGGGGTATCATTAGGGTTGGGGTAGGGTTGGGTCGACCCATTGACACTATGGGCTGACCCATCTCCCTCTCTCAGTCTCTCTTCCCTTCTCTCTCCCCTCTCTACACGCACTGTGCAGAGCGTGAAGAAAAAACCCTAGATCTCTCTCCGATCGGCGACGAAACCGATCGCCTCCATCGCCGTTCGCTTCCCTTTGTCGTTTCGCGACAGCTTCAAGGTTCTTCTGCAAGCCTCAGCAACCAAACAAGCAGGTGAGCGATCTCTCTCCGCCGTGAAGCTGTCGCATCTGTGCTTCTTGCTCCATGAAAAATTTCTTGAAATTTGCTAATTTCGCCGTTCGTTTCTTGGAATTGTGGAAATTGGCTTCGTCTTGGATGAGGTTTTTCACGGTATTGTGGGAATCTGAGGAAACCAAGACCTCCTCGTCCCCCCTCTGACATGCCCGTTGGGGGTGGTGAGTTCCGATTTTTCCTGGTCATAAATTCTTCCGTCCCTTTCCTTATCCATTGATTTCCACTCGCTCTCTAGCAAAAAGTTGATTCACCGATGCTTTCGTGTATATGGAACTGTATGCGCGCTGAGGACCGGATCCGGGTGCGACAGAGTCCGGAGCTGGGAGGCGCTGGGCTCAGACATCGTGCAGAGGTCGATTGTGTGGCTGGCGAAGGATTTGGCCGGGGATTCCCGGTCATAATGCTAACTAATTTCTTATAGTCGAACGAAGGCTTGGATGATATGTTGATCATATGCACAGAAAGAGCTAGAATTAAAAGGAAAGAGTAAGAAATCAGTTGAGCAACTTGCAAGATGAGTTAGTATCTTTTTCGAGATGGACTTAGGGAACTCTAGATATAGTACCTGGGGGCCTTGGGGATCAGAAAGGCTACTGGATGGGGAAACTGACTTTTCTATAGTAGTATCTCGAGTTGAATTGTGTGTCAGAAGAAGTGAAAAATCTTAATAGAACTTAGTTAATTCATATCTCATACTTCGATTTAACTTGTTCCTTTGGTATAGCATGCCAGAGGCCAAATGAGTTCTTTAAATGTGATAACCAGTAGCTTTTTCATTCCCATTTCAGATGTCTAAGATCTCATCTTAAGACTATAATAAAATACTGCTTTTCATGGTCCGTGTACTTGATATATTACAGGTGCTACAAACCACTTTGAGGCAATTTTTGTATCATCAAAATTGAAAAACGACGTGCCTGATCCATTAATCATGATCCTTCATGGTGGGCCACATTGTGTCTCCACTTCAAGTTTTTCAAAGTCTGAGGCTTTTCTGTCTTCACTTGGATTCGGCTTACTAATTGTGAATTACAGGTAGGTCTTCTGTTGTCCGATTTGCGGAAGATATTATTTAGTTTGGTTCCTTCAGCAAATGTAAGACTCTAGAATTAGCTTGTAACCCAATGTTTTTAAAATGATATATGAACTTGTTGAGATTTCTTAGCTGCTATCTTACTTCTATTTTGTTGGTCCTCATGATGAGATGGTTTATCAGTAGCTCAGATCTATGTATAAAACCCATGAGCACTTCTGTTGGATAATCTTAGAAGATGTTGTGATTTTGGCATGTTGTATTAGGTTTTGCACTTTATTCGATCAAATCAAGTTTTTAATGCTAAGAATGGGAGTAGTCATTGTTTCTAATGTGGTACTTTTTTTGTATTGTGTGTTGTTAGGTTGTACCCCATTGCACTGGGCCGTATTAAGGGTTTGCTAGGGATTTTCAACATCGATCAGCAACTTAGTGACCTGGAATAATAGAACATTTAATCTTTTTCCACCAAAATCTGGTCAGTTTTTTTGTTCAATTAACAACAGAAAGTTCTATGATGATGGTTTACCTAAGACTTTCTTACTTCAGATTTTTTAGATTTGCATGGTTTATCTGCTCTCGAACCTAGTTGGTAAATATATTGGCAAATAAATGAACTGTAGAAGGCATTACTACACCATTTTTATTTGTCAAGAGTATGTTGAGGACTACATTTCTAATTATAGTAATACTTTCTAGGTTCTAAGTGTCATAGATAGAAGGATTGCTAAATGTCTGAGATAAGTGCTTCTAGTGTCACACAAAGAAGGACGAGATCTTCGGTATGGGAACACTTTAAACATATTCTTGATGAAGAAAAGGCTGAATGTATATACTGTGGGGCCTGTATTGGTTGTGCTAGTGGTCAAGGGACCAGTTCGATGCATCGTCATTTAGCTAGATGTAAGGAATTCCAATATGCAAATGTTGAGAAAAGGCAAAAAAGTGACTCGGGTCCTTGGAAATTTGACCAAGATGATAGTGAAAAAGAGTTAGCGATCGTGTTTATTCTTGATGAATTGCCTTTTAAGTTGGTAGACTATGAGGGATTTCGGTGATTTGTGAATAAAATCCAGCCAAATTTCTTAATCCCGTCGCTCAACACTTTGAGGCGCAAATGTTATGATTTATACACGGATGAAAGAAGCAAGTTGAAGAAATATTTCTTGGAGACATGTCAAAGAGTGTGTCTTACAAAAGACACATGGACTTCTTGTCAAAATTTGAGCTATATGTGTCTCACTGCTCATTTTGTTGATGCCGATTGGAAGTTGCATAAGAAAATATTAAATTATTGTCAAATCCCAGGTCATTTTGCCGAGATAATAGGAAAAACGGTTGAGAAATGCTTGATTGATTGAGGGATTCAAAGCATTTTTTCTATCACCGTAGATAATGCTAGCTCAAATGACTTGGGAATTTAATATTTGAAGAAGAGACTTAACTCTCGGAATTCTCTAGTATTGAGAGGTGAGTTGCTCCACATGAGGTGTTGTGCTCATATATTGAGTTTGATTGTGATAGAGGGGTTGAAAGACATAAATGATTCGATTGTTAGAATACGTTCGGCCGTATGTTATGTGAGGTCTTCTCCTGCGAGGTAGAGACGGTTTAAAGGTTGTATTGAGCTAGAGAAAATTGAGTCCAAGAGTCTTGTATGTTTGGATGTCGAGACTCGTTGGAACTCGACATATATAATGTTGGAAGCAGCTTTGAAGTTTCAAACAGCTTTTAGCTCATTGGAATTTCAAGATGGCAAATTTGTTGAAGACCTTTTCAAGGTGAAAGGATTGCCCACTAATGATGATTGGGAGTATGCCCGTCACTTTCTTCCTTTTCTGAAGTTGTTCTTTGATACTACTTTAAAAGTTTCGGGTTCTTCTTATGTCACTAGTAATGATATGGCGAAGGATGTGTATGGGATTTATATCATGATTGACAGATGTTGTGAAAATGAGGACCCAACTTTACAGAAAATGGCTAAGAGAATGAGGATCAAATTCAATAAGTATTTTGGCAATGTGAACAGTATCAATCTTACTTTGTTCATTGCTTGCATACTTGACCCGCGGCATAAGTGGGAATATGTGAAGTGGATGATTAATCGTGTTTATGAAAGCAAGCAAGCGGAAACTTTACAAGATAAAGTAATAACATCTCTGACGTCTTTGTTCGAGCAATACCGCACTGGTGTATGCCCCCAAAGCAACTTGAGGCTAAAGAGCACAAGGATGATTAACGTGTCAAAGTCTCCGATGGTTGGTGCTAATATTATGAATGCAATGTATCGTAGCGAAACCAGACAACAATATTTGGAAGAAAAATCTGAATTGGACAAGTATTTGGAGGAAGGATGTGAACGTTATAGCGTTGAGTTTGATATCTTAAGTTGGTGGAAAATAATTCTTCAAGATATATTATCCTTTCTTTCATTGCTCGAGATATTTTGGTCGTGCCCGTCTCAACTGTAGCATTAGAGGCTGCATTTAACACAAGAGGTCGTGTGCTTGATGTGTTTCGTAGTTCTTTAACCCCAAACATGGTGGAGGCTCTTATATGTGCTCAAGATTGGTTACGATCCGCGCCACTTTCACGTTCGATTGAAGAGGACTTAGACTTTGAGTCAGGTGAAAAAATATGGTTGTAGAATATTAACACCCTTTTATGTTTCAATGGATACGTTAATCCTCATTTTCATCGTGAATTTAATGTAGAGTTGTTAACTACAACCATGGAGCCAAACTCAATATCAATTTCTCTAGATGATTGATGAAGTTGGAGATTGCCATTTTAGGTAACTTGTCAGTTTTAATGTCCTCGTTGTTTTAATTTACCATATGAACAATACATGTGCACGTAAAGTGTTACTAGTTGTCTTTATAAGCCATTGTTTGGGAGGCAGCAACTAGAGCTCAGCTTGCTTTAGATCTTTGCCGAGAGGTCTTTGACTGGCTGTGCTTTATCTATTAATGATAGTATGCTCAATATCTGTATGCTAAGAAATTGCTTATTGTTATTTCCTTCTATTGATGACCACGGTGAGGGGAAGACTCATGCTCTGAAAGCTTTATGATCCATGTCGCTGTTCTGTTAGTATTTTGTCTGCATATTTATATGTCGATGAAGTGAACTTTGGGTTTCTGTTTGGCCATCTACTTGCACAAGTGGTAATATAATTAAATACATTACCAGATTTCCTCCAATGCTGTTCCTATTTGCTTTGTTGTGTTCGTTCTATTTTTCTTTTCGAGGAAATTTTGGATTCCAGAATGTGCTGGGTGTTGTTAGTAACCCAGCCTTATCTTCCAATCAAAGAAATTAAATTTGTGATGCTGCTTTTGAAATTTTCCATATTATGTGTTACTCTCATGTGGTGCCTTCAATTCCTGATGATAACAAGTTAAATTTGCTTAACATAATGCTACCTTTTAGGATGAAATTTCTCAGTAGCATTTACATGATATTGTTCTTTTCAGATTCAGTGCTTCCATTTTGTCTTATGATTAATGAGCATTGTCCTTGACTTCTCGTTAGTGGTAAGTGATTTTTCAACAATTTCTCTCTCTGTATAATGAGAATTGTCTCTCACGCTTTGAATTGATCAAGCCTGTGTCATACTAATACGCTACGTCTATCCACTTTCAGGCGACACTGTGTCGACGGGGAAAAGAAATTATGAGTCCAACCCTTTTGCACTAGCTTTGTCTTTGGAATGTCGACCCATGATGATGTATTAGTAATTGGAAGCAAGCCAGTCTTGCTTAGGAGTGAAAAAATTCCAGTCATTGCTGTTCGTTAATGTGTTTTAGTTTCTTTTTTTTTTTAGTTACTTTGTACTACAGAACTTGTTCTGCGATGGTATTGTTTTAGTTTTTTTCTTTTTTTTTTAGTTACTTTGTACTACAAAACTTGTTCTGCGATGGTAATCACGCAGTGAGAGTGGGAAGAAAAGAGATTCTGGCGTAGTGTTGGAAATTGTCTTTATTATCATTTTTCCGTCTTGTGCATATGAAAAGAAAAAACAAGAGAACAGAACCAACCTAACCTGGTTAGTCATCTGATGATTCGGTTCTATATTTGCGGCGGGTTCACAATTCCATTCTATCTACGCAAAAAAAATAAAAATAAAAATTCGAAACTCGGCCCATCCCGGCCCGGGCCTTGGGGTGTACGGTGCATAGGGTCTCAGGTGGGTCTAGGCAGGTCAAGCATGACCCTGTAGGTTTCGGGTCAGGTTGGGTATAAGGAAAGCCCAACTCGACCCAACCCATTGACACCCCTATCCACCGCAACTTGCTTGCTCCTCCATGATTCTTTCAATGTCATGCAATCCATCGAAGCTCTTCACCGTTTTTTCTTTTGCTTGTTATGAATGTGAAAAACATAACTTTTGTGTCCCTTTACTTTGATCCTCTTTCGGGAGTGTTCCTTAGTGGATAGCAACTTCCAACGTTGAACTTAGGATTAGTGCAAGATGCTGACTTTTCTTTGCCAACTCATTGTTCCGCTAACATGACAAACCTTGGTGTATAATTTTTTGAATCTAGTGATATAAATCTTCTGAATGTGCGGTTGCAAGTAAATGGACTACAAGACAAGCAAAGCTGAATTTGCACCCACATAAAAAAAAACAAAAGTTTTTAAAGTTTTGGAGTAAGAATGCTAAATGAAGAGGCCTTGAGGGTCATAATGCATTGTAAATATAGTTCTTGACTAAAACAGTGAGCTATGCGTGAATTCATCCTTTCACATGGAAGCAGAACGCGAAAAAACTCGGTGTAAGTTCATCCTAAGTCCTACTCAAGCATTACCAAACCATTATAAATAGAATACAAGCATTGATGGGGAGAGATTCTATTTCGTCTACTCTTTATGGTAGAACTCGAGTTGAGATGCAGAAACAGAAAACACAATCCCCACAAGCTTTCTTCATTTTCTTGGAATCACAGAATGTAGAAAGTAAACAGCATCGACTTTATTACATAAGAAGTTGTCACATGCCAGACACTTCCCTCACTTGAAAAACTTCGCAAATCACTCTAGCATATCCAAATATGCCTCCTCGGCTCACTTCACCGCTTCTTCATCAGCAACATCGTACTTAACAGTCCACCAATAGGAAACTTTTGGAAATATCTTCACTCCAGCATCAACATGTGAAACAGTCTTATATTCATACATAATCTCTACTACCATGTGGCAAAGCAAACTCTCCAAGAGGATCGCATAAATCAAACTTCCCAATTGGGAAGTAAATAGAAGTGCATGAATTCGAGAACCATAGGTGAATCATCTCAATCTCACCTCGGATTTGGTAGTTAGAATCTCTTCAAACTGCTTCAGGAGTTCTATACGGTCTATCTCAGCTCCTAATATGGCCATTGGAGTCTTAAGGTGCAAAACCGACGAAGCTGACAAGTTATAGTGATGCCTTGTTAACGTAGGCTCATCAGATCTTGCAATAGTTGTCCTGGAAATGCGTCGAGGTAAATAAAGCATTGCAACTTTAGTATCTTGTGGGCTGTGCAAATGTTTATTTCACAGAGGTTACAAAGAGCAGAGAATCATATATGTATAGTTGTATGTTCCAACTTTCCAAGCCATCAGGACGTACTTTTATTTGTTATGCAAGCCATATGCAATATAATTCAAATGCACAACAATGAAAATATGCACAGGTAGGTTCCTGCAACCACTTTAAGATATTATTGGCATTGAAAAGTGATCTTTCAAAGAATCGTTCAGAACAAAGCTACTCACCTCCCCAACAAAAACCAGCAGCCCCAATTGCAGATGCACCTTTACCTTTCACAGCTTCAACTATTCGCTTTGCATCCTCATGTCCCTTATCATGCCAAAAAAGAGAAACAGGACCCCATGTAGACTGACTTGTTTGATGGAAAAGAGAAACATCCCAAACATCCCAACATAATAAATCTTCTCAACACAGCTATATGCAATATATTCAATTGCATAACAAGGAAAATGTGCACAGATAGGTTCCCATAGCAACTTTAAGATATTCTCGGCATTGAAAATATACAAACCAAGAGATTAATAAAATACCAAAAATGAAGATTACCATACCCTTGATGTCATCCACAGAGGGAGACAAACGATGGATGTAATAACACGCACTTCGATGGCCCATCTTTGCGAGCTCAATCACAACCATAGCCGAAGAAACGAAGATCCCACAAGCATTGCACGATATTATGAGCTTGTAAATCATATCCAAGACATGAAAAGAGATCTTTTCAAGAATCATTCAGAACAAAGCTCCACCGATAAGTGCGAGTCTAAAAAAGGCCAACAGAGAGAGAGAAATTTAGCCGAATGAGTCAGAGTCAATTTAAAAGGAGTTGCAAGAATTGGTGGAGGAAATGACGAATTTGATTAATGGAGTACCAATTAATTCCAGATACCTTGAGAAATGGCTCAGATTTTTTTGTAAGAGGAGGGTTTGAAGCAAAGACCTTGAGAAATGGCTCGAATCGGCCATGGTTGGAACAGTGTCTGAGCTTTCTTCCCGGTCGCACGCCGCTTCCCAGTTGCACGCCGCTGCCCAGCACGCCGCCGCCCAGTCGCACGCCGCCAGCACCCACCGGCCCTCGCTCGGGCAACACTTTAAGAATCCCTTCGTTCATTTTATTGTTGAATTGGGAGCGAAGGTTGTGCGAATCGTAGGATGAGGTTTTCCTTTTAGTTTGTTCAAAATCCCTCACCCTTTGCACGCCGCCGCCATTGGTCGTACGCCGCCGCCGGTCGCAAGCCGTCCCCGCCGCCGCCGGTGCCAGCGGTCCTCGCTCAGGCAGCACTACGTTCAGCTCTCAACCTTCATTCACAAAATTAGGGATTTTTTCATTTTATTCAAATTTTTTTGACAAATACCCTTGTTTCGGTTGCCGAAAAAGTCACGCCGGTAAGCATTTGACTAACTGGCGAACTCAGTTCTTACTTGAGACTAATTGGGCATTTCGGATCCTTATTTGACTAACTGGCGAACAAATGTTTGGCAGTTCTCGGAGGAACATGAGCAAAGATCTTCCAATGTGTGCCTCCTCGTTTCTTTGCGAAGGGGCATAGGGAGTTTTCTCTTTATAACTCAGTAGCGTTTCTTTGCGAAGGGGCATAGGGAGTTTTCTCTTTATAACTCAGTAGCCTTTCACGTCAGTGATAGATAAAGGAGTAGGGACCATAGAAAATCATATCACTGGGATACATTTATATTGTCCTAACTGGGGAAATATATGTTTAAAAGCAAAGAATTGCAGATGTCTGGTTAGGATGTCCCTTGGCAATACTGGGAACTTGTCATTAGGGAGGTCTTGAGGAGCATAGTCCTGGAAATGAGTCTCTTCTGAAATCTGTATTAGCAATGGATACTTGGTTCTGAGTTTTTCCATGAGATGGAAGTTGGGAGAAGATCTTATTTATATAGTCTTGTACCATGCTGGGATTATTCTTTGGAGTTGGTGAACCAACGGAATGGAGAAGCAAGCAAAGTTTGAGATAGTCAAATTATTCTAGTTGATTGAACTTACTATCATGGAAGCCGAGAAGCACTCTTACATATTCTTTGCTGGAAAACCCTTGCTTTGCTTCCTGCGTTTCTTGGCAGGATCCTTTAACTTGTATACATTCTGACCAGTTTTGTGGAATCTTTTCGATCAATCTATTCTGATTTTCTTTCAGGCATTTTGCATTACGGCAGACAAGGAGTTATTAAGGAACCGTGCATTGTCAGGTTTGGGCTTATTTGAAACTCTATAGTTCTCGTCACAATTGCTCCCCTTCTGGATCATAAAGTAAAAACTAACGATAGATGCTGCAGGTTCTTCAGGAGTGAACATATTATGCTTGCAGGTTAGTCACGCCATGAAGCTTGAGCTATGCATTTTTGGTTTCTCCAATTGGACCTGACCGACTGAAGTTCGGCTACTGAACTAAATAATCTTAATCTAGGAAGCACGGATGATGCCATTTGCCTTGAGCTATACGTTTTTGGTTTGTCCTTTTCAGACTTGAACGACTGAAGTTCAGCTACTCAACAAGGTTTCTTCAGGATGTAGCAAAAAAATACGACGTGGTCATTGTTAATCCTATCCTTGATAGGGATATAAATCATGGGGAGACTATCTGCACTACAAAAAAACTGGATTTTTGCCACGAAAATTTGCGACGAAAAAATTTTCGTTGCAAATTTGCGACAAATTTTCCAACGAAAAGTAAAATTCGTTGGAAATTTCCAACAAAAAATTTTTCGTCGTAAAATTCGTTGGAAATTTCCAACGAACTATATTTCGTCGCAAAATTCGTTGGAAATTTCCAACGAAAAAATTTTCATTGGAAAATTAGTTGGAAATTTCCAACGAAACAAAATTCGTTGGAAAATTCGTTGTAAATTTCCAACGAATTTTTTCCGTTGGAAATTTCCAACGAATTTTCCAACGAATTACAAAAACCCGATCGTTCGGCATTTTTATATTCGTTGGAAAATTTGTTGGAAAATTCCAACGAATTTTCCAACGAATTTCAATTTTCCGGGCAATTATTTCAGTTTGTGCAATTTTCGTTGGAAAATTCGTTGGAAATTTCCAACGAATTTTCCAACGAATTACAAAAAAACCGATACCGTTCGGCATTTTTAAAATTCTTTGGAAAATTCGTTGGAAATTTCAATTTTTGGGCAATTATTTCATTGTATACAATTTTCGTTGGAAAATTCGTTGGAAATTTCCAACGAAAAAAAATTTGTTGGAAATTTCCAACGAATTACAAAAAAAACCGGTACCGTTCGGCATTTTTAAAATTCGTTGGAAAATTCGTTGGAAATTTCCAACGAATTTTCCAACGAATTTCAATTTTCCGAGCAATTATTTCAGTTTATACAATTTTCGTTGGAAAATTGTTGGAAATTTCCAACGAATTTTTTTCGTTGGAATTTTTTTCGTTGGAAATTTTCAACGAATTTTCCAACGAATTTTAATTTTCCGGGCAATTATTTTAGTGTCTCTCTCTCTCGCTCCCTCTGCTCCGCCATGGCCGTCTCCTTCATCTCCTTCCCCCCAAGCCTCCCTTCTCCGAGTCCCTCTCTCCCTCAACTCCTACCGAGGTCCATTCGACGCTTGACTCGCTCCCTGTTTCCTCCTCTCTCTCTCTGGTCTCTCCTTCGCCTTCCACCTTCTCCCCGCCGCCCTCCCCGCCACCCCCCCTCCTCCTCCGACTCGGCTCCGGTGCCATGGACACCAAGATCGGCATCCGGTCATCCGCGACGCCGGCTCCGTCCCCCGAAGGCGTCGCTGCGGCCATCCAGGGCCCCTCACCGCGGCGGCTCGGCGCTCCCGACGCCACCATGGGCCGCCCCCGACGCCCGACGCCTCATCGCCGGCGAGGCCGAGCTCGCCCGGATCCGGGCGAGCTCGAGCTCGTCGCTGCCGAGGCCGAGCTCACCCGGATCCGGGCGAGCTCGAGCTCGGCGGCCATGGCGAGCTCGGCCTCGCCATGGCCGGCGAGGCCGCCACCCATCCCGCCTCACCGCCACCGTCCAACCGACCTCGATCTCTCTTTCCTTTCTCGGCCGTGTGAGCCGCTTGGAACCGCCGCGCGCGGTCCGCGGCCTCGCCGGCCATGGCGAGGGCCGAGCTCGCCATGGCCGGCGAGCTGAGCTCGCCTGCATCTGGGCGAGCTCGGCCTCGCCGGCGACGGAGCTCGAGCTCGCCCGGATCCGGGCGAGCTCGGCCTCGCCGGCGACGAGGCGCCTCGCCGCCGGCGAGGGCCATTTTTCGGCCAAAAAAAAATTTGATGGAAAAAAACTTTCCACGATTTTTCGATCAAAAAAAATTTGTAATTTCCAACGAAAAAAATTCGTCGGAAAAAAAAATTCGTTTCCAACGAATTTAGTCACGAATTTTCCAACGAAATTTCCAACGAAAATTAAAATTTTTCGTCGGAAAATTTTCCAACGACATATTACCAACGAATTTTTTTTCGTTGGAAAATTCGTTGGAAATTCGTTTTCCAACGAATTTTCCAGAATTTTTCGTTGGAAATTTGGTCGGAAAAAATCAGTTTTTTTGTAGTGCTGGGATACTGCTGTTACTATAGGCAATCATGGCGATATTATAAGCGAGCGCCGAAAGGTAAGTGTAGATGTTTGATGTATCCCTTTCGACTTGTCATATTGAAAAGCTTGATGATGGCATTTGGCAGAACCACATCCCCAGGGCTAGAGACTTTCAATCCTACATGGAAGGAAATGGATAATATAAGAAACCTTCAGAAAAATGACTTCTTTCCAAATATATAGTATCACTTCTTGATTCATTTTGGTATTCACGCATGTTAATCCCCTCTTTCAGATCACTCCTGCATTTAAATGAATTGGATGGTAACTGGATCATTCAAATTAACTTGTTTTCTACATGTCTATTCGCCTGCGCATGAACTATAAGAACCAAGTTCTGTTATCTTGAAAATCATTCCCTGAACCACCAAGGACAACCCAAAGAGTTTTAACTCTCTGTGTCCCTAATGTCAATATCAATTAAACGTTTGAGAGGCTTCAATGTTACAAATTGCGAAACGGGTTTTGTCAAGAAATTAGCGTACGACACTAGTAATTTATCAAATAAGGAGAGATTAGGGTTTGAGTTATTTTCCCTGTAGTACGTGTTTCGAAAACTAAATCTTTCCTTATATAATGATTAGCAACACCTTTCATCTTCCTTTTTGTTTTAAAATGATCTGAATACCCTTATGGCTAGCAGTGTTCATACTGTGAATTGTAGCCCAGATACTTAACGATATTATGTGATACTGTATTACCAATAATCCTTCTTGGAATGGGTACATTGCTATGTTACTAACTCAAACAAATAAGTAAAATTTAATGACCACTTAATTTCATGAAACTCTTGGCGATCCTAGATGAAGGCTCTATTTGTTTTGCGGAAAATAAATAATTTGAAAAATATTTTCCTAAAAATGATTGCTTATATTGTTTGAAATAATTACTCAATGGAAAATGTTTTCATTATCGATAACAATGTATGTCTAAATATTTTCGTGGACAAAGAAAATATTCTTTGCTATTTCATTTTTGTAAATGATACAAAAGATCGTTTTTAGGAAGTTGTTTTCCAAATCATTCATTTTCCGCAAAACAAACGGAGTTCTGTTTTGACAACCTTGCTTTAGACTAATTACTAAAGCAAGCTTAATAAACAGTACCTTTTGTTGTAAGGAGGGAAACACATTGTTTTTCTACTTGATAATGTAATGCAATGTATATGATATCATTATGCATTCAAAGAATATGAACAATTCAATGATGTTAACAGAAAAAATCTTCGAAAAGATTGGGTTTAACAGATAAATTTTCCACATAAGCTCATAAGCATGTATAGTTATCACGAGAATCACTCTTTGAACCATTCATCAGAAAATGACACGAATATGAAAGAGAAAACAATATCACTTCGATAAACTCTAATCCAAAAAAGTGGAAAAGGATCGTTTTCTTCGGCTTTTCGACAATAATTATATTTTCTATCGAAGTCCGTACAATTGGTTTAGGACAAATCCGTACACAAAATCTAGAATTGATTATCCCAGTGAAATTACTTGTCTACCCAAGTCCACAAATGATGAATTTTATAATCATGAAACGGATTGAGCTGGATTTGACTCAAAGTCTCAAGCATGTCAATAGTCAATCTCTTGGGCCTCCTCAGAGATTAGACATGATCACCAAAAAAGACTTGCGTATTTCGAAGGCCCAGAGTCAATCAGGATCAATTGAAGCTGAGTCAAATTGGCTTATTCATGGGCAACAAGTTCTCATTTCCCATTGCATCCTTCTCATTTTAGCCCACTTCATTTCAGTTGTGGCTCTTTCCTTTTGTGCATCTTTTGGGCCAGACAGTCATTGCCTTCTTTCATTCTTCTTCTTCTTTGTTTTTCTTTCGGTTTTGTGGCAGTGAATATGAATATTAGGACAGTGATGAAATTGTTAAGATGAACAATTCAGCTTAACTTACTTAGATCCAAAGTGCAAAAAAATGGTCGATTCACAATCATCTCGATCTAAATTTAAGGGGTGCAATATCCGAAAGAAACGGTTTTGCTCGGAAAAAAACGACCACATAGTTTCCTTTTCAATAAGTGAACTAAAGCAAAATCATTTCGAAAAAGAAAAAGATCTTGACTTGCTAATAGTCCATGTCGGATAACATGTAAGATGTTTAACTGCCAATCTAGACGGAGGCGTAACGGGGGCAAATGTGTTCGAACGGTACCCCTTTCAGGGTTTCTATGAGTCGAAAGATAGTTTTGCCCAAAATTATTTAACAGCTGGCATTCTTGGGTATAGGGCCCTTGATTAGAGTAAATGTCAGAGCTAAATTGTGCCAAAATCAAGGGTTGATCTTTGAGATTAAAGAATAATGGAGTCGGTTAGTGCACGGCTCAAGGCACCGTGCGTGCATATTTATATATGTTGTGTTTTCAGCAATTCAAGATCAAGACACCTAGAGATGAAGCAAACTTGCTTAATCCTTTCAATAAATATTCATATAGAGCTGTAGATGCCGTCATTGTAGATGGAATATCCGGCATGTGGGTTGGTAGGAGGAACCCGGCACGAGCGTTCATGTCCCTAGTAATTTGCGTCTGAATTCCAGCCGAAAGATTATCTCAGTCGTCTCGTGAATCGAGCTCTATCCGATGTAAGGAGGGCGTTCGGCGAATTAAGCGTACTAGTAGAGATTGGTTGAGTCGAATTGCCTGAAATGCTACTAAATCCATGATGACTGAGACCCGATACGCCTCTCTCATCCCGACTAATTATCCATGTCATGTTAACGTGATTTTTTGCTACATTTGTGATGTAATGTGACTACAAGACGAGTGGCATTACCGGATGAGTTTGATTTAATTGATAAACACTCGATAATATCTTGTGCGTGAGCATACAATAGGGCAATATGATAAACACGGGAAAATGAACATAATCGACGGATATCTGAATGAAGCGTAACGAAATCAGATTCATCTATGTACGGCGTAAAAGTATACCTAATTGTTTTGGAATCTTATCTAAGTTGCATCAATAAACGATCTTATTTTAATCTAGGTTTTTTTTTTTTTGAAGTAGCTAGGCTGCCATTTTACCTTTTTAAGACTTCCAGAATGAATCGTCAGATGACCCAAGTCATCCCCCTAGAGCCAATTTAAATACTCTTTTTCTTGTAATAAGGGCAATATATATATAATTTAATTTATATTGCACAATAAACGACGTTAGCCGTGACTTCTTGACATTCAAACTCTTTGTATTAATTAATTATTGTCCTCGCCCTAAAAAAAAAATCATTTAAAATGTAAAGTTCACGCTTACGTTAGTATCATCCCTTATCCACTTCCTAGACAGGGCATAAAGCCGTGCCAGGCACGGGATTTTCATATATTAGAATTAATACAAAATCAATTTAGGAAATAAAAAACTGATTGAACTATATCAAACTGAAACACAAGTACATATTGAAATATTTGAAAAATTAAATTATATGTGGTGATGTCCTAATAATGCTTCCATACAAATTGCACTAAAGAGAATGTTTAATGGTGTTCTTGACCATGATTCGGTTGATAATGTGTCGTGGGAATCGTCTTGCTTATGTTGGTCACGTTCATCTGGAGGCAATTCCTGCAAAAACCAATCATGGCCTACCATAGCCAATGTAAATAAGGTGTACCTATTATTTTCCAAGATCCGTTGGCTAGCACTGAATCTGGACTCCTGTGGTATATTAGATGTCAGTATGTCACGAGCCATGGTGGAAAAATCAGAAGACTGGCGGCTCTCCTCTTCTACCAGTTTAGACAGTCCACATTGTCTTTACCAACTTTATCAATGTATTTGGAGTAGTCTGTTCCAAAACACATTTCAACTCATTAGTAGATGAAGACAAAGACCTAGCGGACAGCTATGGAGTGTTCTTCTTTTGACAAAGCAGAGACTACATAGATTTTTTTGGCACTGGTTGATGAGGGTATCATCTCCCGCCGTGAGATAGAACTCGTCGTATTGATACGACTGGCGTATGCAACATACACATTCCATAGCCAATTCATCAGCATTGCCGATGTCTGTTCCACTTGAACCTCCTCATCCAATCCCAAATTTTCGCCATGCGGAACAAGGAGAGTTTCGAGTCCCTCAAACTTAAATCTCGAATCCAATATAGTGGACACCAAAGAAACAAGCGAAATGTCCATGTACTATTTGAGGAATTTCGCCTTCATAACCAGTATTGCTTCGTTGAAGAAGGGATCACCCTCCTTGTTCGCCTATTCAACCGACGTCAAGTGTAAAAACTGAGCGGCTTGGTTGCTTGACGGATAATGACCTGTGCTCAAAACATCCGTGGCGTTGCTGAAAACCCGCAATAAGTCCCTAAAAACTTCACCAACCCTTCGATCTCGTCTTGTCAACGGCGAGAGATGGGGGACTTTCGCAATGAGTAGTGTAGTAGAGCGTCAACGCACCTATCTCCTCACATGTCTTCTTCAACATCTTATATGTTGAATTCCACCCCATCCTTACGTCCAAAGGGAAATTTTCAGCATACCTTCCCCGTGTCATATCTAGGACTTCCAACTCTTGATGCTTTAGTGGAGTAGATCTATTGTATTGAACCCATCCACGTATTTTGTCCACAGAATCATGAAACCGGTGGAAATTATCTCGCACAAGTTGCCACAGTGGCACACGCATCGACATCGAAGGAGAAAGGAAATAAATGAAATTGACAAACGGTTTTAGAGACTAAGACATCAATACGTGAGCTCCCACCGATTTCTCGCCTCATCGTTTGTACGGGCTTTTGGTATGCGGCGTTATACTTGAAGAGCTCCCACCGCCCCTACCTATCTCTTCCTCAAATCGGCGTTGGTGTATCCTCAGGTGGCCCGTCCCACTTGATGATTTGTAGCCGCATATAGTGCAAATGGCCTTCTTATAACCATCGACATCTATCTCCGGCCGCACTGTCTTCCAGACACCGGGCGTTCTTCTCAACGAAGCCGATGCAGCAATTGCTCATCTTAGGAAGCATCTTTGCAGGGACTACCTATTCGAGATTTACCCTTGCAATTCCTCCCAATCATCGGGTCATTGTGTCTTGTTGTTGTTGATTTGGTTTGTTGCGGGGCGGAACCGACACATACACATTATGGTCCCAGAACTCACTGAATCAATCTCATGTCAATTGCACGATGAAGTCCGAAATCAGTTGAGCTGATCGGACACTGTTGTTACAATTCTCCTCTATGATATTTAAAATGCAATTAAATCGTTATAAGGAGAAAGGAAATAAATGAAATTGACCAACGGTTTTAGAGACTAAGAGCGCTTGAAAGTGATATGTGAGTGGAGATCGAGGAATGATAAAAAAGAATGAACGGGACCAATTAATAGAAATTAAAAAATGATTGGCCCCAATAATCATTGATCACTAATCAATCCCAACGATCACTTATTTTATTAAATAAAGAAATCCAGGGATCAATTTTCTCCCAAAATATTTGTCTTCTTTCTCAACGGCGGAGTGTAGAAGATGCTAAATCACACCCACAAAAAAAGCCATAAAAATGGCGAAATGGGAATTAAACAAAAGCCGCTCGATCCACGTCAGATGATTACGATCTCTCGCACTCTTACCACATAAACTAGACAAAGAAAGCAAGATTCTCGTTTGGTACTTTCTGCAAAGAATAGGGTTCTTCAAACCATTAATCAACTCCTGAATAAGAAAGTAAATTCCGAATTTAAAATGAAAGTATTGGAAAAGATCATGCTAGGCTTCTACACTGTTTAAGAAGAAAAACCAAATTCTTGGGAGCAAAATTGAATTGATGCCCTACACGACTTTTCCAAAAGGGAGCATGGATGTGGAAAATTGAACAAAAGGGGACATTTTTTCGTGAATGGACCACATCAGCATTCGCGGGACACGTGTCAGATATCCCGTCGGTCGACGTGTAAAGCTGGTGCAATTATTTAATTATAGGACCACATCAAGAGTTGAAAAATCCCCAACACACAAAGCAATAGGGCACGAATCGCAAGGCCAACTAGCCCTTTCATTCGCCTCTTTTGGCCCTCGATTGGTTGGGAGTTTGCTAGGAAATGGCATGGAATGATTCGCACGACGAGAAAGTAGAAGTTAAGAGGCTGATGTTCCCGTGGAGTCCACTAAAATTCTAAGTTGAAAGTTGTGTGGTTGGGTGTCGTTGGTGGAGATTTGGATGATAATTGATTCGGGTCGCAATGGAAATTAGGTGGGTTGAACGATCTTTCCCTTCCTTCCTCTCTTCCTTTCTTTCTTTGGAATTTGATTGCTATCTATTTAACTATGGATGAAAATCCGACCGGCGTTGCGATGCGATGCTCATGTAGTGGTGCCGCTTTGTTCCTACATTTGCTTGCGGTATGCCGTATTGGAATCCCCCCACGAGCGCCTTTTTGGATGTACTCGCACATATTTTCTTCTGTACCTCGGTAAATCTTAACGATTGATTTAGGGAAATGATGGAGTGACGTGCGGGAAAGAGAATCTTCATGTCACACATGGGGGCCCTCTCCTGCCCCCATGCCCGCAGGGTTATTAATCTCAACAATCAACTGTAAAGAGAGCACAACCAGGGTTTTCGCTGTTGATTATTAGAAAACCTAATGGATGTGAATCCTTTTGATTTAGAGAATGTGAATTGACTCAAGTTACTCTGTTGGGATTAAGATATTGTATCACCAATCATTTATACTTTAGTAATGTGTCATGATCTCAAGGGATAAATCAAACAATTTGGTTAAAAGGATTCCCGGCTCTCAAACTAAAGGAGTGATATTTCCCTTCGCAGCTTTCCTTTGATTTTCCCTAATTCGAAATTTACTTGCATGTAGCTACTACATGGTGTAAGATTTTGTCTCTCGGATCTTAGGTTCAACCATATGTAGGTTACAACCTATTGAGTTGCATAGAGGGGCAATGACGTGGACGGTGCGCGACTACTCCCAGGTTGCAGTGACTCGAGCATGGTGCCGGCGGCGCTTAGGCATTACGGCGGGTGGCGGCGGCAAACTCCAATTGATGCATAAATGACTTTTGATGGGGAGAGGCAGATAATATATTTTAATTTAATTACCTGGGTATGAAATTTTTTCAAAAGAAACCATCAACTAGTAACTAGCAGGAGGAAATTTCTTCAACGAGAAATGTGAGAAAATCTAACCCTTTGTGTGGCAAACATAGTTTTGGTGTTTCAAGAACACTAAACTAAGTCTTGTCATAGATCTCATGCATTAGGACGATGAACGTTAATTAGACTATCATATCCATTCTCACATAATTAATTGCTATAAAATTGATATATGTACAATTGGGAAGAAAATTGTTAGACGAGTCCCAAACTTTTTAATTTGTCAATTTAATCCTAAATTTTGCAAGAAATTCTTGATCAAATAGATGCATTTCTTTTGCGAAATTCTTAATTAGTACAAAAGTTATAGATGTACAATTGGGAGAAATTGTTCGATGAGTCATAATCCTATTATACGAATGTCAATTCAATCCTAAACTTTTCAATTTTGCCAATTTAGACCTAAACTCTGGTGCGAAATTCGTAATCAAATGGATGCATTTCTTTTGCAAGTGAAATCTGCTTTGGCTCATGCCAGATCCATTCACATGCCCAGCAGCCTGATCACGCTAATGAAGTTCTCAGGAAAGTGATGAAATACTTTTCAAGGGGAAGATTCTTCACCAGTGGTGGTGGCAACAGCATCAATGTCCTCCAACGGCTCTGCTAATTTTTTCTTTGTTAGATTTTTATTTACAAGTGTTTCTATAAAATATTTACGAAGTGGTGTAAGTCTTTAAAAATCAAATTTACGAAGTGGGTAAGTAATATTTAAAAAATCTAATTATCTATACAATATATTTAACAGGTATTTTGATGCACTAATCCGATTCTTTTGTTAGAGGGAAAATGACATAAACAATTGCTGAACTTTAGCCAAATATGCAATGTGGTCCCTGAAATTTTAATTTGTTCAATGTGATCTCTGAACCGCAACTCAATATGCAATATGATCCCTAAACTTTTAATTTGTTCAATGTCATTCCAAAACTTTTGGTACATGTTCAATTCAATCACCGAACTCCATTAATCCAAGTTCAAAAGTCCAGGGACCACATTAAACAAATTAAAAGTTCAGAGACCATATTAAATATTAAGCTAAAGTTTAGGGATTACATTGAACAAACTAAAAGTTCGAATATCACATTGCACATTGGGTTAAAGTTTATGGATCATTTGTGTCGTTATCTTTTTATTAGATGGTTCGTTTTTTCAATAAAGATAAATTCCAATGCCCCATCATCAACTCTTCATGATGGCCCCTTAGAATAAATAGTCATTATATGGCGTTGAAAAATTAACAGTATGATCATCTTATCTCTATTGCGAAATTCTGTCGAACTCCATTTTTCTGATGTGACTCCTCAAAACTTTATTTTAAAATGTTTATTATAAAATATGCGTTAAAAATGCTTCATATGTTATCAACCACTTGAGCAGAAAAGCAGAAGCTCAGTTGCTGACTTTTCCAGATATTTCCAGTAAATATGAATTTCGCCATGAAATGACTTTGCAACTCGGTGGATTTTTAACACTTTTGTTGACATGCGCAGTGTGGGAATATTATTTAGTGTTTGTGCTTCATTCCCTTTTCAAATAGTACATTCAAGATGATAAAGATACCTTTAAATTAAAAATTAGTAGAGGTATAGTTTGGATGTCTCCTTGGATTAGGGCACTTAATTCAAGTGCTATAGAAAAATATGCATTACAAACAAATCTTTTCGATGGGAAATTATAAAGGGGGTGTTTATTTTATGAGTTTTGAACGGCTATGAACCCGAGCCACCTGTAATAAATTTAAATGTTCCTGTTATGGCGCTTGTTAGTATCTGTATCCGGAACAGCTCAATTTTTCAAGATCTGATTATGCATAACACGAGGGCAATCGGTACTTTGAAAACTGTGAAGTTTCTTTAATAGGACATTTAACAAGTGCCCCTGGGCACTAGTGAATAAAATGCTCGATTAATATAAGATCGCTAAAATATAGCATTCGTTAACAAGTGCCCTAGACACTTATTGGTAGTCCAACAAGAAGTCGAATAGGATCAAAATTATCACATTCGATGTTTGGCAGCTCACTTCAAATTGGATACCCCGGATACCCTGGATGCTGCATATAAGTTATCTTGCCTCTAGAGGTGAGATGCATATATCACACTCGGATAGGATAGCTAAATTGAAGGAAAAAAAAAAAAACAAAGAAAGGAGCGAAGCTGGTTTGTTCTCGTTCGCATGTTTGTTGCAGCGGCACTAGCGAAAATCCCACGACGGTCGACGAGCATTGTGACTGTGGATGTGACTGAGGTGAACCCTCCTCACAAAGTTTAAAAAAAAACACATGATCACTACGTTATCTCTCTCTCTCTTCCTCTCTAGTCGTCGTGGTGGCGGCGGTCTTCGATAACCATCGTGACAGAGGCGACCACCACCGAACTTGCCCTTGATTGGAAATTGCCATGACGTTGGTCACCACAAAGTCCATCCCACCGGAGATCAGATTTCAGTGGAATCTATGTCTTTGTGTCGAGGTGGTAGCAATCATCACGATGAAGACAACCACAATGGGGGTTGCTGTGGACGGACAACCATGACGACACCGCATAGGGAAATTTCTCTCGTAACACCGATTTTCAGACATTTTTTATTTTTTTTATTCGAGAGCACGAGTGCAAAGATCCAGCTATTCAGAGTCCCCTGAAACATCCTGCAAGGTCTTTACACGCAGTCCGGACTTGAAGCTGTTGATGCGTATTTAGTAAGATTTAAACAAACGACTTCAAATACTTGAGCTCGGAAATTCTCTGATGTCCTAACTAGCAACCCCAACCTGAGGGGTACACAATTCTACTTTTGTGCATGATTCTTTATCGATTGCTGAACCATCACATAAAAAAAGTTTAGTATAAAACATATAAAACGAAGGAAAGAAATGAAAATGCTAATGGGTGAAGATCTAATGAACCTTCCTAGCATGCAACCTCCACTAGAACCATGGCATTGTAATGGCTGCACTTATTCTCCACATTAAGTTAACTTGAAACTGCAAAAAGTGATTCTCGTGGTTATAAAATTCAAAACCCTAGTTTCAACTCCATACAGATCCAGTGGCCTATGAAAAGCATAGGATCATTTACATTTTGGCAGGCATGAGCTGTTTAGTCCGGCCACCGAAAGATTCTAAAGTGACATAGCATAATCTAATGATGTTTGATCACTCTAACTTGAGAAACCCTCTTGGCTCCAAAGCTCATACAGTACAATTAATCCACGCCGAAATGAAAATTATCGATCCACCATTGATTCCGATCGATGTGATCTCAGATGAAATCACACTTGTACATGTAATATGTGGATGTTGCTTCATTGTTGCTCATGCATATGCATTTGAAGACGTGTCGACGTCGCGTCATCGCCGTGTGGAATATGCATTGGTCGGGAAAATTACCAAAAAAGTCATAAACCTTTTGCAGTTGTGCCGATTCAGTTCTAAACCTTTTTTTTTGCCAATTCAGTTCTAAACCTTTTGCAAACCAGCCAATTCAGTCCTTTTGGCCGGCCGGCGCTGACGTGGCCGCCGGCCGGCTGACGTGGCGCCGGCCGGCGTCAACGTGGCAATATTTTAATATTTTTTTTTATTATTTTCGATTTTTTTTTTCTTTTCCTTCTCCCCCTGGCCTATCCGGTCAGGGGGGAGGCTCGCTGGCAAGGGATCAGCTTCGGCGAGGCGAGCTGGGCCCTCGCCGCCACTGGGCGAGCCTCGCCCAGCCAAGGCGAGCTTCGGCGAGGCAGAGCTCGCCATGGCAGGGCGAGCTGCCGCCTCGCCCGGATCCGGCGAGGCGGAGCTCGCCTTGGCTAGGCGAGCTCCGCCCCCCACCAAGATCGGCGAGGCGGAGCTCGTCATGGTAGGGCGACTCGCCTCGCCTTGGCCGGGCGAGCCTCGCCCAGCGGCGGCGAGGCGGAGCTCGCCTCGGCGGGTGAGCTCCGCCCTCGCCCAGATCCGGCGAGGCGGAGCTTGCCATGGCGAGGCGAGCTCCGCCCCGCCGGGCAGCTTGGGCGAGGCTCGCCAGCGGCGGCGAGGCGGAGCTCGCCTTGGCCGGGCAGCTCCGCCCTCTCCCAGCTCTGGCGAGGCGGAGCTCGCCTAGCCATGGCGACCTCCGCCTCGTCGGAGTTGGACCCTCGCCGGCGAGCCTCCCCCCTGGCCGGACAGGCCAGGGGGGAGAAGGAAAAGAAAAAAAAAAGAAAAAAGAAAAAAAATTCGAAAATAATAATAAAAAAATATTAAAATATTGCCACGTGGACGCCGGCCGGCGCCACGTCAGCCGGCCGGCGGCCACATCAGCGCCAGCCCGCTAAAAGGACTGAATTGGCTAGTTTGCAAAAGGTTTAAGACTGAATTGGCAAAAAAAAAGGTTTAGGACTTTTTTGGTAATTTTCCCTGCATTGGTCTTATTGAGCAACATGCATAGGTTTGGGGAAATTGTTTGTTAGATGGGCGTAATGCTATAGTAAATATCAAATCAATTTTTTTTGCTAGAATAATAAAATAAGGGAAATAATGTGGAAAAATGGAGAACTTAGTCAACATATTCCGGGGACCCAAAAGAAATGTCCCCAAAATCAATGTGGTATGCATGTGGGTGTGGCTCCCTTATCAATTGGATACTGCTGTGGGAGAGGGGAGAAAGCTTTGGAATTTGTCTCTCAAGTCACAAAGCTCGAAGACGCTCGTGCGACCATGCAAAACCCAAAACCTCAAAATAAATAAACAAAATCAAAGAAAAATTAAGGGAATAAGGGGGAAAGAAGAACATTTCATCCTATGCGACGAATCTATACATGTTTTCTCTTATCCCCTAAATATCACTCTTATCTGGACGTAACTAGAATTTTTAAATGTTGAATCACGACATTATCTAGTTGTTTAAACTTTCAAAATAGTTGGTTGTGATCCAACAAAATTTTACATGTTATTAGAGCATAATGTGCTATGTTTAAATCTTTCCTAGCCCCAATTTCCCAATTATATATTTTTTCAGCTTTAGCCTTAAGCTAATATCCAACCTATGTATAAAAGGGAATGTTAGATATTCAAATGTTAAACCGCATATTTTACAAATTTTCAACCTGCATATGCACACAATCAACCCCAAATTTTTAAACCCTTATTTAGCTAAATTCTTTTCATATTTTTCCAAGATGTATTATTGCAGTTCGATTTGGTTTTCCATCCAAACTAGACTGAACAAAAGCTATGCTCACTTCCACTTATCATCAATTCTGCTATACTTTATGCTTAAATTCATTTTGATTACACTTCCAAACTAAATCTTACTAAAACACTACCAACAATCTCCTCCTTGATCCAAACTCACTTTCACTTTCGGATCTTACTCTAATTAATAAAATATGACCAATCAAATTACATATAATATAAAAACTATTTCAGAAAAGAAAAGTTTAGGATTGGCGTAGCTGGTTGGGCATGGGGGATCTCTAGCTTAGGAACTAAATGTCACCCATGAAAGCACTACCAACTGCATGAAGACTGCACTAGATCGGGCCATCTCTACCGGTGAAAGGTCTCGGTTTTACGGGTTCATGGAATTTGCAGGGTTTTACATGAACCTCTATATAATCTGATCTTTGCGCTCATGTCCCTAGATTATCGAGAATGAAAGAGGGGAAGGGAAAACAAAGTTTCTAGAGGACTAGGAGGGACATAGCTGTAAGCTCGTGCACGGGTGGAGCAGGTTTTTGGCCTTTGTTTTGGCTTCGTTCGAGTTTATTTTAATCTCTCCATTGTTTTTTCTGTTGCTGGTGTGCTTGTGTGGGCTGTATCAGCAAAACGTTGCCCGGTTGACTGGGGACAGTGGCGTTGCGACGGGGCGTGGCTCGTGGGACGCACTGTCGCAACATTATTCCTCACGAGTGTGTGCTTTCACCGCTAAACGACACCGTCTCCATCTTCCTCACTCTCTCTCTCTCTGTTTTCTCTCTGTGTTAAAGAACACTTTGGTGGTGGTTGTTGCTGGGTTCTATTCCAAAAGTTGAGCTTGATGTTGCTCTCCTGACTCTCTCTCGCTAATGCCAACAAGATTGCATGTGAGAGATTCTCTCTTTCACCATCACATAAATTGAGAGAGAGACACCCTTTGTTTTGTTCCTTTCACCCCCTCAAATATCTCCTGATTCCTAGCCAAGATTGATTGCATTGCATGTAATTGGACAAGTCTTAGTTAGGGTTAATAGTCAATGCTGCTGCTTACTTAGATGTTGAATCACACATTCTTTTACGGGCTTTAACCTTTTCGATTAGATGAACATGGTCAGAGGCCGAGCGCTCGAACTTCGCTCCCCCATTATCCTCGTTTGTATCTCTCAGTCGTGCAGGCAAACCCTATCCCGAGAGCGGTGTGACATGTTAAAGCATAGGTTCCATTTGCAAGTTTTTATCTTTTAGTGGATTGAGAGTGATCTGTATTATTAAACCGATCGCAAATGATATCCGGAAAGAAGAACGACCCTCTACTAGGTGTTTATGGCAAATAATCAGGAAAATTATCAAAAAAGTCCTAAACTTATTGTATTTTTGCCAATTCAGTTCTAAACCTTTTAAGTTTGCCAATTTAGTTCTAAACCTTTTTACTTATTGCTAATTCAGTTCATTTGGCTTGCCGGCACTGATGTGGCGGCCGGCCATCCGGCCAATGTTGATGTGACAATTTTTAAATATTTTTTTGAATTTTTTTTCTGCCTTTTCCCTCTAGCCAGTCCGGCGGCCGGCGACTAGGGACCGCCCAGAGGGAAAAGGAAGAAAAAAATTCAAAAAAATATTAAAAAATTCGAAATTTTTTTTTGTCAGCATTAGTCACGTTAGCGTAATGCCGGATGGCCGACATTGCCACCTAATTGACTGGCTGGCCAAATGGACTCAATTGGCAAGAAGTGAAAATGTTTGGGACTCGAATTAGCTAAAAGTGAAAAGGTTTAGGACCGAATTAGCAAACTTAAAAGGTTTAGGACTGAATTGGTAAAAGTGCAATAGGTTTAGCACTTTTTTGACAATTTTGCCTGAATAATCTTACAATATCTCCAAGCAATTTAGGTGGGGTTTGATTAGATATTGGAGTGACCCATTTTCTGATTTTGATGGGAGAAGTTTCTCTTTTTGATTCGATTGCATCTTCTTGCTCACGAGTCACGATTGCGCAGCTGATATTGGCCATTTACGTTCCATGTTCGACACTCATTGCTCATGCACTAGAGACCATAGTGGATGTTCTAGAGCTATTTGGACTAATCATTTTGTCAATTGACCAATGAGGACGTGGACCCATTTGGCTATCTCTCTCTCTCCACTAGAATTTACATCAAGGAGCTGTAGAATCCACGATTCACAAGGTAAAATAGAGATTTCAGATTTTTAATTATAATAAAAAATAAATAAATCTCAACATAGATAGGATGAGGTTTTATTTTTCATCTTTTTCTTGGTTTATGATGAAATGTAGGTTTTCATGTGATCGGGTCTATTTTCACGTCTCTTTTCTTTATCGTTCCACTCATTTATCTAAAATTTCGTTTAGTCTGAAAAAGTCTGACGACCAATCATGGTATGCACAAGAAACGGGCAAAAATTACTTTTGATGAGAAATGACTAACTTGCAAAGATCTCGATTTTTTAAACTTAATTTATAGGTTAAATCTTTCGTTGAGAATTTATAATAGATTTATGAAACGAGACGATAATTATTTTGTTGGCTGTTATATTTTTTTTTTACTTTCATGATTTCATAGGATCGGTTACTAATAAATTATGCGCCTAGATTTTTATAATTTTATTTTTGTGTAAGTCTTTTTTTTTTTTGGTCAGAGTATAAGTCTATATAGTAACTTGAAATATGATCACCGCGTATTATGATTCCATAAATGTGGAAGTATCCAAAGTAGCATGCCGATAAAACATCTTTTCTTGATTAGTTTTCGACTATAAGGAAAAAACCAAATTACAAATAAAAGATAAAGCCCCACATCGAAATAATCTTTTTTTTCGCATAACAGGACCTCTCCATTCATACCTAAAGAGTCGGACACACAGACTATAGTCGTTGCGACATTAAATCAGTCTAATTCACATCAACTCGATAAACCCACTTAATCTGCTTAATTATCCATTTTATTTATTAATTTGTTATTTTTTGTGGTTAAGTGGATTTAGCAGTTCAAATAATTTGGGAGAAAATAATAAATGACCAAGAAAAAAAGAAAATGTTGTCGGATTGAATCCGGTGGGCCCCACCATCGTTCCGGTGTTCAACGTTATCCACGAGAGTTGTGCGCAGATAAAGAGGCGGAGAGACACCCTGGACCCGCCACACACCCCCTCCCCCCCTTTGACCGTTGACCGTCATCACGCCCACCCACCATGCACCTCCCCTCCACAAATAAAACCTAATTGCAATGATTGACCCTCCGACTCACTCTTTTTAGCGTTTGGACCCCTCCTTTTCTCCATATTTTCCTTTTGACCCCCCCCAAGTTTCCTCAACTTCTTCTTTCCCCCCCCACAAAAAGAAAAAAGAAAAAAGAAAAGGATTTGTGTGGCTTGATCATTTGGGTTCCTCAGTCAAATACTACAATCACATCGAATCCGAGAGAAGATAACATGCTCCAATAATTTAACATCGTGTTGACTAAGAAATGGAACAACACACATGAATGCTTACAAAAGTGATGTGAACAAGGGAGAAAAGTCTTAATGAATAATACTGCCGGCAAGAAATTGCATGCAAGATATTTATTCTTCGATTACTTAATTTTTTTCAATGTCGTTCGAACCGGAATGCATTTTGAGAAAAGTGAATGAAATCGAATTTCAAATGTTAAATATGTTAGAAAGAAAATAAGATTTTTAGAAGTAATTATATAAATACTTTATTATGGAGTCTCTTCTAGATGAATTTATGACTATCACATGGAAATCCATGATGGGTGTTTAGAGCCCCAAAAATCAATTATGAGATTTGTAAGTCGTTCATTCTCTCATCTTCTATTAGTTAGTTGTGCTTCGCTTCCCTCCAATGCCCGAGGTCTCCATAATCCTTTGAGTTTTGCTTTTACACCATCCTTATGATGTCTATTGCTCTCCTACCTCTGTACGACCCAAAATCCAATCTTTTATCCATTACTTCTATTTCGGATTGAATCTTTCCCCTATGATCTCTAACTACATGTATCTATTTCAATAGTTTTGATTAGTATGTTTCGGCGATTTTGTTATAATTATCTAAGTGTGTGGGCAAAGTAGGATGACTGAAATCTCAATTCTTTTGTTTTCAATTCGATTTAGCCATTTAAAGATGCACTATAGAGACTTAAAAGCATCTTTATTCATTGTTGGAAATCTCAATTTGATACTATGCTAGTATAACTTTACTAGACTTAAAACTTTTACTTGGTGAAGGAGATGGGCTTTCGAAATATGACCTCTTTATAATGCATAGTGTAACTTTACAACCCTAAGAGGTTAACATTGGTAATCTTTTTCTACTTTCCCCCCCTCCGGTTGGGAATTTAAATAATCGGGCTAACTTGCAAAGAAGGGAAAGTGGCATCTCCCCACCTTTCTAGCTTGCATGTGAGGCATTCTCGAAAGCACCCTCCTTTTTATTTTGACCATGTTGTAAAAGTAAAGACCGGAGGAGGCTATCGTAATCAAGATGACATAACCCTAGCTTTTACGTGCCTTTTTCGTGAACTACTTTTTATCAAACAATTGATGTGCCAGAGGCTCTCTGACAGAGCTGGTTTGTCAAATAAATTTGGTTTTTTGGAAGGTTGCACTGTGCTAAACACAAGCCTTAAAAGCTGAAAAGAGATGTTTTATCTATTTTTTAGACTTTGGATATTCATGAGGATCAGGATGGCCATCACATGCAAGAGCTGGTTTAGAAGCTTTGCCACTTCTTTTGGGTGCAAAACCGTTAAAGTGAGGGTGCTTTACAGGCTGAGACAACTGGTCTTTTGCTCCCCCCAACTTGCTTAGTGGATTGGATGTGTTTTGATCACGAGCCAAAGATTAAGAGAGGGAAGCTCCATTGGCCCTCGAGCATAAATTAATGCTACCCGCTTTTACTCGAACATGGTGTTGTTTATCTTTAACCGACCGATAATAGCGGCGTTTCTTTTTCAAAGATTTTGTTAATGGGTGCTCTTTCGCGACGCTTGTCAACTTAAGTTATTACGTAAGAGAAGATTTCGAGTTTTTGAGATACCAATTTCTATATTATGAGTTATCAATATCTTAAAAGTCGAAACGTTTTTGTAGGTCAATTATGGAACACCGTATGACCGTATAATAATTCCCTTTATACTTTCATCCCGGCCTCGTAAGAGCAAGTTAGAAATATTGAGAAACAAAATCATATGATTTGTCCTAAGTAGGTGCATTGGCAAAGGGCTCCAGACCGAAAAGGCCAAACCGAGTAGTCCTGATTCTAGGGTTTTCCCAGTTGATGAACCTTCTCTACCTAGATGGTGCATGGAAGAAGGTTTGCACATCCAAACAACAGATGATATGTACCTTGTTCGGGGCCAAGAGAGAGATTAAATTATTAAGTGGGATTTTCAGTCAAGTGAGCAAAGCATGCTTAGATATATAGTGTCATATGGTAATTTATACGACCGGTCAATCGGGCACTGAAATTGAATCGACTAATCGATTTATGTTTTTCGCACCCAAAGGAACTTGTCATCTGTGCCGAATCGAAGCGAATCGGGAAACATCAAAGTAGCATAAGCCCGATACAAAAAAGCCTTTGAAAAGTGCCAAAAAACATGAGACCGAGAATGTATCTAGGGAGTCAGAATAACAACTTCAACAAATGGTACATGACCATGCCAATCATAGCACTCGGCTCCTACAATAATTCAGTTCGTGGGACTATCGCGAGACGAATCGTCGCGAGGCAGGGTCAAATGGAGGAATACCCAAGACTCCAAGGGCTGGGGGGTGCAAATAACGATTACTCACGGCAACAAAGGAAAAAGGCCAAAATCAGTGACAACAATCACTGCCCCTTCCTTGATGCAAACGGGGAGTCGGATTCTTTTTATACGAAGAAAAACACGAAACACAAACATCCGTGGGCCCCCACCCGGTCGCACATTTACCTTTGACCAAACCACGACACGCCAACCCTCATGGACGGGACCGGACGAGAGAAGGGGGGGAGGGGGGGACCTTAACCTAACCATGGTTAGGTTCAGCTCCCCGTGGTGGAGGGAGAGAGAGAGAGAGAGGGCCTAGAGATAGAGAGAGAGAGCTAGAGAGAGACTGCCACCCCTCTCACAGTCCACACGTGTGGCAGAGGAGTCAGGAACACAAGAACCAGCTGTTTGTTCGGAGAAGCATGTCGACTGTCCACTCCTCTCTCTCTCTCTCTCTCTCTCTCCTTACTTTCTCTCTCTTCTGCTTCCCGATCTCGTATAAAGAAGAAACCAGTGTCCTCTCCCGAGCAGAGAAGGAATTTGCAGTGTTCTCTCTGAGCTCTGCCGGTGTTGTCGACGACCCATCGCTCCGTCGAGTGCGAGCGAAGCGATTCAGATATTTCTAGAGCGAGAGAGAGAAGAGCAAACACGACCAAAAGTGAGCTTTTTTCGGTCTAGAGAGAGAAACAAGAAGTAGAGAGAGAGAGGGAGAGAATGCGTGGGGGACTGAGCCTGGAGCCGCTGGACATGGTGGGCGTCCAGATCCCGCACCACTTCCGGTGCCCCATCTCGCTGGAGCTGATGCGGGACCCGGTCACGGTGTCGACGGGCCAGACCTACGACCGGTCCGGCATCGAGCCCTGGATCGCCGCCGGCAACACCACCTGCCCCGTCACCCGCGCCCCGCTCCTCGACTCCGCCCTCATCCCCAACCACACCCTCCGCCGCCTCATCCAGTCCTGGTGCGTCGCCAACCGCCACTCCGGCGTGGAGCGCATCCCCACCCCGAAGCAGCCCGCCGACCCCTCCCGCGTCCGCGCCCTCCTCTCCCAGGCCGCCTCCTCGTCCTCCGCCGCCGCCCCCCGGCTGTCCGCGCTGCGGCGCCTCCGCGGCCTCGCCCGCGACTCCGACAAGAACCGCGCCCTCATCGCCTCCCTCGACGCCCGCCCCCTCCTCATCGACGTCCTCTTCGCGGATACCCGCTCCGAGTCCTCCGAGTTGGCCCACGAGTCGCTCGCCCTGCTGGCGATGCTCCAGCTCGCCGAGCCCGAGTGCGCCGCTGTCGCCTCCGACCCCGACCGCGTCGCCTACCTCACCGGCCTCCTCTTCCACCCCTGCGTCGAGGTGAGGATCAACGCCGCCGCGCTGATCGAGGCCGCCGTCGCCGGCGTCCGGTCGCCGGAGCTCCGCGCCCGTGTCAGCGGCGCCGGCGGGATCTTCGAGGGCGTCGTCGGCCTGCTGCAGGACTGCGCGGGGTGCCCCCGCGCGCTCAAGGCCGGGGCCAGGGCGGCGTTCGCGCTCTGCCTCGTGAAGCCGACGCGGCACCGGGCGGTCGCCGCCGGGGCCGCGGCGGCGCTGGTGGACCGGCTGGGGGACCTGGAGCGCGGCGACGCGGAGCGGGCGCTGGCGACGATCGAGCTGCTCTGCCGGGTCCCCGCGGGTTGCGCGGCGCTGGCGGATCACGCCCTGAGCGCGCCGCTGCTGGTGCGGATGATCCTGAAGGTGTCGGACCGAGCGACGGAGTACGCGGCGGGGGCCCTGCTCGCGCTGTGCTCGGCGTCGGAGCAGTGCCGGAGGGAGGCGGTCGCCGCCGGCGTGGTCACGCAGCTGCTGCTGCTGGTGCAGAGCGACTGCACGGAGAGGGCGAAGAGGAAGGCGCAGCTCCTGCTGAAGCTGCTCCGGGACTCGTGGCCGGAGGATTCGATCGGGAACTCCGACGACTACGCATGCAGCGAGGTGGTTGTCCCGTTTTGACGATGGTGGTCCCGATACGACGTCACATAATAGCTCTTGGAAATTTTTGTTGCTTTCTTTTTTCTTTGCTGGTTCGATTTATGGTATTATTTCTTGTTTATGTCAATTAGTGAAATTTCTAATTGGTAGAGAGAAATGAGGGGGAAGAAAGGAATGGTGGAAAGGGAATGTTTTTAAATTTAGATTTCGGTGTATAGAGAGAGATTTGTAATTTTTGTACGTAATTTTGGATGTAAGAATTTTTGGTTGAAAAAAAAAAAGCCCATCAGATTCAGAAGTTGAAGAGTACAACAGTTGATCTCTTATGTTCTTTCTAATCTTAATTAATAATTGATTAATGTATGTTTTATTGTATGCTTAGAGCTTAATGGATAGACAACGAATGTTTGGAGAGACTGGTGTTTTTATTTTTTTAATTATGAGATTGTTTTCTTTCGGTGCGATGGTTAATTGTCGTTTTAAATAGATTTCGCGTATCAAATTATATAAATTTTTCTGAATCCATGTTGAGATTAGATTCCTAATGTGTGATTTTCTGACTTGATCTTGAGATTGCATAGACTAAGGATTGGATTTAGGACTTTATGTTCTAATCGCTTCACCACTTAATCGATTGGCGGTCTAAAGTAGCATTTAGAGTCGGATTTATAATTTCTTCAATTTAGCATATTTAACTATTATTTGGTATTAGGATGACTTTTCTTTCCTTGGAGAACATGTGCAATGGTATTTTGATTGATTATTGAGGACCGTAATTTTCATCTATCTAGCTAGGGCCATCTAGGAATTAGGGTAGAACTTCTATGGTAATGTTTAGGGAACGACTGTCTAGGGGTCTTCAAGTCGCCTCTTTCGACCCTTAATTTTAAGCGAAATAAAAGAATAGAAAATTTTTGGCCCATATTAGTTAAAACTCTAAATCACACGAACATGATGTAGACTAGTCACAAAAATTTACTATAGTAAGTTATATGGTAACGCCTCCTTCCGATCCTTTATTTTTAGCAAAACAAAAGAATAGAAAAAGTTTTGGTCCAGATTTGTTCACAACATTATGTAGACTAGTCACAAAATTTATTATAGTAAAGTTTTATAGTAAACTATAACCAATCATCAACATTTATTTAAGTGGACTGTATTCATCATTTAATAATAGTTTGTGAAGTTATTTAGGAGTGAATTTCACCGAGGGTCATTGAACTTAGAGGGTTATTGTACTCACTGAATTTCGATTTCAATCACCGAATACACTAAACTTCCGATTTTTTTTTAAAAATTGATTTGGATGCCTTGTTAGCACAACGTGGCCATCAAATCAGCATTTGTGTAGGAAAAATAGTCGATGATCGAAGAGTCGAGACTACGAGAACAGCAATGACAATTGTGACGACTTTCAGTCCTCAGAAGCCTTATAAACGTGTATTGAAAACCTTCTCTGTGAGTTTGGATTTTGATTTTCTTGAATCTAATTACTATTTGCCTTTAAATTTTCATAAAAATTAAGTCACATATATGTATATATATACACACACATACACGCGCATGTGAGGGAGAGTATCAAGAGTCACATGCTTATAAAAACAAAGCCATGGAGTCACATGGCAAAGTCTTATGATCTTTGTTCACTTCTTGTGTGATGGGCACTAGTGCCCACATGCTCAACTAAAGTTTCCCTCTATTATCTATTAGTCTTCCTAGTTCGTAAAGAGCAAAGGAGGGCATCCCATTTTGTCTTTGAAGGAATGATGTGGAGCAGCTGGGACCCACCATTGATTAATGAAATGCCCTCACCTTTTGTCCAAATTAGGCTTGGTAAAATGTTGATTCCTTCACCTGAATTTTATTTTCTTTCCAAACTTTTGACTATTTGAAAGCCATTCAGTTAGATTGCGGAATGCATGTCAATGCAGTTCCATGGAAATAGCACAATAAGTGGTATGGAGATTTAGCATTGTCTGGAGCACAAAATTGGGTTGTGATTGAATATAAGCATTCATATTAATGAATCATTGTCAAACTGTTTGATACAAATAAGTTAGTGCATCTCGGAATCATCTTTATTGACCTCTAAGAACTACGCATCGTATGATTTTATTCCTTTATACGTTATCTAGCTAGGTCTATCCTCCCCTAAACATGTGCACGGTAAACGTCGACAGCCTTATCAGCCGTTTGATGCAATGTATTAGCCATCCGATCATGTTTCAGCCATTCAATCTGAAACTTGTCAATATTGATAGTCAGATCGGAGCATGTAAAATTTGTTGTGCTGCAGCTCACAGCAGCATAGACTCGGCCGAAATTGTCATATTTCCGAGTCCCAACATGTAGCAACATTAGTGTAAGAACATACTATTTCACCTTCGCTTCCAATGACCGATGGATGAACTTCACATTCCGGTAATCTTTGCAAATGATAACAAATTCAATACTAAACATAGGTGAAGTAAGTCAATTAAGCTGGAACTACAAAGCTGAACAGAGTACTTGATATTTTTATGTTTTGAGAAAGGTATTTAGTAGAGCTACTGAACGTGTGCTAATACAAGTATAGTGAAATGCAATCCAATTCAATGATAGGTTTAGTCTGTTTTTACAAACTCTTCCGGTTGAGTACTCAAATACTTAGGATTTCCCAAGATAACTCGTAATGAGCTCATTTTTCTTAACCTTAAGCTATTATGACTTGAAAGAACCATGCATATCTTTTAAAACACTGAGGATGCGTTTGTTTAGCGAATAATAAATAATTTTCTCTAAAAATATTCACTTATATTACTTGAAATAATTAATCAATGAAATATGTTTGTATTGTCAATAATAATTTATGTTTAAGCATTATCATAAACGATGAAAATATTTTTTATTTATTCATTTTTGTAAACCATACGGGCAATTATTTTTAGAATAATATTTTATAAATTATTAATTTTTCGTGAAACTAACTTACCCAAAGGCTGTGTTTCTTTGGTTGGCAAATGATAAAGCGGGGAAACCCCATGTACTTAGGGGCACACGACCACCCGGCAGAATCGACGTTTACAATTATCCCTACAAAAAGAATAAATAACTGTTAAAAAGTTTTGCTTGAGTGGGCTTTATACTAGTTGGGCAGACAATCTTCTTGGGCTTTTTGAAGAACGAGATTTGGATTCGTGTGGGACTATATTTTCTGCCGAGGCTTTAACTACTATTTTAATTGGTAGATTGTAACTTGTAAGTTATGACTATCACTTACATGCGAAACTGATTAAGTATAAATGCGAGCGATGTTTGTGATAATAATCAATCAATCAGTAGGGTGATTGGAGGATAATATGGCATGGCCCATTCATGCGTATGGTCACCCCCACCCATGGATGGAACATGCGGGCGAAGTTCAGTAAACCGGCATCTTTGCCTCTTTGCTTTACTTATTAGTTTCCTTTCATCGAATGCCGATGTCGTACAGCAAGGTATTACCACATTTAGTTATTTAATTTATAAGAAAATTAGGGATCAAACCGACCTATGGACGAAAAATTATCAAAGTCACATAGCTTACATTTTACATTGCATCACATTGCATTTAAGCATTAATAGCATTTAGGACTAGATTGTTTGCATCAAACATGTCACAAAGAACCGGAGGTAAACCCGATGAGTGGGAGGTTAAAAATGATCTGGCACAATTTGAGTGGAAGAGGGATTCGGTGAAGTTCTGAGAGATTTGGCTAGGCGGTTTTAAAAGGGAGGGCAACAAAATCATTAGAAGAAGATTTGCCGTTATCTCTAAAATTCTCATCTATAAAGAACAACCGTCTCTCTATTGGCCTTGCCTTGTTCTGGCAGGGCCGTGGCCGTGCTGCTGTTCCCTTTTGCAGATCTCCCTGAATCTTGGCCGTGCATGGCAGCGTTATACGGTGGAACCGTCACTCGCCACTCTTGCCATATGATCCTTGACGACGATCAGGCCACCGTTTGAGACGGCACCTGCACCACGAACGTCAAAGCAATCCCGGTGAGCCCTTGCGTCTCCGACGCCCCTGTTCCAAACGATCCCAGCAAGTAGAGCGAGACATCAGTGCCGTCAATGTACCCAAGCTGGTTAATTTGATACCGATTGAACAGGGTCATTACCGTGTTGCTGGGTTCTCACTGTGGCCTTTGAATGATCATCGTGGGGCGTCGTTCTTGTGGCTTGAAGACGATGATGAGGATTTTTTGTACGATCGGGCCGAGGGGATAACAGAAATACAGGAGGCATGTCCAAGTTCATTTCAATACACAATGGAAAAGGGGAGGGAAATAGAAAATATACAAAAGAGCGCATATAGGTTCCCTTGCAGAAACATGTCAATCCTAGAAGCACTCATATTCTTGCTGATTCGTATGCACCCTGTTTTGTTGACGCGAAGCGCTGAGCGAGAAAGAAGACTCATTCACGGCCATGTTCACGGCCAGATCACAACATAACGTGGGTCGCTTTGTCCAACAGAAGGAGGGAGGGTCCAGCCATCGAAAATCTACGGCCAAAGAACTTCCCCAACCGGCAACCCTTGCTCGTGCCATCGTTGATCACCAAGCCGAGCACCTCACCGGCAGTGCATCACCAAGTCATGAGCCCCGCTGCAATCCTTGGCTGTGACACCACACTTTGCCGAGCCGTCACCGAGAGCTCCCTCGTCATGTCGACTGCCATGAACCCCTCCTTGGTCGATCATCCTTGCCGGCCGCACACCGCCAGTCACTGTCCGTGACCCAACATCTGCAGAGTCTGATTTGGAGATGGTATCCGATATTTCGAATGAGGTAATGATCTTATCCGGTATCAATTTGAATATTTTGTTGTTTGAATTGATTGATTTCGTTCCTAATTTGAATGTTTGAATCTTTGAGTAATATTTCGTATCCAAAAGATTTTCGGGGAACTCCCAGTTTAGAATAACTTCTTAATCCTTAATGCACATTGATCAACCGTTCGATCTCAATCTTGAGATACGATTTTTGATCGTGTGGAAAATCAACCAATCCTATCCATAATCCCTTGGATATAATCGTCAGTTTTATTATTCCAAAATTCGAATGATTTGTACGTGGATGCTATCTTTGGTTGATTTGATTTTATCTATTTCCTTGTTTTGAGTTGGTTATGTTGATTTCATCCTTATCTAAAAAAATCTTAAAAAAACAAATTTGAATAGATTAAATTAGATTTGTAGAGATAATATTAGATTTTAAATTGCATGCCAGATAAGATTTCCCGTTTAAATTAGTATAGTTTAGATATGATGCATATCTGAATTGATTCTTCAAGATTAGGATAATGTTCAAAATTTTGATTAGGATTTAGAATAGCTTTTCACTAATTTAAATTATACATTCTCCTAATCTTGATAGTTTATTTAGGGTAATTTCTAGTTACGATTTTAATAAAAAAAATACGAAAAACATTGTCTTAGCATAAGTTAGATTCTTAGATCACATGTTTAAACTAGGGCATTTATTTTATTTTAAATTTTAATTAAAATATAAAAAAATCATGTGCATATGTCACGAGCCGGCAATTTCTTAGCTGCAGAATAGCCCGTGCAGCGCCTGGTAGGTCGTTCACACTAGGCCAACTTTCATTCTCTAGTTGTTCCAAAGGAGAATACATCAAATAGTTTCCTCGTATCAGATTGTACCACGCCTAGCTAAGCTGGGGCATCTAGTCTATCGAGGGTTACATGTAGAATACTTTAGGCACTACAACTAGTTTCGGCCTATCAGGGCCTCATCAAAATAGTGGCATAAGCTCCCGACCAGCTTGTATACGGGAGCCCAACCCCGCTTTCAAAGCTCCTAAGGGTATTTTTAGCCCATCCTTGCAATTTATTTATTACTTTGTTTATTAGATGTTCATTAATGTTTGCGCACCCGCTTGATTACCTCATATGTTAGGAGATGATAAAACGAACCTAAGCTGCCTGCCAAATATTTTTTGATAAAAAGAATGGTACCTAAAGGGCATTAGAGAAATCTAGTGTAACCAAGTCCTTATAACCATAATTTTTGGTTCGTAAGAGTAAAGTAATTTTCCCGTTACTTTACTTGGGTTTCTAATCGAGAATCATTTGCATGTTAACAAATTGAATACTAAATCGTGAATTGGCATGTGTTTGAGAGAGCTTGAGTTAAGTCTAGATTTAATAATTCATTAGCTGAAATCCTAAGTAGTTCACTTGAGGGTAGGTCGCGGCATTTGTGAAGGTCATGAATTTGAATCGATAGCTCAATAAGCAATAAGATGTTGAGAAGCGTAATTTGGACAATGAATGTGATCGTCGATGGACAACTTCAACGTGTGATCCAATTTTCGGAAAGAGATACATAAGATTGTTTACGTTTTAGCCGGTTCACAATCGAAATCATTAAGAAACTTCCTCTTTTGTTTGGTTGGCTGGCAAATGCATGGTAAGCTTCCTAGGACTATGACAAGGTTCAGATGCACCGAAGCTCGATTTTTCATTTCAATTAGCACACACTAATCGATTTCCAACCGAAAGTTCACGTAAAGTACCAATTGGGACCAGCTAAATCAAAAGTTTAGAATAATGGTTGTACCATGTTTGCATCACCAAATTTCCACCAGTGGGAATCATCATTAAGAAAATTTTCACTCATAACGTTGATTTCTTAAAATGCTAAATGAGAGACTTTCAATCTGAAATTGTTTTTCACTTACTCTCATTTAAGAGGCTATTTTGTCTCGACAATTGATGCGGGAATAGGAGAAATACTTGATCTTACCATTATTATCATGTCGGCAAGGGTTCAAATTTTCTCGCATGTGGTACAACCTTATCAATATGAGAGGTCTTGCGATAGGATCATAATGTAGGCTTGGTTAATGGCTTAACAAAAAGATAATTCAATTCATGGCCATGAAAGAAATATTCTTAATTCATCATTTTGCCGGGTTTATGAGTCAAGAACCATGCAAATGAGAAGGAAACAATCCGGCCACACTTCTTCGAGCGAAACTTATAACATTTGAATTCCTACGTTAATTCAAGTATCATAATCTAAAGAGACTTTATGAATGATGTAACCTAGGCTCGGTTAATGGGTTAAAAAATGAAAGGATTCGTTAGGCTCAAAGATTTCTTTTATTGAAGGGGCTTTGAAGTCGATGATCATATTGGCATCATTACCAATATTCTCTTTCACTAAGGATTGTCTCCATGTGTAGATTCTTCACTGGCTGCGAAAGTCCAATACTTGCTTTGTGAAGCTTCATGAGATCATTGCTCCTCCGTTGGGGATAATTTTTGCAGACTTGGCCTTTGGCCACATTTTTTTCACTCTCCTTTCGCAGACTTTTTCTTTTTGCAACACACCTGCTTATAGCATATTCATGGACTAGCCAGACTTTAGCTTCATGGCTCCATCTACTCTGGAGCAATTTATCCATTAGACTCTCTGGGTCATCATCTTCAATCGACACTCCAATTCTCATTTTGCAAAACCACATCAAACAAAACAAAATTGTACTTTCACATGCTCATGAACATTAATCTAGCGGGGGATCATACTCTATAATAGTCCTATTGAATATTGTGCTTTCAGTTGTTAAATTGATTCTAAATAGTAAGGTGCTTAACTTTAGTTCTTCGTCAAACTTTTCCACGACAAATATAACACAGAATGGTCTAATGAGGTGGAAATTCTTATTGTAACATAGAAATTAAAGATTTCATATGAAAAATTTCAAACCTCCACATACGAGTTACAGTCCGAAGACCCATAAATATAGTTAGAGTGGCCCATATTTTGACAAAACTATCACTCTTTTAGTGAAGGAATAATCAAAAGATGGTAATAATGAAGGCCAAAACTTGCATACAAAAACTTATTAGAGAAGAGTCAATATATTTGAAAGTCAAAAAAACTGGATAAAAGTAGGTCTTGGTAGCAAAGATCTAGGGGCTTGCCATGGTATGCAGTATAGGCAAAATACGATACTCCAAAATTAGTGCTGTTAAATACAAAAGCCAAGGAATTGATGAGTTGTGTAGTTACAACGAGCTATCATGTAAATTAAAAGAAACTTCATGCCATAAAACTTTTACAGGACGACATTGAGCTATTTGAGAGGACATACTGAATGCCTAGAAATATGAGATGCTGGATATTGACATCTTTTGAGGATTTGAGTCTCAGACCGAGAACAAATCTCATCTGCATGATTTAATAGTCGAGAAGTTAGAATGTCAAGTGTTAAGCAGCACGTGTGGGCTCCAGCAGTGCACGAGCACTGCACGGCACTGAACTAAGTGATCAGGAGATTTGTGTCCACTAAGCTTGAAAAGGAGCAAATTTTCAAGAGAAAAAGAGGATGAGATATTTGCAATTGGCCAAGATCTAAAAACGATATTGATAGGGTTGGCAGCCACACTACAGTTTACAATTGTACATTTTCACATCCAAGTGGGTGCATGTGTCGATGCCCCATGCATGGCATGTGAGTATGTGTTGTTGCACGTGATCTCTATGAACGTAATCAAAACTAATGCCTTTTTCGAGAACCTTCCCAAATGAATATCTTGGGGAAACAACTAGATATCTTCTCCCAAAACATGATGCTAGTTTTATCTTAAAAAGAATCCTGGAGAGCCGCACCGCTTTGTCTCGTTTGGAGATATTGCAACAAAAGAAGATTAAATGAGTATGATGCTTCTATTTGGAATGGTTGAATCTTTGCGCATGTGTTTGGCCTTCATGCTCAAATACAACTTATTCATATAGTCACAACATTGTTAGCTGTTTCCTTTTTTCTCTTTGCTCTTGGGAATCTCCAATTCACAAGATCAGTCGATTCAATAAATCATTCATCAAAATAAGTACTTGTAATACCATAGACATAACCACAGTTGCTTTCTCATAATCTTTCTTTGTAAATGCACATGCTAGGATTGCTTGTTTGTAGAGAAGAGACATCTTAGCCATTGATCACTACTGACAGATTTTATATGACAAAGGATCATGGTATGATTAGTAGTGCATATCAGGAGACTATAGCACAATCTTTGAAGAGACCAAGAAAACTTTCAAAGGAACATACTTCCTTGATTAGCTAGAATCAAGCATCATGTACTTCCCTTCTGCAATTGCTAATAGCTAGGTGGTTCAAAGAAGCATGTTGCATATCCTTCAAATATGCTATACTATCGTAAAAAAATAACTCAAGTTCACAAATTTAACCCACGGTTGATACCTCTAAAATCTTCGTCATGTCCTTCGGCTGCGTTTGGTCGTCCGTATTTCTGGTCAGGATAGGATTGGATAGGATAGGATATGAAATCTAGGGATTTGGCCATATTTTATCCACTGTTTGGTGAAGTACGGATTTAAAGTCGGATATTCTCATATCCTATCCTATCTTGCGTTTGGTAGAAACTGTATATCAATATAAAGGACATATATACCTCTACGTGATGTTCATGAAATATTTCGATCTTATTACTATAAAAATAACATTCTCATACACAAATAAACTTGAAAATATGACATTTTATTAGATTTTCAATTTTTTTGCAAAAAAATAAATAAAATTAAAATAGAAACAAATGAGACAAGAAAATTGTCATCATCGTCTTTCTTCGAGCGCTTTTCCGCAAACAAATCATTCTTCAGCTTCTTCTTTAGGCGGAGGCTTCACTGCACCCGCACCCTTCTTCTTCTTATTAACAGCCAGGCCACCCATTGATCTGCAAAAGCATCAAATACTAGGGTTTACACATAACAACATCGGAAGAACATCTTAAATGGGATAACAAAGATGGAACTCGAATGTGAAATAAAAAAACCATCTTTCGACATCAACTGAAGCCGCGAAGAGCAGAGAGACAAGCTCCAAGTTACCAAACCTCAACTCCACCGAACCACAGAGCATCGCAAGCACAAAACAAACAATCGAAACAGCGAGATGGTGGGTTCCTTCATCATCCGCAATTGCGTTGTTTTTCGAAACAGACAAATTGAATCAACAATTGCAAGGACGAAGGGCCACCGATTCCTTGCTCCACCGCGAACTAGATACCATTCGACGAACACGACGAACGCCATTGACGACGGTGCGAAACTGGAGAGGACAGTAACAATACATGAGCTGAGCAGAGCAGAGCAGTCGGCGCGCCTAGAAGAAGAAGAAGAAGAAGAAGAAGAAGCGACGAAGAGGTTCGGAGCTTCTCTGATGTCGCCGGCGAGGTACGGAAAAGCGCTTCCTCCCGGTAAGCTTCAACAGTATTTCCGCGGATGACCACCTGATCTCCTCCTCTTGCGGGTCCTTCTAGTTCAGCATCTCGACGAGCCGCGTGGGTGAAGAGTGCGTGAATGAAGGGTAGGGTTTCTAAAAATTTGCTTTTATGTGACGGATAGGAGAAATCCTATCCGACCTTATCCTACCCCCTCCCCTCGGATTTTTTTATCCGGGTTATATCCCCTCTATATCCGACATTATACTATCCGAGACACCTACCAAACACGGGATAGGATAAAACATATCCTATCCCGAGTTTTATACGGACGACCAAACGCAGCCTTCTAGTCTTAAATAAAAAACTACACTATATCCTCTATTTGAGATCTTGCTAATATGCTCAAGTGGAAAATGACCATTTCAAAGCAAGTCCCATTGGAACTGGATACCAAACTAAAAAGTAAAAGAAGGAGAAAACAAAAAATAAATATAGATGGGGAACAACATTTATTTAAGAAAGTGAGCAACACTTATGGGAAATCTCATTCTTGTTGTTCAAGAAGCTAATTGCCTTGTGTACATTGCTTTGCTTCACCTAAAGATCGGTGAAGGTGTCCCACACTGAGTAAGTGCTCCTTGTTTCTAGAAAGTACTCAAAGAAGGAGTTTTATCTGTCCAGCAATGGCCAAATCATCAGCAATAAGTGATGATATCATCCAAACTTGTAAGCATATTTAAATTGCAGCCACAGGTGTTGAACCCAGCCGTGCAACCAGCGAGGTAGCAAGGGTAGAAGAGGATGTGAAAGCTATCACACTTGCCAACATATGAAGTCCTGTGAACGGACACAATCATTCATTTAGAATTAGACATATTCTTAAATTTAAGAAAATAGTATATACCAACAAAAACATGAAAGACAATCAAATTTGTCCTTGTGGTAGGTTTTTCTATAATGCAACACTGGGGGAGCACATGGCTATAAAACTATGAGCAAATAGATTATTATGAATGTAGAATCCAAAGGGCACCACTAGTCCCTTTGTCTAAGGAAGGAGGAAGATAAGGCGATGACATTGTTTAGTTGATACATGTATCGATGGGCATTTTGCTCATGTATGAATGTTTAGTGGCCACTCTCTAAGAACTGACGAAAATATAAATCTTTAAGGCTCGAAGGTAAGAGATCAACTTGTCATCAGCCTCCATAGGAAAATAAGAGATATTAAGTACTAGTGAAATCACAAGATTATTTAGAAACATAGTGAATACGGTCGATTGTCAATACTTTAAGACATTATGACACGTATATGAATATGTGATTCAATGTAAGTTTTGGAAACATAAATACATAACCAAAGAAAAATATGGATGGATGGCATTGCTCACTAAGAAAGAACATGCGCAATTGCAGCACCACTAACACCCAAATAGCATACATAGATAAGTATTGGATCTAATCAATATTTGCGTCCTACAACTGTTATTAACCAATCAAATAAACAATCAAACAACTACCAAGAAATAAATATAGTTTTTAATTTGCCAAGCCATAAAGATATACCATTGACTTCACTATAGTATTGAAGCACTAGTATACCCTACAAATGATGACTTTGTATACTAATGATGACTTTGTAAAATGCAAGATGGGAAATCTCCAGACCCTCCTATTATATTTATTTTTCTAACTCAAAACATTCAATATATTTCTATACTCCTGGCTTAAGTTAATTAGAAAATGAACTTGTAATGACTTTATATCGGATAGGAACAATTTTAGCTAGATATATCTAGTCATTATAATAGAGTCACTCAAGGGACAAAGAAATACACTAATATAACATAACTCACCGTCAGAGGAATCGTAAACTTTCTCTATTTGAAACATGGATTCCAAATACCATACATGAGAAAATGCGGAAAACATCCGTAGGAATACTTGAGTCACCAATCGAAAGGTACATCACGCAACGGAACGTACCTTGATTTCCACATATTAAATGCACGTTTGCAACTTTGAGAGAGTCTCGATTTTCATTCTTCGAGCGTATAAGAGAACAATCGAGAGTGAGAGCTAGAGAAACCTTTTTCCTTTATGTTTTTCTTTTGTGTTCGTGTATGTCATTGTTTTAGTACTTCTTCTTACTTCTTCAAGAAGAAAAGAACGTAACTTCCGTTTAGAATTTGCATCCCACTAAATTATAAGTAACTGTCTTTTGTAGTTTTTACTTCCACTCTGGAATTGTTCTCCACATATATATCCACTTTGCTCCCTGTGGAACTCGTCGGAACTTTACGAAAGTATCCCTATCCTTCACTACTCCGGCTGCAAAATCAAGTTAACAACTTAATTGATTAGTCAAATCATACTTGAATAGACATAGGAATGTAGATCGAGAATCAAGTTCTTGAACACTAGATACCTGGAGCACGTACGAGCTTGAACTTTTCATGTTTGGGGCCTCAAATGACAACTATAAATATGGTCATCTCATGACATGCTATAGAGTTCATTTTTCTCTCCGACAACTCACAATAGCAACCTGCCTAGACCTCATGTGAAAAAGAGTAGACTTGATCATCATACCTAAATGACCAGTGAAGGTAATATGAATTTAAAAAAGAGACAGGGTTATTACCTAAAGCCAAGACAGTAGGAAAAGCAATCCCTAATATCTCTAGACCAAGTTCATCCATTTTGAACACATGCCCGCGATCCATTTACAAACCATCGTTAGGCATTAAAAAAGACAGCTGCAATACATTTCATCCAACTTATTCATGTCATGACATGACTTACAATATGTGCTAATGTTGAAATATTACTAAAGAGCAAAATGGCTGACAACATAGCAGTGAGCTAGTTGGCAAGCCAATTCGTTTCTGTCTAGCCTTCATTTAACATGTGCGAGGCATGCACTAAACGTGCGCTAGACATGCATTATATGGGTGAATATCCAAGATTATGGGTAATGTGAAAGATGATATCCTAGCCATGCTAATCTAAGTTGCATGCTAACCATTATTCAGAATTCCTATTTTTTTACTTTTTACTTTTGGCTAAGCATTAAATTGTGCAAAGCAATATACAATTTAGCAATATTGAGAAATCATAGCTAGCGTTAGTCTTAGTTGTTTAAAGATGCAGCTAGAATAGCCTTAACTTGTATCTCTGAAGAAGACAAAGATTGGAAGGTTTCACTTGCTTCTTAATGGATGCCGATCACTTTCCTCTATCATTACCACAGGATCATACTAATCATTATCTTCGGGCATCCCTTAGCAATATTTAGATCACTATCCCTAGTAATACTATCGGTGACGTGAATATCAGAGTCCTTAGCGATATTAGTCTAAGCAAAATCAACTTGATTTTTTATTTGCCAAAGTTCTAAATTCAACAAATTCAACTAGGTTGCTACCACCTAGTACGATATTGCTCTTGATGCACTATGATCTAGTGCTCAGATTCTTGTGTTAAGTATCCACAGACTGTATCAAGCTACATATTTAGATGACAACTCGCCATCATAGGAAGAGCCAAGTCCTCAAATTCATTGCTACGTTGAAACCATTCACATAAAAGTAGGTGGCTAAATAAAAACATCTCCAAAACCAACCATCTATTCACCAAATGTTCTGCTTTAGGAAGGCAACATAGACTCAAGAGGAATTCAGCCACACAAAACCCTATAATCCTTACCGTACCAAATGCATTTGCATGTTATTGAACTTTGGCAATCAAAGATGTTATCAAAATACTCCGGCTGCAAAATAAAGTTAACAACTTAATTGATCAATCAAATCATACTTGAATAGACATAGGAACGTAGATCAAGAATCAAGTTCTTGAACACTAGAAACCTGGAGCACCTACGAGCTTGAACTTTTCATGTTTGGGGCCTTAAATGACAACTATGAATATGATCATCTCATGACATGCTATGGAGTTCATCTTGCTGTCCGACAACTCACAATAGCAACCTGCCTAGACCTCACGTGAAAAAGCGTAGACTTGATCATCATTCCTAAACGACCAGTGAAGGTAATATGAATTTAAAAAAGAGACAGGGTTAGTAACTAAAGCCAAGACAACAGGAGAAGCAATCCCTAATATCTCTAGACCAAGTTCATCCATTTTGAACACATGCCCGCGATCCATTTACAAACCATCGTTGAGCATTAAAAAAGACAGCTGCAATACGTTTCATCCAACTTATTCGTGTCATGACATGACTTACAATATGCGCTAATGATGAAATATTACTAAAGAGCAAAATGGCTGACAACATAGCAGTGAGCTAGTTGGCAAGCCAATTCGTTTCTGTCTAGACTTCATTTGACGTGTGCTAGGCAAGCACTAAACGTGCGCTAGACATGCATTATATGGGTGAATATCGAAGATTATGGGTAATGTGAAAGGTGATACCCTACCCATGCTAATCTAAGTTGCGTGCTAACCATTATTTAGAATTCCTATTTTTTTACTTTTTACTTTTGGCTAAGCATTAAATTGTGCAAAGCAATATACAATTTAGCAATATTGAGAAATCATAGCTAGCGTTAGTCTTAGTTGTCTAAAGATGCAGCTAGAGTAGCCTTAACTTGCATCTCTGAAGAAGACAGAGATTGGAAGGTTCCACTTGCTTCTTAATGGATGCCGATCACTTTCCTCTATCATTACCACAGGATCATACTGATCATTATCTTCGGGCATCCCTTAGCAATGTTTACATCACTATCCCTAGTAATACTATCGGTGACGTGAATATCAGAGTCCTTAGCGATATTAGTCTAAGCAAAATGAACTTGATTTTTTATTTGCCAAAGTTCTAAATTCAACAAATTCAACTAGGTTGCTGCCACCTAGTACGATGTCGCTCTTGATGCACTATGATCTAGTGCTCAGATTCTTGTGTTAAGTATCCACAGAGTGTATCAAGCTACATATTTAGATGAGAACTCGCCATCATAGGAAGAGCCGAGTCCTCAAATTCATTGTTACGTTGAAACCATTCACATAAAAGTAGGTGGCTAAACAAATACATCTGCAAAACCAACCATCTATTCACCAAATGTTCTGCATTAGGAAGGCAACATAGACTCAAGAGGAATTCAGCCACACAAAATCCTAAAATCCATATCGTACCAAATGCATTTGCATGTTGTTAACCTTTGGCAATCAAAGATGTTATCAAAATACTCCAGCTGTAAAATCAAGTTAACAACTTAATTTATCAGTCAAATCCTACTTGAATAGACATAGGAACGTAGATCGAGAATCCAGTTCTTGAACACTAGAACCCTGGAGCACCTACGAGCTTGAAATTTTCATGTTTGGGGCCTTAAATGACAACTATGAATATGATCATCTCATGACATGCTATAGAGTTCATCTTGCTGTCCGACAACTCACAATAGCAAGCTGCCTAGACCTCATGTGAAAAAGCGTAGACTTGATCATCATTCCTAAACGACCAGTGAAGGTAATATGAATTTGAAAAAGAGACAGGGTTAGTAGCTAAAGCCAAGACAGAAGGAAAAGCAATCCCCAATATCTCTAGACCAAGTTCTTCCATTTTGAACACATGCCCGCGATCCATTTACAAACAATCGTTAAGCATTAAAAAAGACAGCTGCAATACGTTTCATCCAACTTATTCGTGTCATGACATGACTTACAATATGCGCTAATGATGAAATATTACTAAAGAGCAATATGGCTGACAACATAGTAGAGAGCTAGTTGGCAAGCCAATTCGTTTCTGTCTAGGCTTCATTTGACGTGTGCTAGGCATGCACTAAACGTACGCTAGACATGCATTATATGCGTGAATATCCAAGATTATGGGAAATGTGAAAGCTGATACCCTACCCATGCTAATATAAGTTGCGTGCTAACCATTATTTAGAATTCCCATTTTTTTTACTTTTTACTTTTGGCTAAGCATTAAATTGTGCAAAGCAATACACAATTTAGCAATATTGAGAAATCATAGCTAGCGGTAGTCTTAGTTGTTTAAAGATGCAGCTAGAGTAGCCTTAACTTGCATCTCTGAAGAAGACAGAGATTGGAAGGTTCCACTTGCTTCTTAATGGATGCCGATGACTTTCCTCTATTATTACCACAGGATCATACTGATCATTATCTTCGGGCATCCCTTAGTAATATTTAGATCACTATCACTAGTAATACTATCCGTGACGTGAATATCAGAGTCCTTAGCCATATTAGTCTAAGCAAAATCAACTTGATTTTTTTTTTTGCCAAAGCTCTAAATTCAACAAATTCAACCAAGTTGCTGCCACTTAGTACGATGTCGCTCTTGATGCACTATGATCTAGTGCTCAGATTCTTGTGTTAAGTATCCACAGCGTGAATGAAGCTACATACTTCGATGACAACTCGCCATCATAGGGAGAGCCGAGTCCTCAAATTCATTGTTACGTTGTAACCATTCACATAAAAGTAGGTGGCTAAACAAATACATATGCAAAACCAACCATCTATTCACCAAATGTTCTGCATTAGGAAGGCAACATAGACTCGAGGAATTCAGCCACACAAAACCCTAAAATCCTTATCGTACCAAATGCATTTGCATGTTGTTAAACTTTGACAATCAAAGATGTTATCAAAATACTCCGGCTGCAAAATCAAGTTAACAACTTAATTCATCAGTCAAATCATACTTGAATAGACATAGGAACGTAGACTTGATCATCATAATAGCTGTCCGATAACTCACAATAGCAACCTGCCTAGACCTCATGTGAAAAAGCGTAGACTTGATCATCATACCTAAATGACCAGTGAAGGTAATATGAGTTTAAAAAAGAGACAGGGTTAGTAGCTAAACCCAAGACAGCAGGAAAAGCAATCTCTAATATTTCTAGACCAAGTTCATTCATTTTGAACACATGCCCGCGATCCATTTACAAAACATTGTTGAGCATAAAAAAAGACAGCTACAATACATTTCACCCAACTTATTCGTATCATGACATGACTTACAATATGCGCTAATGATGAAATATTACTAAAGAGCAAAATGGCTGACAACATAGAAGAGAGCTAGTTGACAAGCCAATTCGTTTGTGTCTAGACTTCATTTGACGTGTGCTACACATGCACTAAACGTGCGCTAGACATGCATTATATGGGTGAATATCCTAGATTATAGTTAATGTGAAAGATGATACCCTGCCCATGCTAATCTAAGTTGCGTGCTAACCATTATTCAGAATTCCTATTTTTTTACTTTTTACTTTTGGCTAAGCATTCAATTGTGGAAAGCAATATACAATTTAGCAATATTGAGAAATCATAGCTGGCGTTAGTCTTAGTTGTGTAAAGATGCAGCTAGAGTAGCCTTAACTTGCATCTCTGAAGAAGACAGAGATTGGAAGGTTCCACTTGCTTCTTAATGGATGCCGATCACTTTCCTCTATCATTACCACAGGATCATACTGATCATTATCTTCGGGCATCCCTTAGCAATATTTAGATCACTATCCCTAGTAATACTATCGGTGACGTGAATATCAGAGTCCTTAGCCATATTAGTCTAAGCAAAATCAACTTGATTTTTTTATTTTCCAAAGTTCTAAATTCAACATATTCAACTAGGTTGCTGCCACCTAGTACAATGTCGCTCTTGATGCACTATGATCTAGTGCTCAGATTCTTGTGTTAAGTATCCACAGGGTGTATCAAGCTACATATTTAGATGAGAACTGGCCATCATAGGAAGAGCTGAGTCCTCAAATTCATTGTTACTTTGAAACCATTCACATAAAAGTAGGTGGCTAAACAAATACATCTGAAAAACCAACCATCTATTCACCAAATGTTCTGCATTAGGAAGGCAACATAGACTCAAGAGGAATTAAGCCACACATAACCCTAAAATCCTTATCGTACCAAATGCATTTGCATGTTATTGAACTTTGGCAATCAAAGATGTTATCAAAATACTCCGGCTGCAAAATCAAGTTAACAACTTAATTCATTAGTCAAATCATACTTGAATAGACATAGGAACGTAGATCGAGAATCCAGTTCTTGAACACTAGAACCCTTGAGCACCTACGAGCTTGAACTTTTCATGTTTGGGGCCTTAAATGACAACTATGAATATGATCATCTCATGACATGCTATAGAGTTCATCTTGCTGTCCGACAACTCACAATAGCAAGCTGCCTAGACCCCATGTGAAAAAGCGTAGACTTGATCATCATTCCTAAACGATCAGTGAAGGTAATATGAATTTCAAAAAGAGACAGGGTTAGTAGCTAAAGCCAAGACAGCAGGAAAAGCAATCCCTAATATCTCTAGACCAAGTTCATCCATTTTGAACACATGCCCGCGATCCATTTACAAACCATCGTTGAGCATTTAAAAAGACAGCTGCAATACATTTCATCCAACTTATTCGTGTCATGACATGACTTACAATATGCGCTAATGATGAAATATTACTAAAGAGCAAAATGGCTGACAACATAGCAGTGAGCTAGTTGGCAAGCCAATTCGTTTCTGTCTAGGCTTCATTTGACGTGTGCTAGGCATGCACTAAACGTGCGCTAGACATGCATTATATGGGTGAATATCAAAGATTTTGGGTAATGTGAAAGCTGATACCCTACCCATGCTAATCTAAGTTGCGTGCTAACCATTATTCAGAATTCCTATTTTTTTACTTTTTACTTTTGGCTAAGCATTAAATTGTGCAAAGCAATATACAATTTAGCAATATTGAGAAATCATAGCTAGCGTTAGTCTTAGTTGTTTAAAGATGCAGCTAGAGTAGCCTTAACTTGCATCTCTGAAGAAGACAGAGATTGGAAGGTTCCACTTGCTTCTTAATGGATGCCGATGACTTTCCTCTACATTACCACAGGATCATACTGATCATTATCTTCGGGCATCCCTTAGCAATATTTAGATCATTATCCCTAGTAATACTATCGGTGACGTGAATATCAGAGTCCTTAGCCATATTAGTCTAAGCAAAATCAACTTGATTTTTTATTTGCCAAAGTTCTAAATTCAACAAATTCAATCATGTTGCTGCCACCTAGTATGATGTCACACTTGATGCACTATGATCTAGTGCTCAGATTCTTGTGTTAAGTATCCATAGAGTGAATCAAGCTACATATTTAGATGAGAACTCGCCATCATAGGAAGAGCCGAGTCTTCAAATTCATTGTTACGTTGAAACCATTCACATAAAAGTAGGTGGCTAAACAAATACATCTGCAAAACCAACCATTTATTCACCAAATGTTCTGCATTAGGAAGGCAACATAGACTCAAGAGTAATTTCGCCACACAAAACCCTAAAATCCTTGTTGTACCATATGCACTTGCATGTTATTGAACTTTGACAATCAAAGATGTTATCAAAATACTCCGGCTGCAAAATCAAGTTAACAACTTAATTGATCAGTCAAATCATACTTGAATAGACTTAGGAACGTAGATCGAGAATCAAGTTCTTGAACACTAGAAACCTGGAGCACCTACGAGCTTGAACTTTTCATGTTTGGGGCCTCAAATGACAACTATGAATATGATCATCTCATGACATGCGATAGAGTTCATTTTCCTCTCCGACAACTCACAATAGCAACCTGCCTAGACGTCATGTGAAAAAGCGTAGACTTGATCATCATACCTAAATGACCAGTGAAGGTAATATGAATTTAAAAAAGAGACAGGGTTAGTAGCTAAAGCCAAGACAGCAGGAAAAGCAATCCCGAATATCTCTAGACCAAGTTCATCCATTTTGAACACATGCCCGCGATCCATTTACAAACCATCGTTGAGCATTGAAAAAGACAGCTGCAATACATTTCATCCAACTTATTCGTGTCATGACATGACTTATAATATGCGCTAATGATGAAATATTACTAAAGAACAAAATGGCTGACAACATAGCAGAGAGCTAGTTGGCAAGCCAATTCGTTTCTGTCTAGACTTCATTTGACGTGTGCTACTCATGCACTAATCGTGCGTTAGACATGCATTATATGGGTGAATATCCAAGATTATGGTTAATGTGAAAGATGATACCCTACCCATGCTAATCTAAGTTGCGTGCTAACCATTATTTAGAATTCCTATTTTTTTACTTTTTACTTTTGACTAAGCATTAAATTGTGCAAAGCAATATGCAATTTGGCAATATGGAGAAATCATAGCTAGCGTTAGTCTTAGTTGTCTAAAGATGCAGCTAGAGTAGCCTTAACTTGCATTTCTGAAGAAGACAGAGATTGGAAGGTTCCACTTGCTTCTTAATGGATGCCGATCACTTTCCTCTATCTTTACCACAGGATCATACTGATCATTATCTTCGGGCATCCCTTAGCAATATTTAGATCACTATCCCTAGTAATACTATCGGTGACGTGAATATCAGAGTCCTTAGCCATATTAGTCTAAGCAAAATGAACATGATTTTTTTATTTGCCAAAGTTCTAAATTCAACATATTCATCCAGGTTGCTGCCACCTAGTACGATATCGCTCTTGATGCACTATGATCTAGTGCTCAGATTCTTGTGTTAAGTATCCACATTGTGTATCAAGCTACATATGTAGATGAGAACTGGCCATCATAGGAAGAGTCGAGTCCTCAAATTCATTGTTACATTGAAACCATTCACATAAAAGTAGGTGGCTAAACAAATACATATGGAAAACCAACCATCTATTCACCAAAATGTTCTGCATTAGGAAAGCAACATAGACTCAAGAGGAATTCAGCCACACAAAACCCTAAAATCCTTATCGTACCAAATGCATTTGCATGTTATTGAACTTTGGCAATCAAAGATGTTATCAAAATACTCCGGCTACAACACTACAAAAAAACATGATTTTTGCGACGATTTTTGCGACGAAAAATTTGGAAAAATCCGTCGCAAATCGAATTTGCGACGGAAAAAATTCCGTCGCTAATAGGTCGTCGCAAAATTTTGCAACGGAAAATTTCAATTTTCGTCGCAAATTTGCGACGGACAAAAATTCGTCGCAAATTTGCGACGGACAAAAATTCGTCGCAAAATTCGTCGCAAATTTGCGACGGACAAAAATTCGTCGCAAATAATTCGTCGCAAAATTCGTCGCAAATTAGCCACGAACACTATCCATCGCAAAATTCGTCGCAAATTTCGTCGCGAAATTTGTCGCAAATTTCATCGCAAAATTCGTCGCAAAATTCATCGCAAATAATTCGTCGCAAATAATGTAGTCGCAAAATTCGTTGCAAATATCGACGCAAATTTCGTCACAAATTTAGTCGCACATTTCGTCGCTAATTATCCGTCGCAAAATTCGTCGCTAATTATTCGTCGCAAAATTTGTCGCTAATTTGCAAAAAAAAAAAAATTTGGTCAGTAATTTACGACGAACTTATTTGTGGCAAAATTCGTCGCTAATTTGCCATAAAAAAATTTTACTTTTGCCATTAACATTATTCATGATCGAATTTAGCGACAATTTTTTATTAATTCTTTAGCGACGAACTCCCCTACGAATATCGTTTAGCGACGAAATTTTATTTTTGCATTGAACTTTTGTAATTTGTGATCGTACGATAAAATCATTTATTTTATTTTTCGATTTTAAACCTAATTAAAAGCAAAATTAATTTTTGAAATTTATATTTAACATTGATTAAGCACTTAATAACATCAAAATATTATAATAATATGAAAATGAAATACATTCATCTACATTTTCCACAAGAATGATAAAAATAAAGAACCAAACTGAAAGGTGCATTCTTCCTCTTCAAGACAGACTTTCTCAATTGAGGAACTATCCAACCAAAAGGCGTTATCAGCCTTGTTATCAGAAAAAAGTTCACAGAATATGTTCTTGGCTCCACCAAGTCTAGCAGCCAAACCTTCTAACTTTCTCCATGTCAAGCCAGTTCAAGATTGGTTCCGATTTAGACGCAGAAGAAACTAGGAATACAAGTTCTGATGAAATACGATTCATCATCAGAGAAGAGTTTTCCCTAATCCATTTCATGTGTTCAAGGGCAAGTCTCACCTCGTCCGCATCATTTAAGTATTTCAGGAAAGTGACAAGGGAGTCTAAATTGCCCAAATCACAATTGAAACGTTGGAGCAACTTTGAAGCGGTAACAAAATCACCTGCATCAAGCATGTCAAGACATAGAACCAAGACATTATCTGTTGGTGCAATTATATAAGATCAAGAATACTCAAATTCAGTATTTACCGAGCTCGTCAAAACTTTACCTTTTCTGCAGAGACACAGGATGAATGCACTGAGGACACTACTGGCAAGAGTTGGATCCTGTTCAATACACTTATCGAAAATATTAAAGGCAACTTCAAAGTTTGCTTCTTGACAAAGCCCTTCTATGAGAGATTTGTAGATTGAGGAATCTGGTTCCAACCCGTTCTCCAACATGTGGTAAAACAGCCTCCTCGCCTCTTCAACTTGCCCTATTTCAGAGAACTTCTTGATCAAGATAGTATATGTTCTAAAATCTCCAGAATACCCACTTGAAAACATCTCATCCCACAGCCTTTTTGCTGGACGTATAAGATCTTCCCGACAACATGCTTCCAGAAACAGAATTATAGCCAACCACATCTGGGCCCAACCCTTTCTTCTTCATCACCTGAAGGATTCCATAAGCTTCTCTTACTTTTCCAGCCCTGCATAAAAATGAGACCATCACAGTGTAACTCTCCGCATCAGCAAAATAACCACCAGAATCCAAGACTTGATACACCTGCATCAGTACATCAGTTTGGTTGTGCTTGCATAAGTTCCTACACAAATTGCTCAATGTCAAAAGGGTCGGGAACTTTCCCTTCTTAATCATGAACCTAAAGAAGGCGATAGCTGATTGGGGATCATCAGCTGAGATTGTTCCGATCAATGCATTGAGGATATCATCCTCCAGGGGAAAGTCTCTCTAACGATGACTTCACCCAACTCTGAGGCTTCCTTCATTAGTCTTTCAGAAATCAGAGTAAATAAAAACTCTTTATAGTCATTCGCCCTCGGAGCTACTGCTAACTTCCGCTTCAACTTCAAAACTCTCTTTCTGCACCACATCACCCATTTCTCGAAAAGCTTGCGCAACAATTCTATACGCCATAAAATCAGGTTTGCAGCTTCTACTTCTCAGCTCGTCCAGCACCCAAAGAGCCTCTGATACCCTTGAAGCTTGACAAAGACCATGAACTACCAAAACGGCAATAACTGACCCGTTAATCCCTGCATTACGCCTCCTAACTTCATCTAACGCGCTCAGAACCTCGGAAATTTCCCCATTACCACAAAACTTCCACAAGAACACGCCCAATCCCAGAGTGCTCAAAAGAACATCCCCACTGCATCATTTCATCGAACACCTTCCTTGCATTATCGATATACCCATCAGACGCGAGGGCAGCCAGAAGCAAGTTACACACGTCGGGCCCAACGTCCCCAACTAACGAACCAATCTCGCTGAAAACCAAAAACCCGTCGTGGGTCCTCTTGTTCCTGACGAAACAGGCGATGACGTGCCCGTATGCCGAGGCGTCGAGGCTGATCCCGCGGGCCCTGACCCGCTTCAACAGGGTCTCGACGGCGTTGGACTGTCGGGAAGCGGAGAGGGACTTGAGGACGGAGCGGTACGTGAGGGGGTCGTGAGCGAAGCCGGGCTGCTGGGAGGCCCAGTCGAAGAAGCCGAGGGCGAGCGAGAGGTGGGGGATCAGGAAAGGGTCGATCACGCGGGCGACGAGCTGAGGGGTGAGCAGGTCGCGGCAGCCGAGACGGTGGAGAGCTTGCTCCGTCCATGTGCGCGCCGAGACGGTGCGGCTGGAGGCTGAAATGAGAGCTCTGCTTATTCTTCGCCGCGCTCGATTTCCTCCTCCTCTTGGGCACGCCCTGTTTCTCCACGGAGCTCCCTCCTTTCGGATTCTCCTCGCTCTCCTTCCCTTTCGGGGGGGCGTCGTCGTCCCCGTCGTCATCTTCGGCCGAGGCCTCCTCGTCGGAAGCCTCGGCCTCCTCCTCCTCCGGAGCGGCGATCTCTCGGTCCTCTTGATCTGCCTCCTCCACCTCTGATTTCTCGGGGAGCTCCTCCTCCTTGCCCTCGACGGGGGGAGGAGCCGCCGGCTCCTTCGGGCGAGGAGGAGGAGTCGCGGGAGGAAGCGCGAGCGCGAGAGGTTTGGGGGTGTGGGGGAGAGGGAAGAAGCAGAAGCGAGAAGAGGGAGAGAGAGGGAGAACAGTGAGCGAGAGAGAGAGAAATTGGGGGTAAGGGCGGGGCTTTGGGGCGAACTTTTTTTAATTAAATTTGCGACAAACTTCATATTTCGTCGCAAATTTTAGCGACGAACCTTTTCAGTTCGTCGCTAATTTGCGATTTGCGACGAACCTTATGTTCGTCGCAAATTTTTGCGACGGATTGATTTTGTTTCCGTCGCAAATTTTTGCGACGGGATTTTTTTCCGTCGCAAATTTTTGCGACGGATTTTGTTTCCGTCGCAAAATTTTGCGACGGATTTTTTTTCCGTCGCAAAATTGCGACGGATTTTGTTTCCGTCGCAAATTTTTGCGACGGATTTGTTTTTCCTTCGCAAATTTTGCGACGGATTTTGTTTCCGTCGTAAAATTTTGCGACGGACTTTGTTTCCGTCGCAAAATTGCGACGGATTTTGGGACAGATTCCAAAAATAAAGAGCATTTTCTAAATCTTGCGACAGATTTATTTTCCGTCGCTAATTTGCGACGGAAGTGATCTTCGCGGCACATGGCGCCCATTTTTTCAAATCCGTCGCTAATTTGCAACGGAATTACCGACGGAAATGTTTATACCGACCAATTTTTCGAATCCGTCGCTAATTCCATCGGAACTTTGAGTAGATATGCTTCTTACAATGACACATTACTCATATTTGACGAATTAGTAAATGTCATGATCTAATTCATCTAAGGGCGGCAAGTTTGGTGATTTTTTTTTTTCATTAGAGCAGCGGAGGAATGTCAAACAACCACGGGAGGTTGTTGCGAAATGGGCCGATGTGACTAGCATTACGAGCACTGTGGAGAAACATGACTGATGTGGATGTCGTTGTTACAAACAGACTCGATTGACGCTTTCTCAAATAACAATAGGGCTCTAATACTAAGTCAAGAATGTAATAAAAAAAATTAAGAGCAATATATATATATATATATATCATTGTCAAATGAAGAGTACACGAACCTATTTATCGGTTTTATAGGATGACTATCTAAAAGGGAAAATATCAATTACAATCAATTAAACGAAATATAGGGAATCTTCTAAATATTTCTCTAATGGAATGCATGTCCTCTATTCACTCATCATTCGGATGTAACCCTTTAGAAATAATTCATCTAATTGGTTAGATCAAACTGGTTAGGTCTAAATAAGAATATCTCTTTTATATGATCTCCTATAGATATCCCCATATAGATATATTGACTTTACATTTCATACATCCACTCGATTAAGATCTATTTGAAAATTGCTATAATTTATTTACCCATATATTTACGCATACATAAGAGCTACGTGCGGAGGAAACTGCCATATTCAACTAAATAGATATCTGCGTTATCTATATCTAAGTCTTGAAAAAAAGAAGAAGATAAGATTTGCACCTATCGAATCTAAAAAAGCTTATTTGGGACGAGAACATTTTAAGAGATTATCTAATATCTTGATTTTATAATAGATGTTATTATCTAATTTGAATTTGTAATATCTAATCTCTCTTAGAATTGGACGTGTAGCAAATCGTCCAATCTCTTTTGAATTTGAACTTGTGACAATCATCCAATTCGTCTCTACTTTCATCGCAAAATGGTAAATTTTGTTGCACAAATTAGCGACGGAAAATAAATCCGTCACAAAATTTGTCGCAAATTTGCGACGGAAAATTAGTCGTCACTAATTTGCGACGGAATTAGCGACGAAAATTTTCCGTCGCAAATTTGCGACGAATTTTGCGACGGATTTATTTTCCGTCGCAAATTTGCGACGGAATTTGCGACGGATTTATTTTCCGTCGCTAATTTGTGACGGAAAATTGATCCGTCGCAAATTTGCGACGGAAAAATTTTCGTCGCTAATTTGCGACGGAATTAGAAATCCGTCGCAAAGTTTGTTGCAAATTAGCGACGAAAAATTTTCGTCGCAAATTTCCGTCGCAAAATTCATATTTTTTTGTAGTGCAAATTCAAGTTAACAACTTAATTCATCAGTCAAATCATACTTGAATAGACATAGGAACGTAGATCGAGAAATTTGTTCTTGAACACTAGAACCCTGGAGCACCTCCGAACTTGAACTTTTCATGTTTGGGGCCTTAAATGACAACTATGAATATGATCATCTCATGACATGCTATAGAGTTCATCTTGCTGTCCGATAACTCACAATAGAAACCTGCCTAGATCTCATGTGAAAAAGCGTAGACTTGATCATCATTCCTAAATGACTAGTGAAGGTAATATGAATTTAAAAAAGAGACAGGGTTAGTAGCTAAAGCCAAGACAGCAGGAAAGGCAATCCTTAATATCTCTAGACCAAGTTCATCCATTTTGAACACATGCCCGCGATCCATTTACAAACCATCGTTGAGCATTAAAAAAGACAGCTGCAATACGTTTCATCCAACTTATTCGTGTCGTGACATGACTTACAATATGCGCTAATGATGAAATATTACTAAAGAGCAAAATGGCTGACAACATAGCAGTGAGCTAGTTGGCAAGCGAATTCGTTTCTGTCTAGGCTTCATTTGACGTGTGCTAGGCATGCACTAAACGTGCGCTAGACATGTATTATATGGGAGAATATCCAAGATTATGGGTAATGTGAAAAATGATACCCTACCCATATCAATCTAAGTTGCGTGCTAACCATTATTCAGAATTCCTATTTTTTTACTTTTTACTTTTGGCTATGCATTAAATTGTGCAAAGCAATATACAATTTAGCAATATTGATAAATCATAGCTAGCTTTAGTCTTAATTGTCTAAAGATGCAGCTAGAGTAGCCTTCACCTGCATTTCCGAGGAAGATAGAGATTGGAAGGTTCCACTTGCTTCTTAATGGATGCCGGTCACTTTCCTCTATCATTACCATAGGATCATACTGATCATTATCTTCGGGTATCCCTTAGCAATATTTAGATCACTATCCCTAGTAATACTATCGGTGACATGAATATCAGAGTCCTTAGCCATATTAGTCTAAGCAAAATGAACTTGATTTTTTATTTGCCAAAGTTCTAAATTCAACAAATTCAACTAGGTTGCTACCACCTAGTACGATATTGCTCTTGATGCACTATGATCTAGTGCTCAGATTCTTGTGTTAAGTATCCACAGACTGTATCAAGGTACATATTTAGATGACAACTCGCCATCATAGGAAGAGCCGAGTCCTCAAATTCATTGTTACGTTGAAACTATTCACATAAAAGTAGGTGGCTAAACAAATACATATGCAAAACCAACCATCTATTCACCAAATGTTCTGCATTAGGAAGGCAACATAGACTCAAGAGGAATTCAGCCACACAAAACCCTAAAATCCTTATCGTACCAAATGCATTTGCATGTTGTTAAACTTTGACAATCAAAGATGTTATCAAAATACTCCGGCTGCAAAATCAAGTTAACAACTTAATTGATCAGTCAAATCGTACTTGAATAGACATAGGAATGTGGATCGAGAATCAAGTTCTTGAACACTAGAAACCTGGAGCACCTACGAGCTTGAACTTTTCATGTTTGGGGCCTCAAATGACAATTATGAATATGATCATCTCATGACATGCTATAGAGTTCATTTTGCTATCCGACAACTCACAATAGCAACCTGCCTAGACCTCATGTGAAAAAGCGTAGACTTGATCATCATACCTAAATGACCTGTGAAGGTATTATGAATTTCAAAAAGAGACAGGGTTAGTAGCTAAAGTGAAGACAGCAGGAAAAGCAATCCCTAATATCTCTAGACCAAGTTCATCCATTTTGAACACATGCCCGCGATCCATTTTCAAACCATCGTTGAGCACTAAAAAAGGCAGCTGCAATACATTTCATCCAACTTATTCGTGTAATGACATGACTTACAATATGCGCTATGATGAAATATTATTAAAGAGCAAAATGGCTGACAACATAGCAGTGAGCTAGTTGGCAAGCGAATTCGTTTCTGTCTAGGCTTCATTTGACGTGTGCTAGGCATGCACTAAACGTGCGCTAGACATGCATTATATAGGTGAATATCCAAGATTATGGGTAATGTGAAAGATGATACCCTACCCATGCTAATCTAAGTTGCGTGCTAACCATTATTCAGAATTCCTATTTTTTTTACTTTTTACTTTTGGCTAAGCATTAAATTGTGCAAAGCGATATACAATTTAGCAATATTGAGAAGTCATAGCTAGCGTTAGTCTTAGTTGTCTAAAGATGCAGCTAGAGTAGCCTTAACTATCATCTCTGAAGAAGACAGAGATTGGAAGGTTCCACTTGCTTCTTAATGGATGCCGATCACTCTCCTCTATCATTACCACAGGATCATACTGATCATTATCTTCGGGCATCCCTTAGCAATATTTAGATCACTATCCTTAGTAATACTATCGGTGACGTGAATATCAGAGTCCTTAGCCATATTAGTCTAAGCAAAATGAACTTGATTTTTTATTTGCCAAAGTTCTAAATTCAACAAATTCAACCAGGTTGCTGCCACCTAGTACGATGTCGCTCTTATGCACTATGATCTAGTGCTCAGATTCTTGTGTTAAGTATCCACATAGTGTATCAAGCTACATATTTAGATGAGAAAGAAACTGTTGGTTAAATGGGTGGGCTGGCGCCCATATCGGCTAACCTAGCCCTTAATCTGAATAGGTAACCACCAATGGTAGTTACTTTTAAAAATATAATTGCCTGATAGTCATTTACTTTTATATAATGTCATGCAACTCTTGAAGGTGTATGTACGTTATTCACGTTTCACTTCTTAAGAGAAAAGAACAGGTTCATCTCGCTTTCACTCTCGGTTGTGCGCTCATACGCTCGAAGAACAGAAACCGGAACTCTCTCAAAATTGCAAACTTGCATTTAGTTTGTGGAAATCAAGGTACGTTCTGTTGCGTGACGTACCTTTCGATTTGTGATTCAAGTAATTCTAGGGACGTTTTCCGCATTTTCTCGTGTATGGTATTTGGAATCCGTTTCCAACATTGGTATTAAAGCAATGTCTTGTTCTTGTTTCCTAGTCGTTTGTTGTTTGTAATAGAAATTAGTGCGAAAGACCCGTTTTCATACATACTGGTCACTATTCATACATGATTTTCTATTTGTTAAAAATTAATTTCGATCACCTAGACGGAACTGTCTAGTTGAGACGAGAATTTTGAGTGGTTGATCGCTTCTAGTGGACATCGGTAGTGGTGTCAAGCACCGTGGCAACATTGGGCCACCCAAAGCCGCGGCGAAACGCCGCTAGAAGGCACATTTTCATTCGGTGAAAATAGATTTTGATCATATCATTGTACTTGTCTCGTTAATATGAGTTTTTTGAGGGGTCACACGCCTTCGAAAGACGCCAGAGACCACCACATGCGCTGACACGAGCTTGGATGGTGGCTATGCATGAGGGACACGCGGGAAAAAGCAGTTTCCGCTTAGCTAGTGTCATCTAAGATGTTAGTGAACCGCGGACCCGAGTTGACGCAGACTCCTGACCCATTAACTCGATCGACCCATTGACTGAACCGATCAAATCGGTCGTATCGGACTATTTCAGACCGATTCTTTGGCCTGTGCGCATGTTTCACGCATCGCACACTCTGGAGGGGCACGTGGGAGCTTCGATTGGAGCGTTCTTGGTACCGGCGTGTTCGTAATGGAATGCTCTACATTCTTGTATATTTATATTACATGTTTGATTCTTGTAAGGATGTGAAAATGCATAATGAACCCTATAATATGCGTATTTTTGGGTATTTGAGGCCTTTTCTCTTGTATTTCCTTATGGTTTCGGAAATACAATTGCTGGCTCGCGTGCATATGTATAAGCATTCCCTATTTTGTAGTACTATGGATTATGAGTAATCCTTTTTATCCTGCATTTATTACAGGAACAATGGCACATTGGATACGCTCGCCTATATACCCAAGGATGAATGAACAAAGGTCGAGACTTTCGAGGCTAAGAAATGAGTTAGCTGTTTATTGATAGGACGGTTGAGTTGACATGATTATGCACGTTATCAAGGTCAATGAGATGATACAAGATATCATTGGAATGGTCGCCTTACGCCAAATTTTGAGAAGGTCAAAGTCCTAACAACCACTCTTCCAAAGAAATGGCAAGAAGTGTTAGATGATCTTTGGGAAATTGACGTTGTTTTAGATTATAAAAAACTTGTAGAGGATTTCCTGAGACTATATATAATGATTGAGGCAACGAAGACGTTGACCTTTGGGATGAATGCATCTCGACACAAAGTGAATGCTCCTTGGCAGAAACCTAAGGAATTTCTGAGGGTCTTCCCTTGGCTACCAAACAGGACCATAAATTTTTCTAAGGAATTTTATGAGCCTTTTCCGGTTTATGGGAAGCATGTGTGGTGATGATGTTATATCTTTAAGTTATGTTGTCACTTGTGAATATTTTTTCCATGTTGATATAATATGTTAGATTTGTACTTTGTAAATGGGATATTTAGTTGTGAATATTCAATTTTATTAATTTTTCTTATTACTTTATTCATGCTATTTAAGTGGAAAGTTATAGAAAGTTTTCGTAACTTTTTATAGAACTTAGTTTTGCAAAAAATAACTGTATCAATAATAGTTTCAAATTAGGTTTCTTAGATGGTGATTGCGAACAAAGTGATATTTCAAATCTAAAACCTTATGTGAAACTATTTATTAATATAATTAGTTTGTGCAAAATGGATGCACTAGTGTTGGCATTAATAATTCAAGCATATATGTTTGAAATGTTCAGATACAATGGCTTCAGCATTTAAAAATATAGTGGCTAAGTTGAACAAAGGAAAAAAAATTGAACGGTGATAATTATGAGATTTGGAATATGAAAATAAAAAAGCACTCGAAATTCATAACTAGGTTATAGAAGAACTTGAAGATAGCACTACTGCTCAACACAAAAGGGATAAGGATGCATTTGCTGCGTGGAAAAAAAAGAATTCTATAGCTCGTATTACGTTGCTGAGCAGCATAGAGAATGATATCATGCGGAAGTTCAGACATTTCAATAATGCTAAAGACATGAGGATAGCATCGGCAACGAGATTTGGTTAAATTTCTATGACTAAACTAAGACAACTTATAATAAGGTTTGACTCATATAAGATGCCTCATGGACAAACCATGAAACAACACTTGAGGCGTATGTCAAAGATGATCAATGAGTTGAAGGATGTTGGTTACATATTGATTGATGAGCAGCAAATGCAACCAGTAATCAGTTTCTTGTCTCAAAGCTAGGGGCATATGAAGATACACCTGACCCATAATGAGAATATAAAGACCTTTGAGGATGTTATGCGCTACCTTTAGTTAGAAGAAGATAGCCTCCTGGCGGCTAAATTAGAAACAATAATTTATTTTGCTGGTTTTGGCTCACATGGGGTTTCAAGCTTCAAGCGCAAGTGCCTGGGTGGGTTCAATAGGTGGAAGGGCAAGGGAGCGAATTCTTCAAGAAAGAAAGTGAAGCTTAACCAACATGAGAAAGGAAGTCATCTTTTCAAGAAGAACAATTCAAAGGTAAAAGTGTTTCAACTGTGACAAGAAGGGTCACTTCGCTCGAGATTGTGGCGAGCCAAAAAAGGTAGACACAGTTTGTATTCTTGAGACTACTACTAAGTTCAGCTTTCTAACTGAATCTAATTCTTTATGGACTATTGTAGATTCGGGAGCAATAAACCATGTAGTGAATAATAGAGATGCCTTCGTGAAGTTCCGACGAGTTCCACTTGGAACAAAATGGATTTATATGGGAAACAATTCCAAAGTGGAAGTTAAAAGGATTGGCACTTGTCAATTAATTATGCATGGTGGACGTACTTTGTTCCTACATGATGTATTATATGCTCCAAAGATTCATCAGATTTGGTGTTTATATTGATGTTGGTTAAGCTTGGTTTCAGTTTGAATTTTCATAACACTAGTGTTGACTTGTTTTTGGGTACAAGTTAACATGGTTATGGATATTTTCTAAATGTTTTTATTGTACAGGAGGTTGACAGTGGTAATGTCAATGTTTGTTATTCCTTATTTACATCTTATGAATCTTATGATAATGGTGTAAATATATGGCATGCAAGACTTGGTTACATTGACCAACAACAAATGAATTGATTAGCCAAAGAGAGCTTATTGGGCAATATTGAAAAAGTTGATTTGCCTATTTGCAAGCATTGTCTAGCGGGAAAAACAACACAAAAATCATTTGGAAAAGGAACAATAATTGAGTTTCTTTGCAATTGATCCATTCGAACATCCATGATCCAATGAATGTAAGAGTAAGGCATGAGACTGTATTTTTCATCACATTTATAGATGATTATACTCCATTCAGACATGTCTATTTGATTTCTCATAAATCTGAGGCATTAAATTACTTTAAGAAATTTAGGAGCTTGGTAGAAAATCAATTGGACAAGAAAATAAAAGTATTAAGATCCGATCGAGGTCGAGAATATTTATTTGATGAGTTCATAAATTTATGTGATGAAAAAAGAATAAAAAGACAATTGTCTATTTCATATACTTCTCAACAAAATGGTTTTGCAGAGAGGAGAAACATAACTTTACTGAAAATGGTTAGGTCTATGATGGCACAAGCTAACTTATCAATTACCTTTTGGGATGATGCTTTATTAACTACTGGCTATATACTTAACTAGGTGCCTTCTAAATCAGTTACTTATACTCCATATGAGTTATGGATTGGTAGAAAACCCGATTTAAGTTTTCTTAAACCATGGGGTTGTGCTATCTATATTCATGAGCCCTTTTGTAAATATTGAAAATTGGGTCTAAGAGGCAAAAATAGTATTTTCATAAGATACTCAGAGCATTCAAAAGGGTATGTGTTTATAAGTGAGCAAGAAAGTACAACTATAACTTTATTTGAATAACAAAATGTCATATTCTTAGATAATGAAGTTCATAAGAAGAGCGAAATAAGTGAGGATTACTCACTTGGATCATGATAATGAAATTAATGGAGTTCGTCCAAGTGGGAGTCATGTGAGAAGTGAGGAATTAAATTCAAACTAGTTTCAATTACAACCACCTAATGAGACAATACCCTCATTATCCAATCCAAGTAAGAACGTAATGGAGCATGATGTACCAAGTGTACAATCTCCCATACGGCAAACAAGTCGCAAAAGCATTCCCTATCGACATTTTGACATTAAAGGAAAAATTTTCATGATCGCCTCATAAGATGAAGATGAGCCAAAGAATGTAAATAATACTCTAAAAAATGAATACATGCAATGGAATAAGAAATGGAATCAATGAAATTAAATCAAGTTTGGGAATTGGTTGATCTTCCAAGAGGGCGCAAAACCATTGGGTACAAGTGGGTTCTCAAAATAAAGCGTAAAGCTAACGGCTCAATTGAAAGATATAAAGCTCGTCTTGTGACAAAAGGGTATAATCAACATGAAGAAATTAATTATGAAGAAACTTTTTCTTCTGTGGTAAGATTTGCCTCAATTCGCCTTATGCTGGCAATAGTTGCAAGTATGGAACTTGAATTACATCAAGTGGATGTAAAAACTACATTTGTCAATAGAGAATTAAAATAAGAAATTTATATGAAACAATTCGTTGGTTTCATTACAAAATGTTAAGAGCAAATTGTGACATTCCGAAATTTCCACCAATTGAAATTTATTGAATAATTGAGTTTTATGAGATGTGCTCGCGGTAAATTCTCGCCCGGAACTGATCATTCCTGGGGATGCTAACCATTAGGGAAAGGCTATTAGGGGGAATTAAATTCGCGCGGCTAAAGGAAATTCGATCGTGAATGGATTTCGACCATTAAATCGCGTAAGTGATATTTTGAGCCACTGTTGGCCGATCCAAGGATAGTTAGGGGTCAGTTCGCCACTGTCCTAGTAGTAAATCGCGGGTGATTCCGTTGGACCACGAAACGACTTGACGAATGATTCCGAAATTATACCGAACGATCGTACCCCTCGGATCAAGTGATTGATCTTCGCGATTTTTATGACAACCGAGATCGTCACGCACCGAACGGACTTGCACGTGACTCGATTCAGTATCAGTCATGAGTCGATTCTGCGAATTTCCCCAGCAAGCCGCCCGTTAGCTCGAGAAATGCTCGAGTTGCGTTTAATAGAATTTAATTATTGAAATTTTGCCCAGATTGGACACCGGAAAATTAGGAAGTCACGACGGAACGCCAGGACGACGTTGCACGTGACACGTGTGAATTTTTGGTGCGCTCAAATCCTTTGGAAAAATTTGATTTGGGCAAGAAACGGAAAATTGGACCATTTTACCCTTGAGAATCACAAAAGGGTTAGTTTTGAGGGCAAGGGGTATTTTGGTCATTTTGTGGTTTGGTCCAAGTACACTATTTAAGTCAAAATTGGTCTTCCTTCCCCATTCTGTCTCTTCCCTTTTTGCCGTGAAGAACACCCCTTCCCCTTTTATTTTTTTCTCCTTGGCCGTGAGTTCTTCCTTGGCCATTCTCTCCACCGCCGGCGCCGCTGTCGCCGCCACCACACCGGACCACCCTCAAGCCACCGTCCACGCCGCCGTAAGCCACCATCACCCCCTCCCGCCGTCCCTCTCTCTCTCTATTTCCCTCTCTCTCTCTCTTGGCCGTGAGGCCCTTGGCCACGCTCAAGCCACGCCATCGCCGTCCAAGCCGATCGCCGCCACCCGGAAGTTGTACGTTGTCGCCGTCGTCCCCGATTAAGTGCCGCCGCTTTTCGTTCTAGACGAGAAAGCCTAGAACGCGGTAAGTCGTCCTCTAATCCCGATTTAGGAAATTGGGTATCGTCGGATAATTGAATTTTTGGGGTTGAAATCGGAGTTGTTTGGGCGAGGAACGTTGGGGTTTTAGGTTGGGAATGTGTGGCGGGCCTTGAGGATTAGTTTGGGAATTTTTGGAGAACAATTTGAGGTGAAATTGAAACTGTGAATCACTGTTCATATGCTGCGAATTACTGTTCACGAGCTGTGATTTACTGTACACGAGGCTGTGATGCTCGGTTCGGGACGCAAGTTGGATTTTTAGAACCGGTATTTAATGGCGAGGAAGTCCCATGAAAGACCGGAATCAATTTGGCGTCGTTTGGTGGGAGAAAAATAGAAATTTATGTGTTTTACGTGTGTTTTAATTATAATTGAGTTGTGGTGGTAGAATTGTGTGTGCATCTGTGCAATGGGCTGGTGTAAATATGTTTGATTAGTGCACGTTTGGGTTCAATTGAAATGATTGTTCAATTGACCATGTGATATGCTGAGTTAGCCAACGCGGGTAAGTCGCGCCTAAACCTAATTTAGGACTTCGGGTATCGACGGGTAAATTCGGACGAAACCAGTATGAAATTAGGTGCGGAATTACATGGATAGGGGGTGAAAATTTTATGGCGGGCCTTAGGAATTAATTCGGGTAATATTTATTGGAAATTCAGAAAATTAGGGGCTGCGAATTACTGTTCATATGCCTCGAATTACTGTTCACTGGCTGTGGATTACTGTTCATCGAGCTGTGATGGTCCGATTGGGACGCAAGTTGAATTTTTGGAACCTAGATATTATGGCGAGAAAGTCCCGTGAAGGATCGGAATTAATCCGACGCCGTTTGGTTGGAGAAAAATGGGAATTATCGTATTGGATGCATATTTAAATTATTAGTAAATTGTGGTAATTAAGTTGAGCATGCTGTGGCGTGCTGTTGGGTACGAGAATGATACCGTTGAGTCCGGCTCGGAGTTTCATGTAAGTGTCGGGAAGAGTCGGTGGTGTGATTTTGTGGTTTGAGTGCAGAAATTACTGTTCATGAGCTGTGGGAGTACTGTGCACTGTGCTGTGGTGAGTCGTTTGATGCGTGTTCGGTACCGTTAGGTCCTTCTTGGAATTTTATGAAAATCCCGTGAAGGGATGAAAATGATTTGAAAACATTTGAACAAAGAAAAATGTTGTTTTATGCGAAAATGTGCTTTTGTGTGAAAATGGTGATGTGGTGAAGTGTGGGGTGCAAGTGTGCACGGAATTTGAGGCAATGGCATGAGAAAGTGAATGTGGGATCGGACCGAGGCGTGTGATGCTCGGGGCGCGATCGGAGGGGCCTGAGGCGTGAACGAGTACGCGGGCCGGATGTGGTGAGTGGTCGCAGTGTACCTGAGGCGTGTACGTTTACGCGGGTCACTGGCGAAGAATGAGAAAGAGGAAATGAGAATGGACGGAATAATGGGATAAGAGTGGTATATGCACGTGTTTACATCTGACAGGATTGAGTTTGAATGATGTTGTGTGCATGTTTGAGCCTGCAATGTGATGTTTCAGCGTGTGGTGATATTGAGTGTTTGAATTTAATTGGCGCTCATGGTGCATTGCATTGCATAACATGGACACGCATTGTGTATGCCGAGAGTGAGGTATGTGATGAAATTGTGTGAGAATGCGTGTCTGCCATGAGCATGTGATCACCTAAAATGCCCTGAAGCGTTATACGCTGGGTTCAGATAATAATAAGTTGTGTGATCACCGAAGGACCTTCGGGTCGTGACCTTCGGGTCGATACCGTCCTCATGCACTTTGAAGCAGGACGATGCCCGGTACGTCCGGAAGACGACCATCCTCATGCACTTTGAAGCAGGCTCTGGTTCGTAAGGAGATCAGTGTTGCGCCTCATGCACTTTGAAGCAGGCTAGAGACACTGGACCAGATCGGTTGCTGCGCCTCATGCACTTTGAAGCAGGCTAGACGCACCGGGCCGTTAATAATGTGGACTCGAGTCATAATTAATAATAAATTGGGAAATTGCCAGTGTGCAGTGTGGGCCAGTGGGCCGGAGAATGCGTATGACATGTAGACGACATTTGCATGCATGGAACATGCATAGACTGGCATGCGAATGTATGAGAATCGGTGCATGAACGTGTGATTGACATACGTGTGATTATGCGTGCCACGCATGTGCCGTGACTATTGTATGTTGATCTGCCTAACCTGCAGGGTCAGATAATTGTCTGACTATTGTGGTATTGTGATTTGAATAATTGTTTCCAATCAGGAGATTGCATGCTAGCCTAGCCTAGGTTGGGTTTAGGGGTGAACTTACTGAGAAGTGTTCTCACGGTTATTTCAACCAACAATTTCAGAACCCCGACAGGACCCATGAATCTTCCGCCACCGCCACCAGAGCGTTTTGGAGTCCTCAGTGGATGGGACGGTATAAAGGGACTCAGACTCAGAGGATAAGGAATCAGACTCAGAATGGGTTTTTGGCGAGCACCATTTTTGGAGTAGTAGTAAACCCAAGTTTTCATCCTTGGAGTATCGGTTTTTGAGAAAGGCGATATGCATGTACATGTATGGGACAGTTTATAAATGTAAATATTATGGTATAAGAAGGAAATGAAAAAGATATGTATATTCTCCCTGATTTTTCTCCCCAGTTTTAATTGTCCGGGTTTAATTGTTGATATCCGCTGTGGTAGTAAATCTCTGATGGGGTTTTGAGGTCAGCGATATTCCTGGGACGTCGCTTGAATCGACCAGAGGCGGTGTCGCGTGCCGTAGGGGTTCGGGGCGTGACACAAAAGGTGTCTCGACTTTTAAGATCGATATATGGCCTTAAGTAATTTTCAAGATGATGGTATATACGCTTTCATGATGCCATAATGGCATATAATTTTGTAATGATTGAAGAAGATCATTGTGTATATATCAAAAGATCCAAAGATCAGTTTATGATCTTATTATTACATGTGGATGATATACTAATTGCAATATGGAGTTAGTTAATATAGTTAAGACTTGGTTATTTTCCAATTTTAAGATGAAAGATATGAGTGAAGCTGCATATATCTTTGGAGTTAAGATTTCAAGAGATCGTTCAAAGAAATCATTGTCTTTTTCGCAAGAGATGTACATTAACAAAATCTTTGAATAATTTCATATGCAAGACAGTAAACCCAAAGATACTCCTATTGCAAAAGGTGAAGACCTCGAACCAGTTTTCCTAGAGTACAGGCATTGCATAACTCTGTTTTCTTGTATTTCAAATCTGGTAGACCTCGAACCAGTTTCTTGTTTGAGATCTTTGAGATTTGTTTCATACTGATATGCCCCAATCTTCTATGCCATAAATCTTCATCCTCTTTGATTGAGATCAAGCAATGAGTGGAGATTTGATTGACATCTAGAAGATAGATATTGCCATGTCTTCTTCATGTAAATGTTTGAGAAGAATCTTTGCTTGTCCCTGAGCACGTATCTTCTTGAAAGTTGATTCTGAAACCTGTATCACATAGTTGGCTTATGCTTATCAAGTTGTAGTTGAGTCCTTTCACCAAAGAGACATCATTGATTGTAAGTCCTCCAATTTCTACTGTTCCTTTGCCAACAATTTTTCCTTTGGTATTTCCTCCAAAAGAAACTTTTCCACCGTTCAGACTGTGTAGATCAGCAAATATGCTTGGATCTCCTGTCATATGTCTAGAACATCCACTGTCTAGGTACCACTTCCTTTTTCTCTTTGTGGTAACCTGCAAAAATCACAACATCTCAAGCTTTCTTTGGTACCCAAATTTGTTTGGGTCCTTGAGTATTAGTATACGCTGTCTTAACAAAATCTCTTCTAACAGGTCTCCAGACCTTAGGACATTCATTCTCAAAATGTTGTGGATCTCCACATTTTGAGCACCTGAGTGCACTTCGGCCAACAGGTTTTACAAAATTCCTTTTGAAATGATTTTTATAAGCTTGTCGAGGAGGTCTTTGTTTTAATCTCTCCTTGACCTTTGGAAAATCAATCAAGCTATCACTTTCCTTCACAAATCCGAGACCAGATTTGTTGTAGTAAGGAATTTGAATAGAAAGGATATGCTTCAAGGTTTCTGAACCCTTTGAAAACTTGGAAGTAATTTCTGAAACTTGCTTTTTCAAAATCGCATTTTCTTTGGAAAGAAAATCTCGACTTTCCTTGACTTGATGAAATTCTTTTTGAAGGAAATCGATTTTCTCTTTTTGTGAAACATCCTGTTGCCTCAGTGATGAATTTTCCTTTTTCAAAAAAGAGATGCATTTAAGAGCAGTCTTGAATTCAAAGCATAATTCATCAATGTAATTTGATACTTCAATAGGCATGTCAGAATGTTTTACCTCAATTTCCACTTTGGGATCAGAATCTGAATCTGAGTCTAGGTCTGAATCTGACTTAGCCATTAGACAGAAATTTGAGATATCTTCATCACTGTCTTCACACTCTGTGTCACTCCAAGTTTCTGCTTTTAAGGCCTTCTTTGCTTTCTCAAACTTGGTCTTCTTTTTCAGAAGTGGACAATTTGGCTTGATATGTCCACGTTTCTTACAGTGAAAGCATATAACATCTTTCGATCTATCAGTGTCATCGAAAGATTTCTTCTTCTCAAAAGGCTTCTTACCTTTGAGGTTTCTTCCTTTGATCTTCATTTTCTTATACTTCTTTATAAAGAGAGCTAGTTCTTCATCATCAACGTCTTCATCTTCAGAATCTGCATCAGAATCAATGTTAGTCTTCAAAGCAATTGATTTATTACCTTTGGATTCAATCTCCTCATTCCGTTTCTCAGTCTCATATGATTGAAGAGTTCCAATTAACTCATTCACTGATAGAGGCTTGATCCTTTGTGTTTCTCGAAGAGATGTTTTGATGGTATCCCACTAATTTGTCAGTCCTCTCAGGAGTTTGTTGACTTTCATTGCATCCGGAACTGGTTGTCCTTGATAAGCAAGACCGTTTACTATATCAGTAAACCTGTCATACAAATCAGCAATTGATTCTCCAGGCTTCATTTTGAATGATTCATATTAACCAAGCAAAAGATTGATTTGAGTTTCCATGGCTCGATCTGTTCCTTCATAAGTGACAAGGAGAGTATCCCAGATTTCCTTAGCTGATTCACAAGCAGCAATTTTTTTATATTCAATAGGAGATAAAGCACAATAGAGAGAATAAATTGCTTTGGAATCTAAAGTTTCTCTTTTGGATATCTCAGTTTGAGATAATGGAGGATCTGTTGTTATGCTTGCTTCTGCCTTTTCTTTTGAACTAGAAGATCTTGGATTGACTCCTCTGATGATGACATCCCATTGCATATGATCAATTGACTTTATGAATGCCTTCATCTTATTCTTCCAGACACTATATTCCTTGCCATCGAAATATGGTGGTCTGTTGTTGCTCTGTCCTTCAATGAGCCCTGGAGCACCAAAGCTAGCCATATAGATCGTTAGCTCAGAAGTAAAACACTTCAATAAATGAGCAACCTTGCTCTGATACCAATTGATGTAGCTAGCAAGGATCACCTAGAGGGGGGGTGAATAGGTGATCTAAAACAATTTTAGAAAATTTATGCGGAAACAAAGTAAATCACAGAAGAGTCTGAATAAAATTCAGATTCAAGACAGATTATATAGACGGTGCTCTTGATGTGCGTATGTAAAGTAAGAGTTAAGGGATAGAAAATCGCACACAAGTTTATAGTGGTTCGGCTTATAGCAAGCCTACGTCCACTCTCCCACGCTTACAGCCTACTGGCTGGATTTCACTATGTAATCAAGAGGAATTACAACTTCTGAGAGTCTATACTCTTGTGTATGATAGGACTCTCTATCTCACACAATCACTCTTACAAAGTATCCCTCAAGATCTTAATGTTTTGCTCAGAATGACAAGAAAAATGATTGGAGTATGCTCAGACTTTGGACTTGTTGATTCTTGATTCTGTTCTTCCTTCTGCTGCTCGTTGATCTCCTTAAATACTCCTCTACTTCCAAACTAGCCGTTGGACAGCTTTCAGAGGATCATCTTCCAATCTTCACCTTGGACAGATTTGTATAAGGATTGAGTAGCCGTTGGTTGACAGATTCTGAATCCCGCTGATTCTGCTCGCCCATACAATCAGAATCTTGGTTTCCATAAGTAGAGTTTTGTCCGTTGTAATGCATTCTTGTCGTGATGTTTGATTTGTCAATCAATCTGATTCAGATTGAGACAATCAGAACATTCCTTCTGTGAAATCCATGCCAGATTACTAGCTGTTGTGATATGTTCTGAATTCTGCGTCTGAAGAAATTCTGCGTCTGCGTCTGAAGAATTTCTGCGTCTGAATAATTTCTTCGTCTGCATTTGCATCTGAAAAACTTCTACTTCTGCATCTGCATCTGAATAACTTCTGCGTCTGAATCTCAGAACCTAGATTATGTGGGTCTTCAAAAACATACTTGACAGTTTGTAAAGTCTGAATAACTTTCTTCTGAGCTTCCAGAATATACAGACCTGGAATAAAATTATTCAGAACAAGTATCAGATTTACAAAAATATAGAAGGTTTTGTCAACTTCAAAATCAATAGGAGTTTTCCTCAACACTATATATTGCTAATAGATGTATGGCAATGAGCTCTCAAAGCATGCTGGTCGCACGCATTATTTGTTGGTAAGAACCTTGCAGAGAAGAGAGAATTATAATTAGCTCATCATGAGCGAGCGGGATATGATGGTTAAATGAGTGGGCCGCCCGCCTATGTGGGCTAACTCAGCCCATAATCTGAATAAATAACCACCAAAAGCAAACCTGTAAAAATATAACTGCCTGATAGTTATCTACTTTTTATATAACATGATGCATCTCTTGAGGGTGTGTATACGTTGTTCACGTTTCACTTCTCAAGAGAAAAGAACAGGCTCCTCACACTCTCACTCTAGGTCGTTCTCTCATACAATCGAAAAACAGAAATCGAAACTCTCTTAAAGTTGCAAACGTGCATTTAATTTGTGGAAATTAAGGTATGTTCCATTGCGTGATGTGCCTTTTGATCAGTGATTCAAGTAATTTTAGGGACGTTTTTTGCATTTTCTCGTGTATGGTATTTGGATTCCGTTTCCAACAGAAACAATTGAAAAACTATGTTCTTCAGAAAATTAAGTCGATCCAAATCATGTGAGGAGTACTTATATAACATTATGGTGTCTAATTAGTAGACCAGTTGTTGAGTGACAAGAAAGAAAGCAAGCGAGCAGAAAACCTCAAATGAGTCTACGGCGGAACTTCGTAGCGAGGAAACTCTAGTGGAGTGTCCTGAAGTCCACCCCTCACAAAAACAGAGAGATGGTAAAAAGGACCTAACCAGACATGCCTGAGAACTGAGTCAATATGAACACAACCCCAAGCATGATGACAGTTTGAACCTCGTTAAGCTCTTGAGAAGAACGCAGGTGTCGAAAAGCTCTTTCCACGTTATCTATGGACGGAATTAATTTTGGGGGAATCCTGCCGCGTGCTGTATGTGAACAAGCAGACACCCGAGTTATAAGCCTAATCACATGAAGGGAGCGCTAGAAGATTAGCTATCATATATATACCATTAACTAAACAGACCATTGGTATGTCTCCAATTGAAATGCTTCGTTCTATTCGTCAGTTCTTAGAAACAAATGTTTCACATACATATGTTCTAGCGCATTGGAATGCGTTATGCATGGAGGTAGAATGTTAATCAAAGGAAGTATACATCCATTCTTTAAATTTTATTCATGTCTGGAAACCCCTGGGAGCATACCATGCTAAAACCAACACCATCATGGAGAAGAAGTATCTTGAAGAATCGGCTAGAACATAGACAATCTTACATCTCTCTTTCTAAAATTTTGATCACATGTTGAAGTTGTCCATCAACCATCGCATTCATTGTCCAAATTACGCTTCTCGACATCTTGTTGCTTATTGGGCTATCGATTCAGATTCATGGCCTTCCTAAATACCTTGCTGTAAAACATCGACCTTCGATGAAAGGAAACTAAAAAGTAAAGCAAAGTAGCAAAGATGCCTGTTTACTGCACTTTGCTCGCATGTGTTCCATCCATGGGTGGGGTGACTACACGCATGAATGGGCCATATTATCCTCTAATCACCCTACTGATCGATCGCTTATAATCACGAACATCACCCGCATTTATATTTAATCAATTTTGCACGTAAGTGACAATCGTAACTTGCAAGCTACCAATTAAGTTAGTAGTTAGAGCCTTGGAAAAATATATAGTCCCACATGAATCCAAGGCTGCGCATGACAACGATTCCGCTTTAGGCAGATTCGCTCCGTAAATGATTCTTTTTATTCGTGCCCTAATTGATTCTTACGAGCATTTTAAGGCGTTTGTTAACGATCCAAAAATTCCATCCCTGGAATAGAAAAAGAACAGAAATACGTTTGGTAACGCCACAAAATTTCTTTTTATTAATAATATTTTTAAATATTTTAATATTTCTTTCTTTTTTTTCTTTTCTTTTTTTCTTTTCCTCCTTCTTGGCCATAGCCTGCTCGCCGGCCATGACCGGTAAAATATTTTTTTATTAATAATATTTTTATTAAAAGTATTTTTTTTAGCCATGGCCTGGTCGCCGGCCATGACCGGTAAAATATTTTTTTTATTAAAATATTTTTATTAAAAATATATATTTTTATTTTTTTTGGCCATGGCCGGTAAAATATTTTTTTTATTAATAATATTTTTTATTAAAATATTTTTATTAAAAATATACATTTTTATTTTTTTGGGCCATGGCCTGGTAGCTGGCCATGGCCTGGTAGCCGGCCATGGCCGGTAAAATATTTTTTTATTAACAATATTTTTTATTAAAATATTTTTATTAAAAATATATATTTTTATTTTTTTTTGCCATGGCCTGTAAGCCGGCCATGGCTGGTAAAATATTTTTTTTATTAAAAATATATATTTTTCTTTTTTTTGGCCATGGCCTGATCGCCGGCCATGGCCTGTAAAATATTTTTTTTATTAAAATATTTTTATTAAAAATATACATTTTTATTTTTTTTTGCCATGGCCTGGTCGCTGGCCATTGCCGGTAAAATATTTTTTTTATTAATAATATTTTTTATTAAAAATATATATTTTTTTCTTTTTTTGCCATGGCCTAGTCACCGACCATGGCAGGTAAAATATTTTTTTATTAATAATATTTTTTATTAAAATATTTTTATTAAAAATATATATTTTTCTTTTTTATGGTCATGGCCTGGTCGCCGGCCATAGCCGGTAAAATATTTTTTATTAATAATATTTTTTATTAAAATATTTTATTCTCGTCGGATCCGGCGAGGGTGGTCCTCGGGCCGGACATTAAAAGCTAAATTAAAAACAAAGAAAAGGAAGAAGAAAAAAAAATTGATTCTCAAAATTGTTCCCAGAATCAAGAAGCTACTTTTTTTTATTCTTGATTCTCGTTTCCAAAATCGATTCCGGGAACAATTTTTGATAAAATTGTGCCCAAATCAAAAAATTAAACAAACGCATTGCTCCCAAACCGATTCTAACAAAAGAATGTAATCAAACACTGTTTGGCAAGTTGTCATGCTCCAAGTCTCATTCTTTAAAAAGCCCAAGAGGATTGTATCCCCAACTAGTGTAAAGCCCACTCAACCAAAACTTTTTAAGAGTTATATATTCTTTTTTTTTTTTTTTGGTAAGGTAAGAGTTATATATTCTTTATGCAGGGATAATCGTAAACATCTCTTTGGCCGGGTGGTTAAGGCGTGTGTCTGCTAAGTACATGGCGTTTCCTTGCGAGTTCATTTTCCCCGCAATTATCGGCCAACCAAATATTTTCTAGTTAACAGAAAATACTCTTCTAAAATTGGGGAAAGTGATTTTCGCCATCTTTCTCACTTCTTCGTCGTGTTCTCCAGAGCTACTCCTTTCCCCTTAATCTTTATGATGCACTAGCCTCTCCATCAACTCAGCCCACTCTCTCCACGGATGCACCAACTCCCCCTCCTTTCGAACCCCTCACTTCGCTCTCAGGCAAACCGACTTCCTCTCTTGAACTCATCCTTTTCATCATCATCCAAGCCCGATGCCCCATCCGATTCCGGTTGTCTTGGCGCCCACGTTCCTCGACAGGGGTGCGTTCTTCGCCTCACGCCAGGTGCATATCCTCTGGACAGTCTCGTCCTTCTGAGACTGCTTGCGCTCCTTCTAGATCGCGTCAATCTGGTCAGACACGAAGTTGAGGCGAGTCGAGAGGTTGGAAGGCTTCGGCAGCGGCTCTGGCGAAGGAGGCAAGGGAGAGGCGGAAGAGTAGCGTCTACCGGCGCAGAGAGAGTAGGGTTTAGGGGTTGGGGAAGAAGGGGAGAGGCGCTTGAGGATGAGGAAAGAGAGAGAGTGGGGTTCGTGACATCAATGAGCGACAAGGGTTCTGTTTCAGTCTTAAATTAGGTGTATATGATGAATATATTATTAGGTTAATACATTGAAAATCCCAAAACCGGTTCCAGAATATTTTTACCCCCAACGAATTTTTGCCTCACGAAAAATCTTAGACCGCAGCTCCGTGATTCATTTTACCTAAAATTAATTTTCCATCTAACGTGGGATTATCGCCTACTAAAAATCAGAAACACGCAAAGCACCGTCACGAAGGTTCGTCATCCAATCCCAAGGGGTCACCGCCTGCAAATACACCCTCGTGCCACGCTCACTTTCTGTCTCCTTGTCCGTGGAACAACACCTAAGATTTCTTGAACCACCCTTCGTTTTTTGTATGAAAAAGGACCAAGTCAAGTATAAAAACTAATTTCGAGAATCTTCTATCTCTATTTTATTACCTACTAAAACATGAAATAACTCTTTAGAAGGCAACGAAAAGAATCTAGCATCCAAGCTCTGATCAATTCCGACGCCTTTATCCTTGTCGACCGGATGAGCTAGGAACTAATTGGTCTTGGACCGGGCTCAGTGCCTTCTGATGAGCCGAGTCCTAGGCTTTGATCTCTTGTAGGACGATGGTGCTCTCAATAGGAGACGTATCTTCATCCTTCTCATATTTAGGTCTAGGATTTATCCCGACCCAAAACATAAAAAGGTCTAGGATTTACTGTTCGGCCCAACCATCCTCTGAAACCCATTGACTCTTTGCTTCCTGGCCTTCACCACCACCCATTCCCACATCACTTGACGAAATCGTCTCTTCTATCCCAGGTCAGGATGGCCTCGCCTGATCTCGCGAGGGGAGCCCATGCCGGAGCTCGCCCTTGTCCGGCCAGGCCTCGCTTGTGGCGGACAGCGGCGACCCTCGCCCAGGTGAGGCCAGCCTACCCGGCCATCACCTATGGCTAGTGGTGGCGATGGCCGGTCAAAGGGAAAAAAAAGAAGAAAACCAGAAAATATTAAAAATTATACGGCAGCGCTAATCATGTCACGTCCAATGGCCTGCGTCCATGTCAACGAATTCTAGCCAAATTTAGTCGAATAAACTCAATTGGCAAAATGTGAAAATGTTTAAGACTATAATAACAAAAGTGCAAAAGGTTTAGGACTTTCTGGATAATTTTCCCTGACTAATTTTCCTCCATCAATTTTATATGTTCTACCTAAGAGGTTTTTCTAGCTATATCTGAACAAGAAATCATGCCTAACGACCCCTCTCGCCCTCCGCGCGATGGGAATCCTAAATCCAGGATTCATGGAAGGCGCTTGCAACGCTGAGAACGAAGCGTAGACATGACCATTCCTCTACTGGTTCTTTTCTTTTTCATGAAAATAGATTATTAGCGGACATTTTCAAAGATTTTTTGTGTGTTAAAACAAATTGCGCACTAGATTAAAAGACAATATGCTCAATGCATATGCGTTCGCTACAAAAGACAATAAGCATGTTTCGATGATAGATTGTTACAAAACACCAAGCATTTTCGGGCAAAAATGGTAAAAATATGAAACCATTTGCTTATCTATGATTTTCTAATCTTTAGATGTTTATTAAAAGATTATTCATAATACAAATTCATTAGTCTTAAAAAAAGACAGCTGAAATGATTACATTTATTCGTATTCACGTCGTGCCGAAAGCTTACAATTAAACTTGGGAAAAATTACCAAAACAGTCCTAAACCTTTTGCAATTATGCCAATTCAGTCATAAGCCTTTTTTTTTTTGTATCAATTCAGTCATAAACCTTTAGCATTTGTGCCAATTCAGTCCATCCAGCCAATTTTGGCCGGTCAGCGCTGACGTGGACGCCGACTGGCCAGCCGACGCTAAAGTGGTAATTTTTTAACATTATTTTTTCGAATTTTTTTATTAATTTTTTTATTTTTTCTTTTCTTTTCTTTTTCTTTCGTTTTCTTTTTTTTTTCCTTCATCTTCATCTTCAACCTTTGACTGGTCGCCGGACCGACGATCGGCCAGAGGCGAAAGCCGGCGAGGTCGGCCTCGCCAGCCGTTGGCGCGGCTCGACCTCGCCGTTGTTAGGTGAGGCCAACCTCGCCAGCGCCAGCGAGTTCGAGCCCTTGCCAGAGCGACGGCGAGGACGACCCCTCGCCAGATTTGGCGAGGTCGGCCTCTCCCAGCAACGGCGAAGTCGAACCTCGACTGACCTCGCCAGTTATCGGCGGGGCCAAGCCTCGCCAACAACGGCAAGGACGACCCCTCGCCAGATCTGGCAAGGCTAGAACTCGCCGGCAATTGCCGAGGTTGGCCTCGCCCAACAACGATGAGGTCGGCCTCGCCAGCTGCTGGCGGGGCCAACCTCGCTAGCCCCCTCCTCTGGCCAGTTGCCAGACCGGCGATCGGCCAAAGGTTGAAGATGAAGATGAAGGGAAAAAAAAGGAGAAAGGAAAAAGAAAAGAAAAGAATAAATAAATAAATAAATTCCAAAAAATAATAATTTAAAAAATTGCCATATCAGCATCAGCCGGCCGGTAGGCGTCCACGTCAGCGCCGACCTACCAAAATTGGCCGGATGGATTGAATTGGCACAAATGCAAAAGTTTTAGAACTGAATTGATAAAAAAAAAGGTTTAGGACTGAATTGGCACAATTGCAATAGGTTTAGGACTCTTTTGGTAATTTTCTCATTAAACTAGTGTACAAACAAGTGTGAGTATGTATGCCTGAAACTTATCATATGTTCCGATTTTCATATACTAGCTTTCATTTATGCGCCATCCGCATGCAAATATTATTTTTTGGAATCCATAAACATAAGAAAAATAATTTTTAAAAAAAACCATGAGAGAGAGAGAGAGAGCATCTTGAGGGTGTGATTGGTTGCCGCTTGACCCGAGTTCGAATCTGACCTTAAGTTTGGGGTTGCCCGAGGCCGACGATACTCTCGCGGTGTCAGCAATGGTGAACAACCTCGGATTTGAGGTTGTCCATGGCGAACGATCACGGATTTGAACTCGTCAGCCATGGACGAGTTCATGTTGGAGGTGGACGATGACGACCAGGAGAGAGAAAGAGCAAGGGGGAGGGAAAACGAGTTGGCCTAGATGGCTTTGGGATTATAGAATTTCAAAAGACATGGCTGAGACCACAATAACATAAGTAAAAACGTTGCCATCTATTGAAAATAGAGTTATGATGGGCGACGTAAGTGATGCTCGAGTCGAAAATCAAGAGGATTGGAGGACACCTTTTGTTGAATACTTAAATGACCCTAGCTGATCGAAAGACAAAATATTCAAAAGAAAAGAATTGAAATATGTTACGATCGGAGATAATTTATATAGATGGACAGTCGAATGCAGGAGTCGATGTTAGCTATGGCTGAATATGTGGTGCGCACCAAGCCAACATTAAGATGAAATGGTTATTACCCTGGCATGGTTATTATTGGCCTACAATTACCCAAGATTGCATTAATTGTGTTAAGGGGCACAAGTCGTGTCAGATAAACGGACCGATTCAGCACGTCCCTGCATCAATTTTAGATCCTACAGTCAAACCATGACCGTTTAGGGGATGAGCTATGCACTACAAAAAAACACCGGATTAGCGACGAAATTTGTGACGGAAAATGTGGAAAAATCCGTCGCAAATTCGATTTGCGACGGAAAAAATTCTGTCGCTACTAGGTCGTCCCAAAATTTTGCGACGGAAAATTCACAAGTTTGTCGCAAATTTGCAACGAACAAAAATTCGTCGCAAAATTCATCGCAAATTAGCCACGAATATAATCCGTCGCAAAATTCGTCGCAAATGTTCCGTTGCAAATTTGCGACGAACTAAATCCGTCGCAAAATTCGTCGCAAAAATCCGTCGCAAATTTCGTCGCAAATTTGCAACGAACTTTGTCCGTCGCAAAATTCGTCGCAAATTTGTCGCAAATTTGCGACGAACTCGATCCGTCGCAAAAATCCGTCGCAAATTTGCGACGAACTCAATCCGTCGTAAAATTCGTCGCAAAAATCCGTCACAAATTCGTCGCAAATTTCGTCGCAAATTTGCGACGCACTTTGTCCGTCGCAAAATTCATCGCAAAAATCCGTCGCAAATTTCGTCGCAAATTTGCGACGAACTCTGTCCGTCGCAAAATTCGTCGCAAAAATCCGTCGCAAAAATCCGTCGCAAAATCGTCGTAAAATTTGTCGCGAATTTCGTCAGAAAATTCGTCGCGAATTAGCGACAAACTTTAATGATAGCAAAATTCGGCTTAAAATATTCGTCGCTATTTTTATATCATTTCAGCCATAAATTCTTGTCCATATCAATCAAAGGAGACAATGATATATAATTGAAACAGAAAAACGAACAAACCATAAATTCTGACAAACCAGCCACAATGACATATAATTGAAACAAATAACAGAAGGAAAGTTGTAGAGTCTGACATGATACTATTTGATATCCAATCTTACAATACAGTCAAAACATGAACTAAGAGACGGTACAACCATAGAAGACGCAAAAAAACCATACAGAAGAAGACGCAGCTTTGGTACGATGGCAGGACACCAAAAGTAGTCACTTTTGTCGAGACCTGAGGAAATGTCGATACATAAATCAGTCAAGAATATAAAAAAAGCGTTTATGCATGGATGTGGAACTAGGTGTAAAATAACAAAAGGGTTAACAAAAATACGTTTCGGGACGAACATAAATGTTCTTACATATGAATATGAGTGAAATTATGAAAAACCAAGATTATGAAGCAAGCTTACCCCCGATTTTGAGAATTTTAACTAGAAAGACCGGAGAAAATCATCATCATCATCATCATCATCATCATCAGCATTCTCGGCATCAATGTCTTGGTCATCATTGTACCCATCACCTACTGGATTGGCTGGAGGTACAGGAGGATCGTCATAGCGATTGATGTTAAGGTGTTGCATAACGATTCTCATTTGTTGTTCCAAGTTATGTATTCGTTCATCCTTCTTAACAAGTAAATTATTCAGACGATTCACTTCTTGGGTCAATTGCTCGTCTGCTCGTGACCTCCTTTGACCAGTCCCAATGGATGATGAACTTCCAGGACTATTCGGCATGTACATCCTTGATAATGATCCCATCCCAAATATTTTCCCTTTTTTTCGCCCCACCTGTTGCCTCCATCCATAATGCCATATTATCAACTGGTGGCCGGGACTCAGGACAATCATCACTACCACTAGCACTGCTCATTAAAAGTTCATCATATTTTTCCTACATTAACAATGTAGATGAAAATAAATCACTATATATATATATATATATATATATCTACCAAAAATATTGAAAGCATTCACGGTTTTCATTATAGTTTACATATAAGCCAAAGTATAACCTTACATACCTTAACAGCTTTTGCTCGATCGCCAGTCCATGTCTTATCTTTCTTTTGAAATGTGCGTTCAAATGTAGCTGCAAATGTCGGTTCCGTCCCCAATTCATGTGCCTACAAAATGTAAACATGAGTAATTGAATTAAATTAACTTATAACTCATTTAACAGACTTACCAGTCGTTTGCGATGCTCCGCAATGTTGATAGAGCCCCCAGCATATGTGGCTGACCCATCACTAGAACTAGAAGATCGATTCTTCTTATTCTGCTCACAGAGTTGCCGACTCTGTTCAGATGCCCAAAATGTGTTAATTGCCTCCCAATTGTCAGCTGTAAAGAAAGACGGCTTCGCTTGCTTGCTCTTCGCTCTATTCATGACATTTCGCATAAAATCACTTATTTTCTCATCGAAAATTCTTCTTACTTCATTGTCTTCCGCTTCCTCTCACTTGAACTTCCGCTGCAATGAATAAAAACACAAATTGAAAATTATTATGATGATTACATATCCATTACCATGCACCAGACAAATATAGACAGATTTTGTAAAGTTCATGTCGGGGAAAATATTTGGTCCTTTAGGTATCGAAAACTACAGAGTTGTTCTGGTCCCTTTACATTATTCTTGACCATCAATATACTACACCATACTTAATTGGTGAGAAAATAAAATATGTAAAACTTACCTTGAACTCATTCCGCCACATTTCTTTCACTTCTTGTGGAACACTTCTGTAAGTAATATACTCTCCCATCCAAAAGTTTCTAACTATTTTGTTCAATTCCCTCACAACAGACGGAGCATCCGTGAATCTGCATTCATATGAATATTGTGCAACATGGACAATTCAATTGACATCAATATCTAAAACCCTAAATATTACATATACTAAAATAAAAATGAAGTACTTACGAATCTCCAAATGGACATATGAAGAATCGGTTATCTTCTTGACCTCTGTTTCCGTCAATATTCGATTGTTCCGCCGAATAATGGGGTGGAACGGAAGGAGAGGGAGCTAAAGGAGATTGAACTGGAGAACGTTCAGTTCGCATGTGGCCAAGTCCCGTAACATGTTGTTGAGTGTTGGAGGAAGGGCCAACGTGTCCATATTGTGACGGACCATACTGTGGTTGAGGGTTAGATGCCGGGACAGGGGAAGAGGAAAGGGATGGGGACGAGGACGAGGAAGAGCCTTGTCTTCTAGGCATGTGACCTCTACGTTTATACTGACATGTAGGAAGGAAGGTTATGCGAATATGTAAAGAACTATTGACACGTATTACGAACACATAATGATGTACATGACAAAGCTTACCATTTTGATGGAAAGACTGAGAAAATGTTTTCTTGAAATGAGTCAATGTCGAGTGTTTATGACGTGCAATTTCCTACAAACAAATATACTATGAATCCCATTCATTTTGATATGAAACATCAATGTATGAGCACGATTTGGGTGGCTACAAGTATTAAACATCACTATATGAATCGCATTCATTTTGATTAAATTTTTTTTGACAACGTACAAAAATTTAAATTTCACTGAAAGTGGGTGGCCACAGGTATTCTAAGTCATTCTGTACAGTTTTGTAAGAAAAAAATTATTATTATTGTTAAATTTTTTTTGGGCCCTAAAAAAAATTTAACTAAAAGTTAGTGGCCACCGATATTCTAAGACATTTTGTAAAGTTTTGAAATTTTAAAATTTTAAGCATTTTTAAATTATTATTTTTTAATATAAATTTTTTTCATGAAATAAAAAAATTTGTCCATGCTAAAATTGGGTGGCCACAGGTAGTCTAAGCTATTAAGTAAAGTTTCCAAAATTTGTCCTTATTTATTTTAATAATTTTTAGGGCACGTTAAAAAAATTAAATATAACTAAAAATGGGTGGCCATAGGTATTATAAGTCATTCCGTAAAGTTTTGAAAATTTTTAAATTCTAATTTTTTTTGGCCATCTAAAGAAATTTACATTTCACTGCAAGTTGATGGCCACATATTTTCTAGGCAATTCTGTGCAGTATTGAAATTTTATATTTTTTAAATTTTTTTTCACCCAAAAAAATAAAAATTTCCCTCACAATGGGTGACCACATTTATGTTAAGCCATTTTATAAGGTTATGAAAATTGTTAATTTTTTAATATTTTTTTCCCCGGAACGTTAAAAAATCTAAATTTCATTGAAAATGGGTGATCACTATTAATTTTTGCCATTTTGTGATATTATGAAATTTTTGTTTTTAAAAAAGTTTAAAAAACTTTTACGGTCAAATTTCATATTTGTTGCCAACATATACCGTTGTTTTCATTTTCCATAATTTTCCTTGATTTTTTATAGAATTGTTCAATTTTCAAGCATTTTCTGTGAAAACGCTTAATCAATCACCTTATCGTCATTTAACGCTTAATCATCAACATAATAGACAAATTAACCAGTCGACCATCGATCAAAGACACATGCAATCCTGAAATCGACCCGTAACTTAGCCAACGAAAAGTGATCCTAAATAATCCTTAAACAAGTCCAACTAATTACCTAATTATACTAACTAGGGTTTAGAGAGTTACTTACTTGGTTCAAGGACAATAAAAATCGGCCGATTGAACAGTGGCGGTCCCGGCGCAAGCGTGAGCTCAAATGGTGACTAGTCGGCCAGGTGCTCGGCCACGACCGGGCGAACGACGGTGGAGCTCGGCGGCGACGGCGTCGGGCGGCGGCGACGGCGGCGGGCCGGGCGACAGCCTCGGCCGTCGACTGGGAGGCGGGTGGCAGGCTGGTCGGCGGCGGCACGGCTTCAACATGTGCCTTATTCTTCACTTTTTTCTTCAAATGATATAAGATCTAGTTGAAATAGAAAGAAGCTTATCGGGACATATTATATGATAAACTCATTTGAACTGTATTTTAAAGAAAACATTACCTCTCAAATGGATACATCCATCGAAATTGGACAGGACCTGCAACTTTGGCTTCATAAGGCAAGTGAACTAAGAGATGCTCCATCGAATCAAAAAACGCTGAAGGAAATATCTTTTCTAAGTTGCAAAGAATAATTGGAATATCTCTCTCTAGTTTTTCCATGTGCGATGCTTTTAACACTGTCGAGCAAATATCATGGAGAAAATTGCTTAATTCTGTAATGGCGCCCCATACAAAGTTCGGTAAAACTTCCTTCAAAGCTATTGGAATTAGTCTTTCCATCAGGATGTGACAATCATGACTCTTCAAACCTGTCAACTTGCATTCATTCAAATCAACACATCTCCCGAGGTTCAAAGCATATCCATCAGGAAACCGCACAGATTTCAACCATTGACAAACAACTCGCCTCTGCTCCTTATCCAATGTACAAACTGCTTTCGGTTTTGGTCCCCTGCTGCTTGTATCCACAGCTAGTATTGGCCGATCGCAAATATCTCTCATATCTTTTCTTGCGTTCAAGTTGTCTTTTGTTTTTCCGGCGACATCCATCACAGTATTTATGACATTGTCGAAAACATTCTTTTCTATGTGCATGACGTCAAGATTATGATGAATAAGATGGGTCTTCCAATATGGTAGATCCCAAATTATACTGCGTTTTGTCCACTTATGTGTACTTCCGTACGCAAAAGTCGTGTCGTGCGGGTTCTCAACAACAGTTGGAAAGTCCTGCACACGCTCCCAAATTTGATCGCCAGTCAACCTCAATGGTGGACGCGTTCTTTCAGTCCTATTCTTGATGAACTCTTTCTTATTCCTTCCGAAAGGATGACTTGGCGATAAAAATTGTCTCAGTGATACCAAAATAGCTAGGCTTCTTTCCATGTTTTAATCTAAATGACTTTGTCCTCTCCAAACATATCGGACATCCTAAGATCCCATGTACTCCATCCGGATAACATTCCGTAAGCTGGAAAGTCATTTATCGTCCAAAGAAGGGCAGCCTTCATAACAAATGTTTGATCGGTAGAAACGTCATACGTAGGGACATCTTCAACCCATAGCCGTTGTAACTCCTCAATCAATGGTTGCATATAAACATCTATCAACTTTTTCGGATTTTGCGGCCCTGTTACGATCAATGTCAAAAACATATAAGGTGTCTTCATGCACATACCAGGTGGAAGATTGTACGGCGTTAAGATAACTGGCCAGCATGAATATCTTTTTCCTGTTTTCCCAAATGGAGCAAATCCATCGGCACAGAGACCTAACCTGATGTTCCGAGGCTCCATTGCAAACTCAGGGTATGTTCTATCAAAATGTTGCCATGCCTCTGCATCTGAAGGATGACACATTAGACCCTCTTCTGTTTCATGATTTGAATGCCAAGTCATGTGTTCAGCAGTGGCTTTAGACGCATAAAGCATTTGCAATCTGGGGATTAAGGGCAGATAAAACATTTGCTTGCATGGTCTATGCTTCTGATTACGACCCGGCCTCCTGTTAATCTTGTACCTAGGTTGGCTACAGAATTTGCAAGATTCTGCATTTTCATCATCTCTCCAATATATCATACAACCCCTACTACATACATCAATTCTTACAACCGGAAGACCTAAGTTATCCACTAGCTTTTTCATATCATAAAAATCACTTGGCATGTTGTTATCGCGAGGCAATGATTCCCGCATTACTTCAACAAAAGAGTTGAAGCAATCCGCAGACACATTATGCTCTGCCTTGATATTTAATAGTCGGGCTGTCACCGATAACTGAGTGTGGTCCTCACAACCTGCCCATAGAGGTTCATCTGCTGCTTTCAAGACATCCCAGAACTGATTAGATTGAAAAGTTTCATTATACACATTCTCCTCAAAACCCGTTACTCCTATATCTTCCAATTGTGAAGCATGACTAGTACCCACTTGTTCACGTGTAGGAGTAAAACTAGTACTTGCATGATTTGATTCTGTGACAAAATTATAACTAGCTGCATCAATCACCATCCTCTCGTATGGGTTCAATTGCTCATAATAGCCACATTCTTCCCTAACTGAAAATTGGTCACTTCTTCCATATCCTTCATCAGATATAAATGGTTCACCATGGGAAGTCCAATTATTATAGTTCGGAGTAAACCCAAATCTAATAAGGTGTTCTCTAACTTGATCACACACAAGAAATTTACCATTACCTCACTTTTTACACGGACACCTTAACTTATTTCCATCCATAAACTCATATTTACTACTAGCAAAGTCTAAAAATAGTTCCAACCCAGTACGAAACTCATCTGTCAATCCTTGACGTCCAGGTAAGTTCTTATTATACATCCAAGCCCTTTCTCTTTGCATTGTGTCTGTATTAAAATAAAAAACTCTGGTAAAATATTTAAAATATCATATCTATTGTTCTTAATTAAAATCACAAAATTTTGGAAATTATAATTTTTGTTATTCACGCAACAATTAATATGAAATTGCAAAAATAGAAAAAATTACAATGTAAAGAAGACTTACCCAAATATTTGACTGAAATATTTGTAGGAGAAAGTGATCAATTTGATGAGAATTGCAACGTCCACTTAGATTGCGAGACCTTCAATTAGGCACATACCCAAAAAAGAATAATCACTTAAGAATCATTTTTTAATAATTTTTAATGTGCGATGGAAACGGAATGTATCCGTCGCAAATTTGCGACGAAACATAGTATCCGTCGCAAATTTGAGACGGATACCCTATTCCGTCGCAAAATTTGCGACGGAATAGGGTATCCGTCCCAAAATTGTGACGGATACTCAACTCCGTCGCAAATTTTGCGACGGAATTTTCATTTATTCGTCGCAAATTCGCGACGGAATCAGGTATCCGTCGCAAATTTGCGACGGCACCTAGTATCCGTCGCAAATTTGCGACGGCACCTAGTATCCGTTGCAAATTTGCAACATAATTTTCATTTATTCGTCGCAATTTGCGACGGAAACTATTTCCGTCGCAAAACGGCGTGGCCGTTCGGCCTCATCCAAAGGCCGGCGAGGTGTCGCCGGTCGCCGGTCGTTAAACCGGTGATGCAGATACCAAAAAAAAAAACAAACATAAACATATATTAAAAAAAAGAAATTACAATGCAACGACGAATAGTCACAAAGCTAGCTATGACACTTACCGGTACAAAAGCTTCATCGAGATTAATATGTGTGTGCGCGGATTTTGCTGATTTCAGACATATGAAAGAGGGAGAAAAACGAGAGAGAGCGAGAGAGAGAGATAGGATTGGAATATCACGGCCTGATAAACTACGAATTTGCGACAGACGTTTGTTTTCGTCGCAAATTTGCGACGGACTTACAATGCCGTCGCAAATTTGCAATGGATTTTGCGACGGTTTTATTTTCTGTCGGAAATTTGCGACGAACGTTTTTCCGTCGACAAATTTGCGACGGATTGTATTTTCCGTCGCAAATTTGCGACGGTTTATTTTCCGTCGCAAATTTGCGACGGAAAATGTAATCCGTCGCAAATTTGCGACGGAAAAACGTTCGTCGCAAATTTCGTGTTTTTTTTGTAGTGATGGATCTGATAAGTAAAATATATCCACCGACTAAAAAACATAGTTTTATTTTAGTACTTTACAAAATGGGTCAAAGCAATTCTTTTAAAAAGTTATTTAGAGGACAACGAAAGAGTTTATAGGAGAGAATCATTCATCAATTTGATAATCCCGAAATAATTATCACTGATCAAGGATCTGTTTTCACTGGTAAAAAAGTATTAGATTTTGTAAGGATGAGAGGCATCAAAATGATCCATTCAACACCTTATTATGCTCAAGCGAACGGTGAAGCTCAAGCCTTGAATAAGATTATTGTCAATCTTAAGTATTGAAGAAAATCCTAGAGAATGAAGTACTTCGGACTTATTGAACTTTGAAAAGATCAAATACACGGGTAAGTCCCTACAGGGTGACATATGGACAAGAAGTTGTTATCCCTCTTGAGATTGTTCAATATTTAGGAGTTAAGCTGCAAAGTGATATACTAGAGGAAGATTACGAGCAGTCAATGTATATGAATCTTGATAAGCTGGCTGAGGTCCGAGCGTCGGCATTAGAACATGTTATCGCACAAAAGAAAAGCGCCGCCAAGGCTTACAACAAGCATGAGAAGGGAAAGCAATTTGCCATTGGTGATTTGGTACGGAGGACTATTTTGCCGACCAATGTTAAGGATAACCACTGCGGTAAATGGTCTCCAACTTGGGAAGGTCCATACCAAGTGCTTGACATGTTGAGTGGCAAGGCTTACCGTCTGATGGAGTTAGAAAGAAAAATGTTGCCTCGATCGATAAATGGAAAATATTTAAAAGTCTTCTATCCGACTACGGGCGAAATGCAAAGGAATAAAGCAGAGAACAATAAAGAGCTATCAGAAGAAGGTTTTCCACTGATGAGATGATTACATAAAGCCGAAATGATCTTTTAAGGCGCTTGCAAAATATGACAGATGCGCTTCCAGCTTGTCATAATCTTTGGCAGATTGACAGCTGATTGATACACGTTCTTGAACCGATGGATATCGGCTTTCACAGCCGCCAGAGAGCTCATCGATCTTCTTCTGTTGTTGGTGAAGGAGTTCTTCCAGATGATCCACAGCAGCACGACTGGCTTGCCCTCGATGGCTCGCGAAAATTTTAACTGGTAACGATTATATCTGAGAACCTCCGTGCCATCGAGAAAGAGGGTGGAGAATTTCTTCGTGATGGCGGGGAAAACATCGATAGAAAGTCGTTGGAACAAGGAGAGAGTAAAAACAATGGCCAAGAATAACTAGACTGGAGATTGACGATGATCCGGGAGTGGAAAGGGACCGGAGAAAAGGTGTGACCATTGATGACGTGCTGGTCTCAATGAATAGACTCCTCCGGCAAGGCTGACGTGGAGTTTCCAGCGAAAAAGTACAAAGTGAGAAGGTACTTGTGTTAAATTCGCGTCCATTCAAGCTTATAAATAATGATTGAATGTGAATATTTAAAAGAACCGGAAACTCTTCTTTTCTTTTAAAATGGGGACATATGTAGATACCAAAAATTAACCAATTCCCTAACCATCGACTCGGACCGGATAAGACTAAACAAGGCATGTTTTAGGTAGAATTTGCTTAGTTCTTTTGGTTGGCAACTATAGGTAATCGGCAAAGGCAATGAGGAGTTACCAATAGGTGATTTAAGAGAAAATTACTAAGTGTTAAGCTACAAGTGGCAATAAATGAAACTTGGTTCAATGGACAAAGATATTGAAACTGAAGTGAAAATCAAAATCAAGAACAAAATAAATGTTCAAGTCATGAAGCCAACAATTTTGGCTACAATCATAGCGACCCATTGAATTGTGAATCCAACATGATTACCGGTTCGTGGAGTTGTAAATCTCAAAAGCCACAAATGATAATGACCGTGAAACATGGGCGGTTATAACCATTAGGAAGATGAGTTACAAGATGTGGAAGAAAATGTCTACGTGGGCCGAGCAATGAGGCCATGATTGTTGAGTAGTGGGTCTTTTGGAAATCAATCGTAAATACTCGTTGCTAAATTCTAAGATTCATGTGAGATGTTATTTGCTTTCTTTTGTAACTGTTGTTAATCGTCTCTAGTAGTTATAAGTACTCGGATTGTAATTTGAGCAAGGGACGGCCAATCAATTAATGAACACCAGTTGTTCAATTTTATCTTCACCTTATATTTACATTCCAGTATCCTTTTACATGGCTGGCCGCGATTGCTTCCGGTCTTCATACTTTTAATTTTATCATCAATCCGTGTCTCATTTCCAAGGATCAACAAAGTATCCCTTACATCGTTTGTCGATTTTCATATCGATTCATATTTTCGAAAGGTGCTCTGTAAACACTTTTTGACGCAACAATATTATTATTCTAACTCCTGATTAGTCATACCCTTCTCGAGATACACTTGTTATTGAGGTGGCGAACATAAAAAATGACAAATCTTGATTTATCAATTCGATGTGTTAAATGTAAACATCAGATCGTGCATAGATTGAACTTTCTTATAATGGATCTTCCTAATTGTGTGAGGAATGAACATTTTGGTAATCATTAGCAGATGCTATAAACGAGTTTGCTCATCAAATTATGAAGTTCCATTGAAATTCTACTTGAAATTGAGATTGTATTTCATCTAACTTGACCATCCTATTTTCTTTTTGATAATTTGCTGTAAGTTATGAAAAGAATAAAAAACAAAAAATTGTCATGCGCGTCTGCGAGAGGTGGCCACCAACTCCGGCCCAACCCAATCCCAAAGTCTAGTCTTCACCAACCGCTCACCAACTTTTGCTTTCGCTGGGGTTGGGGGGAAAGAGGAAATAAAAAATAAATAAATTATATATATATATATATAACTATTCCCACCAACTTATTTCCCACATGCACCTACAAGTGGTGGGTCCCACCACTATCTAATTTTTTTAATTTTTTGCGACAAAAATAAACTAATCACAAAGTGGTTGGTAAATCCAAATAAAAAGAGAGAGAGAGAGAAATAGCTGCTAGGTTCTCATTGTTGGTTAAAAGCGAAGATAGAACTATTTGAATATGCCCAAGTTACACATTACAATAGCATTTGAAGATGGATTTTGGAAACTACTATTGGATTTCGAAATCGTACCGACTATCGAGTTAGATTATTGATCGATGCTCTTTCGAACTAGTTGAATCGGGCAGCAGAGAATCGGTTGAGTTGGTCAAAGGAACCGCACAGAGCACCGGACTGACATTGATTGAAACGGTCAGTCTTTCACAATTTTAATTTTTTTTTAAGAATTAACAGGTCATTTTCTTCTTCTTCTTTCAGTATGTCGAGGATCCGTCTATATTGAGTCTTGTCTTTTTTGTTTTTTACTTAATAAAAAAATCTCGTGATTAAAGCACTTTTACTTTTTTTCTTCAAAATTCGGACCAGTCGAAATCTTCGCGAAATACGGATACTGACAAGTAGATTTCGGTATCGTATTTATCGTGATTTATAGAAACTCGAAAAGCACTGTAAATTTTGGTGACAAAGTAAAAAAAAAAGTTTATTTATTTTTTAAGCTCATGACTTCTTCCGAGCCGGTGCAACGACTTGCCATATGATTGCATTGCAAAAAAGAAAAAAAAATAAACAAATAAACAAATAAACGAATAATAAATTATTTTCATTTTGTTAAGCATCAAACCAGAATGATTACAGTTTTAAGGTCAATGGCCCTATCGCTCGGTGGGCCCACCTGGCGACCCATGATTGGTCCATCCGAGCACCTCACCAACCCCCGACCGGCAAGTGCCCGGTGGTGGGCGGTCTAAACGCCACCTACCCGGTTCGAACCGGCCCGACCTCTCCCCGCCCCCCTTTATATCTTCCCCCCATCCTCAGATTGAACATGAGAAGGACAAAAGCAAAAACTGAGCAACCAAAGTGTTTGGAAAGTTACAGAAGAGATCACCAGCAAGAAGGAAGGAGAAGGAGCTAGAGAAAATCAACCAAATGGCCGCCAACGCAGAGTCTCAGCAGAGCCCGGCAGGGAGGCACCAGGAAGTCGGCCACAAGAGCCTCCTGCAGAGCGATGCTCTCTACCAGGTTGGAAGAAGATCGTTTCTGCCCGTGATTGGGTTGAGCTCGACAGCTGATCTTGGCTCGATATCCTGACCTGGGTTTGTCTCTTTTGCAGTATATACTGGAGACCAGTGTCTACCCAAGAGAGCCAGAGCCCATGAAGGAGCTCAGGGAGTTGACTGCTAAGCACCCATGGTGGGTCTTCTTCCAGGATTTGTGTCGTGGATGTTGATGTGGAATGTCCTGTCTTTATATGCTCTCCTTTTGTTATTGGATCTCGGGGCTTGGTGTGATTAAAGTGGGTGGGAATTGAAACAGGAACCTGATGACCACATCGGCTGATGAAGGGCAGTTCCTGAACATGCTTCTCAAGCTCATCAATGCCAAGAACACCATGGAGATCGGGGTTTACACCGGCTACTCTCTCCTCGCCACTGCCCTCGCTATTCCCGATGACGGAAAGGTCAGATCGACATTCGAAATTTTCGGCAGCCTTGACTTGAGTAATGAAACAAATGTAGCTTGTGATCAATAATCAATGATTGGGAGGTTTCAATATTCTTAGCACTCTAGAAAGAATGTTCTGAGTTCAAGACAAAATGGTTGGTCACCAACTTTGCCTAACCATGCTTTGTTTACACTGAACCATAAAGATGGTGAAAAGAACAGCCTCTAAAAACCCTGATTCTGGCCAGGCAAAAACTAGAAATTCAGGAAAATCTTGATGACTATTTGGCAGCCTCTGAGATCCCTGTGTATTGCTATTGCCACAGATCTTGGCCCTGGACATCAACAGGGAGAACTACGAGATCGGGTTGCCTGTCATCCAGAAGGCCGGCCTCGCCCACAAGATCGATTTCAGAGAAGGCCCTGCTATGCCGGTCCTCGATCAGCTCGTGCAAGATGTAAGTAGCGAATGTAGCTCAACATCTTATTTGATCTCGCTCTGTTGGGCTCTATGTGTGCAGAATTTGCAAAAATTAATGCATTCTCAATCCTCAAAACATGTTCAGTCCTTTTCCTAGAAATGACCCCAATTCAGCATATTTCCAAAGATGCTCCAGGCAAAATACAATGGTCATAGGTCATTGAAGACAACTTGGTCAAATATGGATAACCAAGCATGTTTTATCTGGCAAGCTTAGACTCTACATAAAGCAAACCTAAAGGAAAAAGGCCAAAAAAAAAAAAGTTTCCCAATTTCTTAAATTTAAGTAGACTCTCCCTCCAATTTAATATAGTATACGTCTCTTACAAAATGAACGTAATTTATATGATGATCAAGCCCGTTTCCTTGTAAGGTGGAACGATTTTGATGGGTCGATTGCGTCGTCGACGAGAGGAGAAAATTGTAGATTGGCACAATGTCTCTGTCTAGTTGTTTCTTAATGTGTACAAGATGTATAGATGAGTACTAATCAGAGGCCCGAATGCATATTAACCCAATGCATCACGACCTTCGAATCAAGTAGACCCGGACATTGGTTCCGCATGATCTGACGGCCGAGAGCAAGCACCTCACCTTGAAAACGTATACCTCTTGATGCAAAACGCAGGAGAAGAACCATGGAACGTACGACTTCATATTCGTGGACGCCGACAAGGACAACTACATCAACTACCACAAGAGGCTGATCGACCTGGTCAAGGTCGGCGGCCTGATCGGCTACGACAACACCCTGTGGAACGGCTCCGTGGTCGCGCCCCCCGACGCGCCGCTCCGCAAGTACGTGCGGTACTACCGGGACTTCGTGCTGGAGCTCAACAAGGCCCTCGCCGTGGACCCCAGGATCGAGATCTGCATGCTTCCTGTCGGCGACGGCATCACCCTCTGCCGCCGGATCAGCTGATTACACCGGAATCAAGCGTTGATGGAAAATGAGAAACTACAGGCGATACTATTCCTTCCTTTTTATTTTCTTCTTCCCATCTTCTGTCTTATATGTTGTTCGAACCATTAAGTACGTATTTGTATTCAAATGAATGATTAAGGATTGAAAAGAAGTTACTGATTTGGCTTACAATGGAGCTACATTTGAATTGTAGCAAGAAAAATTATTTTTGCAAATTTGTCGCGGGCCGTAATTGACAAACTTGGGATCATTAGCCATATATAATCGGCTTGATCTTACTTACTATGATGACAATAGTCTTAAAGTTAGGGTCCATTTGTTTCGCGAAAAATGAATGATTTGAAAAATATTTTCCTAAAAATAAATCGCTTGTATCCCTTACGAAAAAGAATGAATGAAAAATATTTTGACCGTTTACAAAAATGAATATCTATATATAGTTCTTTATAATGAAAATATTTTTCATTAACTAATTATTTCAAATGATACAAATAATCATTTTTGGGAAAACGTTTTTCGAATTATTCATTTTTCGTGAAACAAACGGAACCTTAATGTACATGTAAGATGGACGAGACCTGGGATATTTGGAAAAAAAAATAGATTATATTTTCCTCCAACTAGGGTTGTAGGAAAGCACGACCCTTTGAAGATTATATTATGAGGTTTGGGATTTTATTATCAAAGTGCTTGAGGTCGTTGCACATGTGAGACAATCATGGATCAAATGTCTTTCTTCCGCATGATGGTAGTTAATGCATAAAGTCATGTTTGCTCCACGATAAGATGGATTAGGTAGACTTGATAATTCGTCTGGTAGCGCGTGGACCTGGCCGAGTCCGCTAGGCGTAAACGTCGAGTGGAAAAGGATAGGAAAATTACGAAGAAAGTTTTAAACGTATTGCATTCGTATCAATTCAGTCCAAAACTTTTCAATTTAATCAATTTAGTCATAAAATTTTTGACGATTTACCAATATAGTCCATCCGATTAATTTTAGCTGAAAATCACCGACAAGGATAATTTTTGAAAATCTTTTAAAAAAAATTTCTTTAGGTCACCGGCCACAGGTAATGTCCGGCGAGGGTGAATGCCGGCAAGGGGGTGAGGGCAACGCTCGACGAGGCCGGCCCTCACCCAAGCGGTGCTCGACAAGGCCGCTCTAGCTTGTGCGAGGGTCGGCCTTACCAAATCTGGCAAAGGGAGCCTTGTCGGTGCTCGGCCTCGCCTAAGCGAGGCTAACCCTCACTTGTGGCTCACCCTCAAGCGAGGCCAGCCCTCACCGGCCATCGCCCATAGCCGATGGCTAGCGATCGGCTATTGGGAAAAAGAAGAGGGAAAAACAAAGAAACAAAAAAGAAAATAATTCAAAAAATTTATTTAAAAATTGTCCACATAAGCATCGGCCTTGCCACATAGGACGGCTAGCATCCATCCAATTAATTTTAGCTGAAAATCACCGACAAGGATAATTTTTGAAAATCTTTTAAAAAAATTTCTTTAGGTCACCAGCCATAGGTAATGCTCGGCGAGGGCGAATGCCGCCAAGGGGGCGAGGGCAAGGCTCGACGAGGCCGACCCTCACCCAGGCGATGCTCGACAAGGCCGCTCTAGCTTGTGCGAGGGTCGGCCTTACCAAATCTGGCGAGGGGAGCCTTGTCGGCGCTCGCCCTCGCCTAAGCGAGGCTGACCCTTGCTTGTGGCTCACCCTCAAGCGAGGCCAACCCTCACCGGCCATCGCCCATAGCCGATGGCTAGCGATCGGCTAGCCATCGGCTATTGGAGAAAAGAAGAGGGAAAAACAAAGAAAGAAAAAAGAAAACAATTCAAAAAATTTATTTAAAAATTATCCACAGCCAGCCTTGCCACATAGGACGGCTAGTATCCACGTTAGCGATTTCCGACCAAAATGGCCAAATGGATTACGTTGGCAAATTATCAAAATGATTATGACTCAATTGGTTAAATTGAAAGGTTTAAAACTGAATTAACACAAGTGCAATAGGTTTAGAATTCCCGTAGTAGTTTTCCCAGAAAAAAATTGAGCAACTTGTTTCATTCTTAGCCCAATCTTCTAAGGTAGGGGTGTGTTTTTTTCACGAAAAAAACCCACGGTTTGGAAAACATTTTCCAAATAACGATCGATTGTATCGTTTTGTAAAAAGTGAACGAACGGAAAATAATTTTATCATCCATGAAACTATTTAGATATATATTATTGTCAATGGCGAAAATATTTTTCATCATTTTTAAGAGAGAAAACTAATCAATTTTTGGAAAAAGATTTTTTAAATCATTATTTTTTCACAAAACAAATGAACTACACATTTGATTTCCTAAATTTAATTTTTTAAAATTATTAATGGACCTAAAATAAGGACATCTAGGCCTTACTCCCGACCACATCCGACCGTTGATTAGGTCTCTTTTGAAACCACTTTTGCTTCTAATACGGAATTAAAGCTCAAACATGATGTTTTGCATTTCTATCTGCCCCTTGGGATTGTCTTCTGGCCAAACACGTCCAGATATGAACCGGAAATGACTCGGATAAATGTCAAGATCAATGAATTGGAATGTTTTCTTTTGGTCGGACAATGAATTGAAAGTAGAGAACGATAAGAAAACGAAGGGAGGTTGAGGAGGCGGGAAGCTACGCCGATCAACGGTCAAACTACCCGAGGCGATCACCATCTCTCGGCTAAGCAACCGACTTAAGGCAGTCCCAATCCTCTGACACAGCAACCACCGTGTGGCCGCAGTCTATCTTCTCACGCGTTCTGTCACTTGCTCTCGTTCGATTATGAATCTCCGATCATAACCATCGACCTATAGTGGTCTGTCTCAGGCGGCCACCCCGACGCAGGGGGCAACCCAAGGCAGCGACCAATACAATGATGTTTGCCTTCATCTCTCTCTCTCTCTCTCTCTACCATCGCTGTAATGTTGGCCATCCTTAGGCCGACGACCGCTGCAATGGCCCAAGTCCTTTGCCAACGCTGCAATGGCCCAAGTCCTTAAAGATGGCAACCGCTGTGGTAGTGATCACCATGCCTTCACTCAAACACGACCTCGGTTTGTTTCAACAGAAAGATTATACCATCTTTTTAAATCAACAAGAAGCACCCAGAACTGAATAGATGATTGAGTTTTTGTCCTTCCTTTGTCTTAACAATGTGAACGGGCCATTTAGCCATGAAGATGAATGGGAATTGAGAGATAAACCACCTACTCAATATAATGATTCTCATTTCAGAAATTGTCACAGATGAGATTTGTCAGCGAAAACGAAAAAAGAAAAATTGCCATGTACACTGATTTAGCAAAAAATAACGAGGAAATTAAGTAATCTGGCAGATTTTGACTAGGAATTGAAGTTTATCCACATCATTCGATATTCCAATTTGCAGCACAATCTCTTCCCATATCAACCATCATTCGACTAACAAATTCACTTTCATTCCATCCATGACATGAAACGGTCATGTTAGATTTCAATCTTCAGGGCAATGGGCTAAGCAACAAGTTACAAACACCAGATAAAGCATAATGAGGATGAGCAAGCACCAGAGCCTGGTAGAGTCCACAGTTTTAAAATAAAACGCTTTCCCAATAAGAAATGAGAGTAAATAGCAATACATGACGCAGGATCAAAATGCACAACTAGAAGAGCCTAGTGCCCATCCAAGCATTGTCACCACGTTCATTCAATAAATATAATCATTCGCAGAGAAGAAAAGCCAGTAACATAGGTATGGACAGCAAAGAAATTTTTTGACAGAAGCGTGCCCACCATCCACTGCTGCAATGTGTAATACTAAACAACTCCAGTACAAAATGCTTGAACGACTAAACTAGGTGCTTCATATAATAACCTTGACAAACAACTTCAAAGAATAATGGATACCACAAGTTTCCAGATGTCCTACAGTAATTAAGAAACATGACCTAGAGTTTATTTACCCTTACTAAAGGATAAAGCTCCAACCTTCCATCACCGATGAATGAATTTGCAGCAGAAAAAACCAATGAGGCACCTTTTAGACAAGCATATGCATATCCCACATCTGAATGAATTACGATTCACTTCAAGGGGAAAAAGATATAACACCCAGAACCTGGTGCAAGATCTCAAACTACTAAGATTGACAAGATCACAAGCACGACAATGTCCCTTCCATTAATAAAAACCTACTCAATCAACCCCGAAACGCAAATGGACAAGGAACCTTATAAACGAATTGCTTTGTTTTGTTGTGCTCCTAGACGGTTCAAACTTTTGGTAGTATTCCCAACTTCTCCCCCCAAGTTTATTGGGCACCTCTGGATTTAAAGTTGAATTAAAACCCGCAAAAGAGCATTATGACGCCCAGAGAGGATATTTAAAGGAAAACCAGGATAGACTTGAAGCTACTGAGGTAAAACAACACAACCCATAAAGCAAAACCGTAGGGAATTGTCTCCCGATCTAGGTGCAAGTGCAACTGAATAATAAAGCTTCAAGAACTATATAAAGGGTACCTGTTCTTTTCTAAACTTCTACTGTAAGGGAAAACCATAATCCAATACCAAACAAACCCAAACATCAACTGGCTCGAGTAGGGACCATAACTTACAGACAGTGCAAAATCAATGTCCTCATCGCTATCACTGCACTGCCCACAACATAATTGTTCTGAAAACCTAATAAAAGAAACTCAGTAATCAGTGACTAATGCACACAAGAAAACATACATCACAAAACTATTAAGAAGCAGCTTCCAAATCAAAACTAAAGTACGCAAACACATTGAGCGCATATAGGAAATGTAATGGCACTTCAGAAGTCAAAATTGCACTACAAATTCTATTAGCATAACGGGCAAAAGCATCAAAACTAAGGTAAAACCTCAAGTTCTGCAAATCCTTAACACAAAAAGCAATGAGGCACGAGAAACACTTGTCCGATTCCGGTTCGAGTTTCCCATTAACGGTAACTCTTCTGGAACCTGGCGCGAGCACCACGACCACCGAACTTCTTGGGCTCGCACCTTCTAGGATCAGCCACGAGCAGAGTCCTGTCGTACCTGCATCAAAACCGACCCAAATCAACCCCCCAAAAAGCAATCGACAATCCACCCAAAAAAGATGGCATTTTTCGATCCGTTGAGAGCAAAACAATGGCCGAAAGAGAGAAAAAATTCGCTGAGCTCCGGCCATTTCCCGCACCTGACCAAGATGTCCTTGATCTCCTTCTTGCTCTGCTCGTCCACGAACTTCTGGTAGAAAGCGACCAGGGCCTTGGCGATGCTCTGGCGGATGGCGTAGATCTGGGAGGTGTGGCCGCCGCCCTTGATGCGGATCCTCATGTCGACGCCGGCGAAGCGGTGGCGGCCGAGGAGGAGGATGGGCTCGTAGGCCTTGAAGCGGAGGATCTCGGGCTCGACGAGCTCGATGGGGACGCCGTTGATCTTGATGAGGCCGCGGCCACGCTTGCAGTAGGTGACGGCGACGGCCGTCTTCTTGCGCCCGAAGCACTGCACCGACTCGATGGGAGCCGCCATGGCTTAGGGTTTTCTCGGCGGAGGTGGAGAGCTAGGGTTCGGGAGCGAGGGAGACGAAGGTGTGGGAAGGTGGGGGAGAGAAGTTGTTTATACGAGGATCCGGCTAGGGTTTTGGTGCCGTTGATCATAAAATGCCATCGGATGTGTTGGTTATTTACAACATTACCCACGGAAATAGGCTTCTCGGTATTGGATAATTTTGGTTATTTATTATTGTCTATAAACTCATGTACTTATTATAAAAAAAATCCAAAAAAGTTGCATTTTTATTAGAATATAGTACAAATTAAATTATAGAAATTCAAAACATGTATGAGTATGACTATTTTTTTTGTGTGCTTTACTAGGGGTGTGCAAAAAACCCGGTACCCGCCCAACCCGCCCAGGACCGCCCGGAACCGGACCAGGACCGGTGGGTTCTAAGGGTTTCGGTCCGGTTCCCGGTTCCAATTTTTTGGAACCGGTGGGTACCGGTCCGGTTCCCGGTTCCGGGTGTGGAACCGCCCACCCGTCCACCCGGACCGGACCGGTATAATATATATAATATAATATTTTTAATTTTTAATTTAAAAAATTCAAAACCCTAAATCAGGATACTCTCTCACAATACAAGCTCACTCAGTCACTCTTGGTCGACGCCTCTTAAGTCTCAATCTCCAATACTCTCTCCTCTCCGACTCTCACCGTCTCCATCTCCATCGCCCGATCTCCGTCTCCGTCGGGTCCGCCGGTCTCCGTCTCCATCTCTTCCACTGCGACTGCCAGGTCTGCTCTCTCGCTATCTCTCTCTAGCCGGTTGTCCTTTGCATTTGCTGCTCTCTCGATTTTACGCGGGGTGTGGCTTCGTTTCGCTGAATGTGGGGGTGTACGTGTGCGAAGAAACCCGCGCACTTTCTGGGCTTTGGATGTTATCTTTGCATGAATTCCTCTTTCGCGTGTTTCGATCGCATCTCTATTTCGTGTGAATTCCTCTTTCGCATGTTTCGGTGCTTGATGGCGTCTCTGTTTCGTGCGATTCTCGACATGGGTTGGTCAAATTCGCCGAGTTTTCCTCTGCATTTCTTCTTCTGGGTAGTGGGTTGTAAATGGGTAGTTTAGTTGGAGAAACTACCCATTAAAAATCATTTACAAAATGATGCACTTAGATGGGTCTTCGGTAGCATCTCTGTTTTATGATGGTAAAACGGGTAGATATGTTGGCAAGCAAGCAAGAAAGTACCAAACATGGTCTATAGCAGGATATTTGGTAGCGAAGATGATGCTGGAGGATCCTTCGCACTTGGGAATAATTTCCCTGGAAGAGGACAAGCAGATGAAGCCAGTGATTAAGAGATCTTCTTCTTGGACTTGCTGAATAAATCTCGACAGTAGAAAAAAAGACCAGAGAATCGAACAGAGAACACAAGTGAGATTAGCTTGTTCTTACGCCGATATTCTTTTGGTGATTTGCATCTTGTAGGTTTGTTTTGAACCCTTCTAAAAGTTTGGTTTTGTGTACAATAGCAACTGCTAAATTGCATCAAGCTTGCTGAATAAAAAGAAAAACATTCTGGTACTTGTGCAGTTTTATAAATGCTTGCCTTGATTATGAGCCATGCTCTCCTATCTCACGAGTGATTCTCAGTTTTATACTTTTGTTAACATGGTAGAACTTTAGGGGCAAAATTTTGGAACATCCATGCCCAAAAAGATGCTTTCTTTTACCAGTCACTAGTATGTTCAAGCTGCTGGTGTTCTAGAATTGGTATTCTTGGTATTTTATGTTCGATTAAGTTTGCTATGTTGGTAAATTTCTTTTTTTTTTGTGAAGTATTCAGTTAACAAGTGCTTGGGATCTCTTATATGGTCTCAATGTTTTTTCACCTTCAAGCCTGGTTGGGAGACTTAACAAGACCCATCAAGCCAACCCGTCAAGTTTTGTCACGGCTACGCCGTGATCGACGTCGTTTTTTGCGTTTCGGAGTCGTTTAAATGGGTTTTCTGGCTTTAGTTTTGAATCTTGATGACCTTAAATTTTATCCGTTAATGACATGTTGCTTGATTTGAGCAGGTGATCTATTAACATGTCAATGGAAGTAGAGAAATCCTATGATGAGAATCATGAGATAACACCAATAATTGAATCAGAATCACTAGAACATGGAGGAGGGGAAGATGACTTTGAAGAGGCATCAGATAAGGTATCCGTTTCTTGTCCTCAGTCTAGTAAGCGAAAATCAGTAGCTTGGCTTCATTTTCGTAAAGGCAAAACTGACGCGAACGGGAAACTTGAAATGTTTTGCAATTATTGTGGGACCAAGTATTTGTACCATGTTGATAATGGCACTTCAACTATGTTGAAACATTTGAGAAAGTGCCCTAAGTATCCTCGCAATATAGATAAGAAGCAAAAATTGTTTGCATCACATACAGTATGTGGGAATCAAATGATAAGGAGAAATACTAGTACTGGAAGTGCTAGTTTTTTAACGACATGGAAGTTTGATCAGGAGAAATGTAGGGAAATGCTAGTTCGAATGATTATAATTGATGAACAATCATTTTCGATGGCTGAGCATGTTGGATTTCGTGATTATACCAATCAATTATAGCCTCTCTTCAAGCATGTGTCGCGATTTACGGTGGCTAGAGATTGTATGAAGTTGTATTTTTGTGAAAAAAAGAGTTTGAAGGCTTTCTTTCATAAGCTTAATTCTAGAATTGCACTCACGACCGATACATGGAGTTCCCTTCAGAATTTGAACTATTTATGTCTCACCGCACATTTTATTGATGAAAACTGGAATTTGAACAAAAGAATCATCAATTTTGTGGTGTTGCCTAGTCACAAGAGTAGGGATATTGGGAAAATGGTTGAGAAATGCATTTACGAGTGGGGATAGAGAAAAAAGTGTCAACAATCACTGTGGATAATGCTAGTTCGAATGATGTTGCCATTGGTTATTTGAAAGAAAAGTTTGCAAGAGATAAACTTTTGATCTTAGATGGTGAAGTTTTACACATGAGGTGCACGGCTCATATATTAAACTTGATTGTGAGGGATGGCTTAGCTGAGGTACGCGATTCTATTGCACGTATTCGTAACGTTGTTAGGTATGTGAGAAGTTCTCCCATGAGAGCTAAAGCATTTCAAGATTGCATTGAGAAAACAAGGATCACTTATAAGGGTTCAGTTTATCTTGATGTCTCCACTAGGTGGAACTCCACTTACCTAATGTTAGACACCGCCATAAAGCTAAGAAAAGCTTTTGAAAGGATGGATGAAGAAGATATTTCTTTCTCAACTGAGCTTAGCTCCGATACTCCAACTAGTGTTGATTGGGAAAATGCCATTATTCTTTGCAAATTTTTGAAGAAGTTTTATGATGCAACCAACAAGATGTCTGGGACTTTATATATCACTTCAAATGATTATTTTGAGGGAATAGCTTCTTTATTCAATTATCTGAAAGAAGCGGCGAAGGCTTTCGATCCTAGGGTGAGAGTTATGGGTGCGAAAATGAAAGATAAGTTTGACAAATACTATGGGAGTTTTGAGAAAGTGAATATGATGGTATTGATTGCTGTAGCATTGGATCCTAGAAAAAAAATGAATTATGTGAGGTATTGTTGTAGACTCATTTATGATGATATTGCAATAGTTGATGAGATGTTTGACAAGGTGAAGTTCGCCATGGAACGTTTGTTTAAATTTTATGAGAAATCTTCTCTTGGGTCTTGTGATAAGAATTTGGGTGGTCAACTTTTGAGTTCTACTAGTGCTGGTAGTAGTTGCGATCCTTATTGCGATGAGGGAAATGAAGGGGAAGATTGCGGTTTGGATTTCTACGTGCAAGAGCCATCATATGAAGCCTTTCTTCATGAGGAGAAAAAGAAGTCTGAGGGCAACTTATCTGAACTCGATCGGTATCTTAAAGCTGAACTTGAAGAGGCTCGCGATCTTGACATTTTGATGCGGTGGAGCATGACCAGTCAAAAGTTTAAAATTCTATCTTTGATGGCTCGAGATATTTTGTCTGTTCCTGTAACTACTGTTGCTTCAGAGTCTACCTTCAGTACATCTGGTTGTGTGCTTGATGGCTTTAGAAGTTCTTTGACTCCTAGAGTCTTGGAAGCTTTGATTTGCACTCAAGATTGGTTGAGAGCGGTTATCGAGCCGATTAATGTTGAAGAGTGCATCGAGAATGCGGAAAAGTTTGAGTTGGGTAATGCCATATCTTTTCATCTTGTAATTATTTCGTATATCTAATGAGTGAATGCTTTATTTAATATCTTCTTTTTATTAGATATGGATCATGTTAGCGTGGAGATTAACAGTACATAAAGTTTACAAGTTGAAGCGAAATGAATATATGTGGTGAGATTTTTCAATAATTGTTTGATTTCAATTTGTAGTTCTAATTTATAACTAATGTTGTGTGATCATTTGCATCTATACGTATTGTTGTTTTGTTTTCAGGAGGTTGGAACTTGGAGTTTTAGAGCACTCAAAGCCTGAGAAGTTGTTTGCTGCTTTTATTCATGCGTAAGTTCATATTCTTCAATACAAAGTGTCTGTAAATTGTAAACACTATTATTTCAGAATTGTTTCATCTATACTTATTTGTTTTCACGATGTTGGAACTTGAAGTGAAAGAGCTCTCAAAGCTTAATAAGTTGCTTGCTCTTTTGATTCCTGAGAATAGGAAAGTTGTTGTTGTGTTTACTTGCTGACTATTGTGAACTTGTGGCAAACTCCCATGTGTGATATATAATATAAGCTACGGATGTATTTGATGTAGAGCTTGTGAAGTTGTGAACTTTGTGGGCGTTGAAGACCATATTGCATGTGATGTATCTAGCAAGGATCACCTAGAGGGAGGTGAATAGGTGATCTTAAACAATGTTTATCAATCTATAGCGGAAATGATTGATCACAGTTGAGTCTGAATAAGATTCAGATTCAAAACAGTTTATATAAACAGTGCTTCTGAAAAATTTCAGCTTCTGCATCTGCTTCTGAAAATTTCTCCGTCTGCGTCTGAATAATTTCAGCTTCTGAGTCTCAGAACTTAGATTATGTGGGTCTTCAATAATGTATTTACCAGTTTGTAAAGTCTGAAAAACTTCCTTCTGAGCTTCCATAATATATATACATTCCTGGAATAGAATAGTTCAGAATAAGTATCAGATTTACAATAACATTGAAGGTTTTGTCAACTTCAAAATCAATAGGAGTTTTCCTCAACAGCATGTTCCCTTTATTGACATTTGCTAGTGATTTGGTCGTGAAAATGCTAGTCTTTCTGTGAATTTCCTTGCATCTTGTGGGTTGCAGTCTTGTTATTGAAAGTGCTCGTCCCGCTCGCTGCTAGCCTTTTGCCGCTCGCCGCGCTCGGTCCGGTCCGAACCCATTGGGTCGGTTGGTCCCGGGTTAAACCTGGTACAAAAAATGAAAAAAAAAATTATCGGTTGGTCCCGGGTTGACCCTGGACCGGACCGAACCCATTGGGTCGGTCCGGTCCTCGGTCCTAGGCTCAATAGGGTCGGTCCTCGGTCCCAAAAATTGAGGACCAACACTGTGCGGGTTGGTCCTAGGGTTAGGGGGTGGACCGGCCCAACCCGGACCATGCTCACCCCTATGCTTTACAATTGCCATGGTTAATGCATGAAACTTTATATATTTATCGATTACGAATTATTTTTATTAGATTACGAATTAAACACTTATGGAGAAATTTACGCCAAATGACTCGATTGTAGCCGTACAGAAGATAAAAGAGACCTTATTAGGTTTTGCCACTTGGCACCACGTACACAAATTATTTAGACATATAAACATGGGGAAAATGTCATTACAAGTGTGGCAATTTTCGTACGGCGCATACTTTAATATTTTCGATAGATCACTTAAATGCCATCTTGATAAAAATATAATCACTTAAGTGTCATCGCCGATTTGAGATGTCGAAAATCCGATATGGTAATATTTCATCATTTTTTGACTGACGTAACTCGCCAGCATTTTTGAGTTAGCATAAATGCCATGAACATGTTATTCAACATATTTGCTCCAAATTTAAATCATAAGTCAAATGAGAAACCGCGAATTTCACCACTTATCCACCCACCATTGCAATATATACCTTCTCATAAGGGAAAACCATGGGGCTTGAACAAGAGAGAAAGAGAGAACAAGCGAGGAAGAGCAGCGCGGATCGAGCGAGCAAGCAAGAACTAGCAAGCGAGAACAACAACTGAGAGAGAGAGCGGTGAACAGAATGATAGAGAGAGATTGAGTTGCTTTACTGCGTTTTGTGATTAAAGGCAACATCATTGTCCACATGATCTTTCTTCTTCTCCTTTTTATAATAAAGTCACATTAACATTTTATTAAAAACATTGTGTAAGACTTTTTGTCGGACTTGGTTGCTAGAGTCAATTAATTGATCGTTTTTCGTCTGACATGACCTTGAAGTAATCGGGCAAAAGGTTTTGGTACTAAAATGAGTATCGTAAAAAGTCACGAAACTATGTCCTTTTCTCTAACATGTTTCACCAACTCGACGATCGTAGCTTAAATTTTCTCTTTTTATCATACGAGCATATGAAACCTACATGAATTATTATCTGTGCGATCCATCTGCAGCTCAAGCGCACGATTCAGCAACGATCCATTCATGAGGCCGACTTCGAAGCACCGCCACTTCACGGATCAGATATCTTCAACAGCACCGAGAGGGCTCGGATGGAAGAAGTACAACATTGGACGTTAAAGCCTCTTTCATCACTTGCCTTTCTCGCCGTTTCCTTTGTTCTATCTAGCTTTGGCTGTGCACTTTCCATCACTGAAATGGTGTGGTCGACCATCTTTTGCAGAAGACTTTTGCATTTTAGTTATTCGTGGGAAGAAGTGAGTGAAGATGAATCGCTCAACTTTGACATTGTTTGTAGGGGAAGTAAGGAGGGGACATACATGTCATTCACGAGATCCGATCGTTTTGTACTCCTCCACGATGATGTTTAACAACGACTTCACGGTCATGTCAGCATTTCCGTCCATAATTTTGAAACATATACTTTACGCACCAAATTTGCACGAAACAAAATTTAGGGATCTAATTAAATAATTTGAAAAAGATTAGGGACCTCTGTTGCCTTTATTAGTAACTTTTATTCTTCATTCTATATGGTACTTTATAGGGTTAATACAACGAAAAATCATAAATTTGTATATTTGTGGTAAATTTACCCCAAACTAATTTTTTGACCACAAAAAATCTCAAATTAGTACATCTGTGATAAATTTACCCTAAACTAATATTTTGACCATAAAAAATCCCAAACTGACAATTAGTTTATGTTAAATTGGACTAATATCACAAAAAATTACAAACTCATACACTTGTGACAAACAGAGTAAAACCCCAAATTGGTATATCCGTCAACTGTCACTTGTCATTTAAGTCAACAATTTGACGGTAAAATTTGACAGAAACGAATAGAGGGTAAATTCGTCACAAGTATATCAGATTGGGATTTTTGGTGATCAAAAAATTAGTTCGGGGTAAAATTGTCACAGATGTACTAGTTTGGGGTTTTTCGTGATATTAACCCTATTTTATTTTTAAAAATCTACTTATAGAGACAAAATGCATGTGTCAACAATAACTTCCTTGCTACTAGCCTTCATTAGACCTTGAAGATGATTGACAAAATTAAAGTTGAAAAGGAAAATAAAAAAACTAATAAAGAACACAGTTAATGACAGTGTAAAGCAATTTAAATTGTGGATTTAATTGGAGAAAGAAAAGTAAAGCGAATACTCAACTTAACAATTAAGTAAAAAATTTATTTTCCCGAGGTGGCGGCTTAGAACGCAATAAAACTTTTTCTTGATATGAGTAGAGGCCATTCTAACAATATACAATCCGAGGTGCCAATTTTAGAATCAATCTTTAAAAAGAGCTTATTATAATATATTTATATAGATAGATGTGGATTTAATACGAGAAAGAAAATTAAAGTTAATGTGCAACTTAACAGCTAAGTAGGCAATCAATTTTTACTAAGGTGTTAGCTACTTTTATTGATAATGGTTAATATCACGAAAAATCCCAAATTGATGTATTTGTGACAAATTACCCGAACTAATTTTTTGATCACCAAAAACTCCAAACGGGTACACATATGACAAATTTAGTTCAAATTAATTTTTTGACAATCGAAAACCCCAAAATGGTACACTTGTAATAAATTTACCTTCCGTTAAATTGGATTAATACGATGAAAATTCACAAATTGGTAAACCCGTGACAAACGGATAGGTAAAACCCCAAACTAATACACCTGTCAACTGCCTCGTGTCATCCAACTCAGAAATTTGATGATAAAATTTAACGGAAATTAACGGAGTCTAAATTTATCACGGATGTACCAGTTTGGGGTTTTTTGTGGTCAAAAAATTAATTTGGGGTAAATTTGTCATATGTGTACTAATTTAGAATTTTTCGTGGTATTAATTCTATTAATAAAGCAACAAAATTTTTCTTGCAATAAAGAGAGGGCCATCCTAGCAATGTACAATATTCCCATGTGTATCTTAGAAGCAACCTTAGGGAAGAGCTTGTCATAATATACTTATCAAATATTATAAAAAATCTCAAATTAGTAGACAAATTTATCCAAAACTAATTTTCGTTTAACAAAAAATCTCAAATTGGTACTCCATGACATATTTATCATAAAACAATTTTCATCTCAAAAAAATAATATTCCTAATCCAAATCTATCCTTTGTTAGTGTTCCCTCCAATATCCCATTAAAATACATACTCATCACGCACAAGTGCCAGAGGACCACAAGACGGATTTAACGCGGAGAATGACAGATTTGACATGGAATATCACGTGTCTTGACACACATGGTCGGTCAAATCGTAAGGAATGAAAATGGATAAATATGAACTAAATATGTTAGTTTGGGTACATATATAATAGGGTTAATACTATAAAAAAACTCCAAATCGGTATATTTGTGACAAACTTACCCTAAATTAATTTTTTGACCACCAAAAAATCCAAACTAATACGTTTATGACAAATTTATCCCAAACTAATTTTTTGATCAACAAAAATCCCAAAATTGTACATTTGTGACAAATTTACCCTCCACTAGTTTTTGTTAAATTATATTAATACCATGAAAAATCACAAACTAGTAAATCCATGACAAATGGAGAGTAAAACCCCAAAGTGGCACACCTGTCAACTACCACGTATCATCTAACCCAGCAATTAGATGGTAAAATTTAACAAAAACTAATGGAGATTAAAATTTGTCACAGTCTACCAGTTTGGGATTTTTGGTGGTCAAAAAATTAGTTTGGGGTAAATTTGTCACAAATGTACCAGAAGAAAGACACTAGAAAAAGTTGTGTACGGCGCTCACTTTAGTGCAAATTTTTTTTTTTGAACACGTAAGTGCCAAATTTTTTGAAAAATGCTCATTTCAGTGTCAAGGCTGATCTGGTTGGCCGAAAATCCGACATGGCCTTTTTTTTTTAGTTTCTTAAGTTGATGTGCCTCGCCGGAGAGTCTAGTCACCATCTAAACCCTAAAACGATGCCGTCTAGCACCTTCCGCCAATTAAGAGTCAAAAATCCCCAAATTGAAAAAAAAAAAAAACCTCAATTTCAAACTCTAATCGGCCATTGAACCCAAATTCACTCCCTTATTTCGGTTTGTCCCCCAAAATTACCAGCTCAATATTGCAATCTCTACTATCATCATCCCCACGATGTTACTAAGAACTCTTTTCCCCTCCCTCGGAGCCCTAAATTTGTCCTCAGAGCGCTAATATTTCCAGCCAATTAAGTAAGGGAGAGAAGATGACAAACCTAAGTGATAATAGTGTTGGCGAGCGAAAGCGGGCGAGCGGCGATGGGCGAGTGACAGTAGGCGAGTACGGCGGGCAAGCAAGCGAGGAGTTGGTAGCGTTGTGCAAAAACAGGGACTCAAAGCCCTAATTTTTATCTGTTTTGTGCGACGTCGTTTTTGGCTAGAGGCTAAGCGACGTCGCTTTTTTTGAAAAGCCACGTACATCATTTTTGTACTCCACATGGACTTGGTTTTAAAAAAAATATGCCACGTCATTGTTTTTAATTAAAAAAGCCACGTAATCAATTTAGCCGGAATATCTCGCCGTTGGCACTTAAGTTATCATTTTTTCTCCAATTTGGCAATTAAGTAATCCGACGGAAACTTTTGGGATTAAAATGAGCGCCGTACGCAACTTTTGACACCTCTAGTATCCTTCTTCCCAAATGTACCGATTTGGTATTTTTCGTAGTATTAACCTTATATAATACTACGCTTCTAAACCTGGTTCGACCATTTGCCACATATATAATGGGTTAAGTGTACACATATCATATAGTACTTTATATGCACGCTTTCGATTGGCGCATTGTTATGATATCATTTGTAACGGGCCAACCGTTTTCTTGTAGGTCAAATCCCTGCTCAAGTGGTAATCCGTAGGACAGAAGTAGGTGGACAAAACGAAAGATTTGGCAAAATGCTAGCAGGGATTTGAGGAGACCCGAAACAAAACCAGTTCTTCCATAGAAGTAGGTTATGTACATTAGAAATCAAACCGTACGCAATCTTGTAATCAGCATGAGTTCATAATTCAAGCAGAACAACCAAAAGGTCATTATGTCAAGATGGAATACTAACAATGGTTAAGGTTTGTTGATCTCCAGCTAGGGCCCACCCTCCATTCTTGCCAATGTCATATCTTGGACAAAGATTGAGACCTCGTCCTGCTCCTTCTCTTCCTCCTGAGCAGCAGTCTCCTCAGGAAACTGATCCCGCCTTGTCTCTTGCTGGGCACGACTGTGAGCGCGCCCATGAAGCTGTTGCCAGATCTGTTGTGTAGCCCAAGGTATGCCTCCGGAGTTTGGGCAGGGACGTTAGCGACGACCAAGGCATTTAGTTTCGCCGCATTGGCTTCGCTTGCTATTTCTATATCCTTGGCAGCCTCGGGATCATCCTCGGCCAGCATCCGGTCACGCAGAGAGAGGCGCTTGTTCAAGCTCTTCTTGTTTTTGAAAGTATTCGTGGCATCGGAGCCCGGTAAACCTTTGTTCGAGAATGTCGGTTCCTGCGGTGGACCCAGAGCCTTTAGTTGTCTGCTGAGATTCAGAATAGTTTCTCGGCATTCAGCCAACTTGACTGAAGCTGCAGTGATCTCCCATCCCTGAAGATTTAATTGACATAAAACAATCAATTTGATTCAATCCTCTATTGTCTGAAGATACTTTCACCGTTTCAAATCCTAACCTTTTCCTCTCAGATTCAAGTACTGGTGTATTGATACAGGAAGTCTATAAAAAGATGTGAATGACTTACACTTTGTGATAGCATTTGATCTTGATTGGTACCATCTTTTGGAGTTTCCTTTGCAACACTGTGCTCAAAGTGTTAGAAAATCAGCCTTTAATTTAGAAAACTGCCTCAAAAAGATAAATGTTAAGCGGCAATCATCACCTTTCTAGCTGAAGTTGAAGCTCGAGACACATCGATTCTAGTTCCTCGCAACTGTTATTCTTATCCTCCAGTTCGACTTCCAAAGATGAGAACTTCTGGAAGACCTCATTGAGTTTGGCTTTGGCCACGGTAAGCTGGGTGTCAAGATCTTCGTTCATCGATTTCTGGTTTTCCATCTGATCCTCGACAATTCTCTTTGCCTCCTTCAGATTCTCCAGTTCCAGGTTCAGGCTTCTGATGCTTTCGTTGGCTTGCCGAAGCTGGGTCGTCAAGACTTTGATCTCGTTATTCGCCAACTGTAGCTTGGTTTCCACATCTTCCTTAGCAGTTTCCATGTTCTGTAACTCGTGTTTCAGTGTCCGGTTCTCTTCTTGCAGATTGCCCGAACACAATGATTGCCTCTTAGCCACATCAGTCGATTTGGACGCCAAGGGCAGAATGTCCTCGTAAACTTCAAGTTCCTTCGAATTCAGTGGCGATTCGGTCCAACCACTATGCATTTTGATCTTATGTCTCACACTGGAAGCGTGTTTTGGGGTGCTATGTTTGTCAAGGATCCAATGCAGAGTACAAGCAAGTTCTTCAGCAAATGTTTCTACACCGGCCTTATGATCCAAGAGATCATTACAGGTATGAATGAACTTTTGTAGGACGACTCTCAGTTCTGTGCTCTTCCACTGAAACACATGGATCACGCAGTCTTTTGGTGCGGGCCAGTTGAGTGATGAGGGAATCTGACTCTTTCCAAGGTCTTCAGAAGTGAGTGTAGACATCGGGTTGAATTTTTTAACCAGTCGAACAATTTTTTCAATAGAATTCGTCAGCTTTGATTGCATTTTTCCTCCCATTTCATCTCGAGTAGTTGCTTTACCCAAAGAGCCAATGATTGGAGATGCGATCGGAGACTTCCAGGTTAGGTAACCAGAAATCGGAGGACTGTCAGATTCTCCGGTGCACATAGGAGACGTCGTTGCTTGTGCTTCTTCGGGAGCTCCAGAGTTCAGTAACCCTAAAGCAATTCTAATGTCCTCTAGAATTTCGATCATGCCTCTTTTTGAAACCCGCTTTTGCTCCATGATTGCATTCAATACAACTTGCAGCCAATCAAAAGACATTGGAGTTTCCGTATTTTCCGATTGGATCATCTTGTTAGTGTCGCCCAAACTCGGGTCACCCCTGACTATCTCTTTACAGGTTGAACACGACAAACTTTCACTTCCTGATGGCGATTCTACAGAAACCATAGCCAACTTCTCCATCTCAGAAAAATCACTCATTAAGCTCGTATGCTTGGATTCCAAGGCATTTTTTACTTTACCGTTTCTGAAATGCTCTAGTTCTGAAATCAGTGCATTTGCCCATGATCCAGAACTAGCACTGTCTTCTAAATCAGATACTAGGGAGAGATCGTTCAACAAAGGTTCGCACGTCACCAAATCCTTGCATTGACCCTTCGAAAGGTCAGCGACCTGAGCCTCAACCTGCAGCAACCGGGAAGTCGTCCCGGCATGTGAGATCCTCGAAGAATGAAGTTCTGCATCTTTTATGGATATAATTTCTTTGAGAGTCTTGTTCTCCTCTTCTACATCATGCAGTTGCTCGATCAGGTAATGGATCCTATTGCTCGGGATTTCATGAGAATTCTTTCCTCTGACAATAAGGTCGGTTGTCAAGCCTGGCTTTATTTTTCTTCCCTCAGTTTGATCACTGCCCAGCATTTTCAGTTCACCCTTCATCCTTGCCAAAGCAACGGGACCTGGTAACCTTTTCTGTGTAAGGAGACGAAGTCTCTGACATTCTCCTTCCAATTTTGTGATTTTCTTCAGGGACTGCTGGTGCTTCTTCTTTGACACTTCAGCAGAACGCTGGCTATATTCCAACTCCTCATTGCGAATCACGAGTTCCTTCTCAAGCAAGCAGAACTCATACTTGAGAAAAGCATTTTCTTTCTCTGTACAATCCAATCTGGCCATTAGCGCATCGGATTCCGACTCCGCCAATGATTTACGTCTATAGAGATCTTCAATCTGTTTCTCTTTCGCCGAGATTTCGGCATTGAGGCAAGTGTTCTCGAGAGATAAACTCGCAAGCTTCTTATTAGCATTGGTTAGTTTCTCATCTGATTTCTTCTGTGCTTTTATAAACTCCCTCGATGCCTTGGCAATGGCATCATGTGTAGCCAGCTCTGCTTCTTCCCGAAGGGCATGCAGTTGCTCGGTGCATTCTTTCAGTTCAGTATCTAAATGGGTCAATCTCTCATTTGCAGCTGCTCCTTGCCTCAGAGCTTGCTCTAATTCTTGCTGTAGGAGAATTGCCCTTGCCTCGGCTCTGTCTTTGTCTACAAGTACATAAATGGTGAATAAATGAAAAAATCCAGTTATGGCAGGACCGAGATCTCGCGGAATATATTAGCAACTTGCACATAAATTGAAAAATGACAGAGAATGCTCTGACAGAGATATACATAAATTACCTGCAATAGCTTCTTCTGTTGCCTTTTCATGTTTCAGAATAAGCTCATCTTTGGCTTGACAGTCGGTGAGGATTGAATCAAATTTGTCGGAGAGGTCTTTGAAAGATCCATGGCCCTCTATTTCTTTCTCTGATAATATTGTTCGCACCTGTTATGATTGCAAACGAGAATGAATGACATCCTTCATGTAATTGACAGTTCGATTATAGGAAGACAAGATAATAGAGAGTTCCAACGATGCAAACGAAATGGGGCTTTGGCGAACAACTTCAGTGTACTCAGGAAACTTGCAGCTACCTTTTCTTCTGTTCTTTTGATCTTGTCATCCGCTTTGTCATTTGCAACAATGGTTTTCTCAGATGATCTTTTCTTCCAGCGCCAAGTCTTGTGATCCATGTTCTTTCCTTGTTCAAGGATAGATAGGTGAAAATCCAATGTCAACTAAATTTAGATCACACTCTCATAAATAGCATGTACAATACAAAACAAGAGACATCTCTTGTCTGGAGTCTGGACCTCCTACACGACTAATCTCTTCAAATCACATGCTTCGGTAAGACGCTTCATGAATCACCCAAAAACAAGAACTAGTCAGGTTAAAAAAATGCTTTGCGGAAGAATAACATGAGACAAGACAATTTCAGTTCAGAGTAGCTTCACATTGTGAATAACACGCGAGCAAAAGGCCATGGCGGATTCACGTAACGCTTCCTGGAAGGTCATGATACGAACTGCATCCTGTATTAGGCTCATTTCGTACTGTGACAAGCACAGACTAAACCAAAACGATTCAAACAGATGATGATGCTAACGCGAACTAAAAGCTAAATTCCATCCCATAAAGCAATGCCTCGTACTAAAAGTAGCTTGTAAGATAAACAAACAGTACCTAAACACAATTCAAATTCAAGAAACACGAGGACAAACTACCGTGAAAAAACCGATAGCCCGACAAGCTTTTGACCCCAGAATCCAACTATTTATGGCTCTGATTCAGCTGGGAAGCTTCTCATCCCAAATAGTTACTCAATCTAAGAAAAATCTAACCTAATCCATCTTTTTTTAACCGAGTGAAGAACTAGAGGCTGTCTTTCACACAAAGGAAATGCCAGACAACTGTGAAATGACTTGATATCAAAATTAACAACCAAAAGCAAGAGTCACGCTAAGTTGATCACAGCGCGAGAAAAAACAGACATGGGTTTGACTGAATTATAACCAAACTCGGACAAAACAAAACCAGATTATATACCCATCAGCAGATAATTCAAGCTCCGATCATGTCAGAAAAGGAAGAGCCACACACAAAATCACTCCAAGAAGCAGTCCCGCTCGGCGTTCGTTCTTACTCTTTCACTATTCCGCCAAGAGAGTCTCGCGTCAAGACGTCAACACTTTCACGAATCGCTCGCCATTTCCCAGCCGATCGGAAGAGGACGCGAGCGTTGGTGTGAAGAGGGCCGGAAGCAGCCGAGTTGCTGTCTCTAAGCCTGAGCGAGACGTCACTCTGACAGTGAAAGAGAGGAACAAGACTCCATGAAAGCACACTGAAGACGGTGTGTTTTTTAGCCGATAAGAAAAAATGGTTTTCATAGGATGCTATTGCTCCACCGACAACAACCACCTTGGACACTAATAATAATGCTAGAGAGAGAAAAGTATAAATAATCTTATCAAAAAAGAACAGAGATTATCACTTTCAGCATCGATGGACTCAACTCCCCCAGAAAAATATTGAAAGAAAAGGGTGCAAAAGGAAAAGAAAAGACAAAAGAAGCAAGAACAGGATACTGACCTAATTGGTGCAAGGAGCCATTAAGAGAGACGTTTTGTGGGGGGATGATACAAAAGAAAATATGAGACGTAAAGTGTTATTGAGGACACGTGTGAGAATCCCACATCAAGTATTTGGACTCGTTGGCCCCTTAATTCGATAATTTTAAACTTTCCTATTAATTGGGATCCGAAATATATGTACAAACAGGCTCTTCCGGCTCTCTGTTCCGATGGTATCGGGTTTTTATCGGGGCTTGCTTCGTCGTAATATATTAGAGTTCGTGTTTGGTAGGATAAGTCACTTTTGAATCGGGGCAAGATGACAGTGAAACATGTTAGGGAGAGATTTCGACGGTTTAAGATTTTGAACAAAATTGGATTGGAATAAATATGTTAATTGGAGTTGATGGTGAAAGTATTAATCTAACTTTGGCAATTAAAAATTGTTATTTTTCGTTGCATCCATTGAGTCCTTTTCTTTTCAGAATTTTTTTAATTAATTTAAACACTTTTATATAGGATGAGTTCGCTAATCAAATCAACTTATTTTGATTAGATTTTTATCTCTTACTTTTTTATTTTTCCTCTCTTGCGACTCTCGTAGGATCGCATGAAACCTTTGAAAAACATGTAAATATCGTCTTATGTTCGTTCTAATCTTTGCATGATTTTTACCAAAAAAAATTAAGATAATTTATCGAGCTTTTTTTTTTCCCAAAAAGCATTTATCCAAGCAAAATCGAACAAGCTCTTATAAATTATGAAATGACGAAAGAAATGTTTTCGGCTCTAGGTTTTGTGCAACTGGGTAGTCTATTGTAGCTAGTTGCGATAAAGTAAATATTACACAAAAATAAGATATTTATGAAAATAACTTTACAATTATTTGAAAAAAATTAGAGAAGAGTGACTGAAATTTGGTGCGACCGTTTCATCAAGTTCTTAGAAAATTGACGTGCATGAGCTTCTATGGTCGCTCCAAAAAATTTCCTATTTGTCTTTAACTATTTTCCTTCAGTAATTGAAATGTACTATGTGTTGAATAATAAGGCCAACACATAGTTATTATTCCAACACAGGATGCGAGGAAAGGAATGTACGGACGGCGGTCAAAGTCAAATAAGTGGGCGGAGGAGACAGCGGAGGAGCGGCGGAGGAGCGGAGGGAGGAGGAAGGGAAGCGGATTTCGCGGCGGAGATGGAGCAGACGGAGTGGGACCTCCATGCATGCACGGTGGTGTCAAATTCAATCCTTGTGTCATCATCGTGCCCCCCAAAAGCAAAAAAGGGGCCAAAAAAAAAATTGAATCATCTTATCATCATCTTCGATTTATCATAAAAGCAAGTAATCCACTTATCATATATCATCATGAGTGTCTTGCTTAACGTTAAAATTGCACAAATTATCAAGAAGTCTTTATTCCATCTAGACACTTGTTCACGGGTGATTTCAGAATGTGACACATGTAAATGAGAAGTAATTTATGAAGAAAATGTAGGTTTTGCGAATATATATATATATATATATATATATATATATATATATATATATATATATCATCTTAGCTTTTGCGAGGTCTTTTCTAATTGAGTTAATACCATGAAAAACTCCAAAGTGGTACACCTGTGATAATTTTATTATAAACTAATTTTTTGACCACAAAAAACCCCAAATTAGTACATTTGTGACAAATTTATCATAAATTAATTTTTTTACTATAAAAAATCCCAAACTGGTACATTTATGATATATTTACCCTCCGTTAGTTTCTATTAAATTGAATTAATACCATAAAAAGCATAAACTGATACAACTGTGATAAACAGAGGATAAAATATAAAATTGGTACATCCGTCAATTATTGCATGTCATTTAACAAAGTAATTTGACAATAAAATTTAACAAAAATAAACTAAGGATAAATTTGTCACTAGTATACTAGTTTGAGATTTTTGGTGATCAAAAAATTAATTTAAAGTAAAATTATTATAAATATATCAATTTAGAATTTTTCGCGGTATTAATTCTTTTTAATTATCGTGTTTCGACGAGACTGTGCACAAGTCACAGACCGAGTAAAGCTTAAGGATTGGATCCCCTCTTGGCTTGGAGCGCGAGTCTCGAAAATTCTCTGGCAGCTCTCTTTCATTGATTGTGTCTTTCCCTTTAATAATAAGCTCGATTGTGGCATCGAACGGAATAAAAAAAAATTTAAAAATAGAGCGCAAGTTACAAAAAAAGTCCGCTTTTTAGGTTATAAATAACTCAAAAGAAATCCAGTTATCATCATGACATTATGAATTCCTTAACGGAAATATTGCATATAATATCAAGATATTTTTATTCTTCCTAGACAAGTATTCTATTCACAAGTGATTTTAGAACGTGACATGTGTGATATGAAAGTAATTTCTGAAAAAATGTAGATCATATATATAATGGTATATTTATCTTAGCCATTCAGCTCTTTTGAGGCTTTACTGATTGTCCTATTTCACTGAGATTGCGCACGGGTCAAAAACCGAGTTGAACCGAAAGGATGAAATCCCCTCGTACTTGGCGTGCGGGTCTCTATAAACCCTCTTGCAGCTCCCTTTCGTCGGTTGTACTTCTCCCATTGCTAAACCTACATGCATGCGGCCTTCGGCGCGATTTGAAAAAAAACAATCGAGGGAAAGTTACAAAAATGGTCCCTTCTGTTTTTGCTACTTGAGCAAGTGCACTATTGATAACTCAAAACAAGCAGACAAACTGCTACAAGATAGACAGAGATGGGGCACCACCTCAACATTAATCCCCAATCCCTCTACATATCTTCACATCTTTGTGTGGGGGCGGTGTGTCTCCGTTCTTGGAGTTAATGGTGACTGAGATCTATGCCCTACATCTTCAAGAAAACCACCTCAGACAACAATTTGCAGAGGTCGAAAACGACAAGCAGCAGCAGGCTTGTTCTTGCTTAGGGTAAAATGGTGCAGATCCTCTCCTTCTCACTTCGGTTTCTCTTTCATTCATCGACCCCGTGCTGTCAATCTTGTGAAAGTCACCCATCCACTTTGACAGTTCCATTCCAAAGCCTCCATGACAGTTCAGCTGAGAATAGACAAAAGTGTAATGGGTATGAAATGGGGTATGGAATGTCATGTCTTGGAAAACCAGCCGAATCTCATTAGATTTGGAGAAGTAGAGTTTTTTACTTCCACTAAATTTTGATAGTACATAGGGCTCGCTGAATAGGAGGAATTGCACCAATAATCCTAATTGTCTGGTCCTATGTGCAATCGAAATTTAAAACCTTAAATTTATGCGATGAGATGTTAAAAAAAATATATTGAGTACAATTTATTTCTTCTAACGAGCTAACAGCCAAATTTACTGACATGTAAAGCCGGAATCCAATGTGGCGTATTTTTAATATTTACTATCTACGTGATGCTGGTGTAGCGCCGCGTCAGGAAAAAGTCAAATATATAAAAATAAGAAAAGTCAAAGAAAAAACAAAAAAATGGAGAAAAACCAAAGAAAAAAGCCAATTCCAAAATATCAAAATCAAAGATTAAGAGAGGTGCCGTCAGCTAAGTGCGCTTGAGGGTTTGCCAGTGCCGGCAACATCCCCCTTCGCCAACTAGGGTGTTTGGGATATCAGCTAGGGCTCTGCGTCCCTTGTGCGATGGTGGCGCCACCATACAAGGTTCGGCTGAACCTTCTGCCACGAGGGTCGCCCCAACCTGGTGCGGTGGTGGCAAGCGATGGCGCCACCATCGTGTGAGGGCTCGCAAGCTCTTGCCCAAGATCTCGTGAGTGGCCGGCGAGAGTCGGGTGACACTTCTTGAAGACGTGTGGGGGCAACGGTTGTTCAGTCCCATCCTCTCTCTCCTAAGGTAAGTCCAGTTCTTCTCATTTCTAGGCTTTTTGCATATTTTTAAAATTTTCTTTTGGCTTTTTTATGTTCTTTTTTTACAATAAATTGACTTATCTGAATGGTGATTGGGCAACGTCAGTGTCACCTATGCGCCAATTAATGAAAGATAGCCGCTTTAGATTTCAACATATCACATCAGTGAATTTACGTGAGGGGTTATCCAAAAGACTTGATTGCATAGGATAAGGAACATTTAATACTTGATTGCACAAATTTAAACGTTTAGGGCTTGATTGCATACTAAAATCAAACATTTAGGACTGTCTGTGTAATTTTTCTTTAATAAAAAATACTGAATTTCAATAGGTGATTGGACGATGGATCCTCCTGGTTGTGTACAGTGAGGCATATCTATAACACCCAAGCATTGAACATCCTCATGTAATACTTTGCATTTTCGCCGAGTATAGTCAAGTCTGAAGTATCGCCATTTTCTTATAGAGTCGACTTCGAGAGGAATTTTCGATTTGATCTATCTCAACTTGAGTTTCGAGCATGAATTATTCGAGTCAAGCCGAACTCGAACCCAACTCTACATCAACTCACCGTTCAGTCTAGTTTAGATGTGCTTCTTTCTAGCTAATTTGGAGAAATCTCCGATTTGCTACCAGTCTCTGGATGTAGATAGATATGTAGAACCGCGCATGAATTCACTTTGCAATGTGGAACATCGCTTTCGTTATCCCTAATCTAGAATTATCCCAACATATAAAATAAGCTTTGGCAGTGACATGAGCTTACTCAGAGCCAACACAACCATTTGGCTGCTCCTGACAAACATGCGAAGGATTCGTCTTCTCACAACTACAACCACACGTGTGATCTATGGAGGAAGAATCTGAAAGTTTCTTCTCTTCTCTCTCTCTCTCTCTCTCTCTCTCTCTCACAGTCAGACACCAATATATTTATGTAAGCAACATATGATTAAGCACAAGATGAACTGAAAAAGACCCTGTGACTAGATCGGCTCTTTGACCTCTGTTCTGCTTCAATTTTGGGGCACCCTTTTCGCTATTGCGGAGTCATGGGGAGCAATAATCCGCATCAGCATCGCATATTCTTCTTCCCCTTCATGGCTCATGGCCACATCTTGCCAACCATAGACATGGCCAAACTCTTCGCATCTAGAGGCCTTGAAGCAACCATCATCACCACCCCACTGAATGCACCGATTTTCGCCCGAACCATCCAGAGAACCCAGAAGCTCGGCACCAAGATCGATGTCAAGACCGTTGAATTCCTGTCCCTAGAGGCTGGATTGCCTCCGGGATGCGAAAATCTCAATTCGGTCCCGTCCCAAGAAATGGCGCTAAAATTCTTTGAGGCCACAGAAATGCTGAAGCAGCCATTGGAGGACCTTCTAACTAAGGACCCTCCTGATTGTCTAGTGGCTGACATGTTCTTTCCATGGGCAACTGATGTGGCTCAGAGGTTAGGAGTCCCTAGGATTGTGTTCCATGGAATGAGCTTCTTTGCGCTATGCGCGACGGAGTGTATCAGGCTTCACGAGCCACACAAGAATGTGCCATCTGATTCAGACCCTTTAGTATACTCAGCCTAACTAGAGCCTGAGTATGCTGATTACTTTAGGAATGTGCTAGGAAGGAGAGCCTGGCACATTGGTCCAGTCTCATTGAGCAATAGGGACATTGAAGACAAGGCTGGGAGAGGAAAGAAGGCCACGATTGATGAACATGAGTGCCTAAAATGGCTCAACTCGAAAGATCCTAATTCAGTTATTTATTTATGTTTCGGGAGCGTGGCAAAATTCTCTCCCAATCAGCTCAGGGAAATTGCGCTGGCGCTTGAGGCCTCAGGACAGCAGTTCATCTGGGTCATCCGAAAAGCTGATGGAGGCAGCATGGATAAGGAGGCAGCATGGAGTGGCTTCCGAGAGGATTCGAGGAGAGTATGAAATTGGAAAGCAAGGGACTGATAATTCGGGAGTGGGCACCTCAGGTGTTGATCCTCGGTCACAAGGTGATCGGGACATTCGTGACGCACTGCAGATGGAACTCGACCCTCGAAGGGATATGCGCGGGGGTGCCAATGGTGACATGGCCGGTCTTCACGGAGCAGTTCTATAATGAGATGCTGGTGACCCAAATGCTGAGAATTGGTGTAGAGGTTGGGGCTCGACAGTGGGTGGGCATAGTTGCGGACAGAGAAATAGTGAACAAGGACAGGATAGAGAGGGCTTTGAGGCAAGTCATGGTGGGAGATGAAGCACAAGCAAAGAGAGACAGAGCCAAGTTACTCGCGGAGAAGGCAAGGCAGGCTATTGAGGACGAAGGGCCCTTGTACTCGGATATGAATGCTTTGATCAAAGAGCTCGCTTCGCACAGCATTGCTCGTGAAGCAAAGAAGTAGTACCTTTCACATGTGTATAGCTATTATGTTTGTTGAATTCCCAGCGTGATTGATGCTCTTTATGTTGACCTACAAGTTTCACGTACTGTGATTCTTTGCAAGTAATCTTTGAAAGCATTATAAGAATGCCCTTAGCTTGTGTTAGGTACACAATCTTAATTTATGAAAGAGTAAAGCAGATAATGTAAACACCATCTTAAGTATGCTTAATGCTCTGTTCTTCCCTTGAAGACAGGATATGTGTGTAAGGGTTTCTCTTGTTGTCAGTCTAAAAGGTTCAGTTAAAAACATTCAAGAACCATTCTTATGTCAAAGTTTGACACCAAAAAATGACCTAGTCTTTTTAATTGACATGATGCCGACTTGAACTAATATAGAGCTCGGTGTGAAACGTAATTTGACTATCGACCAGTTACCAATAGTGGAAACACTTGTCAATGACCATGACTATCTATGACCATAATACAGACGTCACCATACGATGGCGATTGGTCGACGATCACCACTAATTAGATTTGTGTAAGTGTTGAATACAGAGGAAAAGGAGAAAGAAGATAAAGTGAAATGCTAATGGACGATGAGGATACCGTTTGACGGTTAAATCCAATGGCAACTAAAGAGTTGTAACCGCTTATAGATAAGGTTGGCATGCCATCATGGAGCCTAAAGTTGTGGAGATGCAGTTGCAACCATCAATTTTACTATTAATCATACACAGACGATTACACTTTGTAGGGGGCTATATAAAGCCATATTGAATTGTCGTAGCGAAGGATCATCAACACACAACTTATGTATTTTCTCAGTTTCAATTTATCAGTTTCCTGTACTTGTATTTCCTTTTCCATCAGATTTAGTTTTTCTTGATCTTTCTTGCGCAATTTACTTCTTATCCGAATCACCACTGAACCTGATTTAAATAAAATCAATGATCAACTTTTGGTGAGAATCTATTTCGCTGCTCGGGTCAATTCCCCGCGAAACTGAACCTAAGAGGAAAATCCCTTGTGGACTGGGATTACTTTCACCTCAGAAATCAAAGCAATGTTGGAGTTGGCCAATACTTCGGGGACCCTTGTTTCTCACACCGGGTACGTCCACGTGAGCTTAGGGAAACTGAAGTGTTATCTGACGACATGTGACCCCGCATGCGGAATGCGGGGTTCGGGGCAGCGCCCCCAACACGGGTGTCCCGCTGCCCTATTGGCGGGCGGTGGTTCGGGGCACCCCCGACGGGGTTCCGCAAGCCGACGATCGGGCCGACGGGGTCGCCCCCACTCACCTGTGAGTAGGCGGGGCCTCTGGGGCGCGCCCGAAACTTCAACGGGTTTGGGCTGGCCCGTATGGTGCGAGATTAAGAGATTTCGTATAGGTTTAGGTTTTGGGCCCGTTTGGGGCACATATATATTTTGCTCGTTTTTCTGATCATTGTAACAAGTTGAGTGGTCATGTAAACCGAAAACATAGTGAAATCTCTTTGCGGGACGTAGCCCTAATCGAGGTGAACCGGTAAATTCGTGCATCGTCTATTTTCTCTGTTTTTCTGCGTGATCGTTCGTTTCGGTTCTCATACGTCCCTTCAATTGGTATCGAGCCGGAGTTGTTCGAGGAATTAGGGTTTATTCGAGATGTCGGGAGGATCACGAATTGAGATAGAAAAATTCGATGGAACGCGGTTTGATCTGTGGAAGATGAAGATGGAGGATCTTCTCTGTGATCGAGATCTTTGGTCGACAATCGAAACGGAAAGGCCTGTTGCTGCACAACCTGGTCTCGTGATAGGCAAGGAAGCGGTGAAGGAAACGGATTCAACTTCCAAACCGCAGATCCAAAGGAGATTGAAGACTGAATCGGATTGATCGGAGAGCAAAGGGTTTGATTCGCTTTGTCTCGCAGGACTCGATTCGACAAACGTGATGGGGGAACCTACAGCCAGGGACCTATGGCAGAAATTGGAGTCGCTGCATCAAAGTAAGTCGTTGGTTAATAAGCTGTTTTTGAGGAAAAAGCTGTATAATCTTCGGATGCATGAGGGCGACTCGTTTTCTACACATCTGTATAACTTTAACACATTGATTAGTCAACTCGTATCAATCGGTGTTAAGTTCCAGGATGATGATAAGGCAATAACACTGCTCTGTTCACTGCTGGATTCATGAGATAATCTGATTGTGGTGATCGGTGGTGGGGATAAGGAATTATCGTATGAAAGTGTGTGTTCTGCCTTGTTATCGGAGGAGACACGAAGAAAGAGATCGGGAAATTCCGGTAAAGAGGCATTGGCGGCTAGGGGAAGGCGAGCAGAGAAGACTCTAAATCCGAGAGGATCCAGATCCAAATCTCGTGGGCGATCGAAGAGTAGGGAGAGGAGGGTACAGTGCTGGAAATGTCAAGAGTGGGGCCATGTGAAGCGGGATCAAAAACAAGCCACTTTTTAAGAAAGAAGCTGAATCATCCTCGGGTAAAAAGGAGGTCGATGCGGAGAGATATGTATTTGGGTGCTGCGTGTATGGCGCAGTCAGACAAGGATATATGGTTGATTGATACCGGTGCTTCATACCACATGACGCCTCATAGACACTGGTTTTGTGAATATGAGCAATATAATGGTGGGGATGTCATGCTCGGAGATGATACTATAGTTCAAATTGTCGGGCGTGGCAGGGTGAAGCTGAGGATGAGTAATGGTACGGTGAAGACTATTCCAGACGTGATGCACATACCCTTGATGAGTAGAAATTTGTTATCAGTCGGTACGATGGCTTATTCGGAGGTTATTTTTAGCTGTGATAAGGATTCGTGCAAGATGACTCGAGGTTCTATTGTGATTGCACGAGGAGTCCGTTACGGGACATTATACAAGCTGCTCGGGGAAACAGTGACTGTTGGTAGCGGGTTCGTTTCTGAAGAGGCCAAGGAAGATGGACATGATACGTCCATGTTGTGGCATCAGAGGTTAGGGCATATTGGTGAAAAGGGACTGTCTACCTTAGCTTCAAGTCAAATGGTAGAAGGAATTCCAAAATGCTCTATGGGTTTCAGGTTCTGTGAACACTGTCTCCATGGAAAACAAAACCGAATTAGCTTCCAACACACTGGTACAAGAGCAACTGAGGTTCTCGAGCTGATTCACAGCGATGTTTTTGGACTTACTCCGACTCCATCTGTTGGAGGATCCAGGTACTATGTATCATTCATAGATGATTTTTCGAGATATAGTTGGATTTATTTTATTAAAAGTAAATCAGATGTATTCGAGAAATTTCGAGAATTTAAGGTTTTGGTTGAAAACCAATTGGGCAGGAAAATCAAGGTCCCTCGTACAGATAACGGAGGTGAATTCTGTTCGGATAAGCTCAAGCAATTTTGTGTGGATAATGGTATTGCAAGGCAGAAGACGACTCCATATACGCCTCAACAGAATGGGGTAGCCGAAAGATTAAATCGGTCACTCATAGAAAAGGCAAGATGCATGCTGAGTTGGGCAGGTTTGGGGACAGAATTTTGGGCAGAAGCTGTAGCCACAGCCAGTTATTTGAAGAACCGGTCACCGACCTTATCAATGAAGGATCGTACACCATATGAGGCAGTGTTTGGGAAGAAGCCGAATCTGTCGCATGTTCGGGTGTTCGGGTGTGACGCATATGTTCATGTACCCAAGGAGAAGCGGGGTAAGCTTGACAACAAGTCTGAGAAGAACATATTTGTCGGATACAAGGAAGGGGTCAAGGGCTATAAGCTGTGAAATCTAGAATCAAAGACCATTGTATACAGCAGGGATGTTGTCTTTCGTGAATCACAACCCCAGGTTGGCACACAGAAAGGTGATGAGCCCAAGAAAGTGGTAGCGCTTGAAGAAAGTCCTAAAACTGAAACTGTGGAGATGGTTCCACAAGGCACGCTAGTAGAGTCTGATTTTGAATCGGAGCAAGGGGACTCGGTTAATGAAGTCGAGGATGCAGATTCAGATGAAGACCCAGATACAGATATTATGCCGACTCTCAGGAGATCGACGCGGGAAAGAAAGGTACCACTTCGATACTCACTTAGTGCTTTGAGTACGTTTCATGCTTTGAGCATTACTGGAGATGATCCTAGTTCTGTAAAAGAGGCGAGATCTATGGATGATGCGAATCAGTGGGAGCTCGCAATGATAGATGAGATGCAGTCGCTTGATAAAAATGAAACATGGAGCTTGTGTAAATTGCCTAAGGATAGAATGGCAATTGGGTGTAAATGGGTGTTCAAGCGAAAGCTGAAATCGGATGGGACTGTAGAGAAGTACAAGGCTAGGCTTGTAGCCAAGGGGTACTCTTAGATTGAGGGAGTTGACTGTGATGAGATTTTTTCTCCCGTGGCGAAGTTGACCTCGATAAGGTTTGTTCTGTCTATAGCAGCTCCATATGATCTTGAGGTAGAACAGATGGATGTAAATACGGCATTCCTTCATGGGGACTTGGAGGAGGAGATCTATGAGGCAACCAGAAGGCTTTGAAGTAAGAGGAAAGGAGAATTTGGTGTGCAAATTGAAAAAAGTCTTTATATGAAAAGCAGTCACCGAGGATGTGGTACGAAGTTTGACACGTACATGCTCCAACTTAATTTTGTGCGTTCAAATTTTGACCATTGCGTTTATGTGAAGAGAACGGGCGATCGGTTTGTCATTCTCACGCTATATGTGGATGATATGTTGTTGATTGGGAATAGTGTGAAGATGGTGAATTCCGTGAAGAGTTTGCTGGCCAAAAAGTTCGAAATGAAAGACTTGGGGCCTGCAAATTTTATTTTGGGCATGCAGATTAGGAGGGACCGTGAGAAACGGAAGCTGTGGCTAGGGCAGGAAAACTACATAAAAGAAATATTGAAGAAATTCAATATGATAGACTGCAAGCCTCTTGGTACCCCTATACCTTTAGGGACCAAGCTATCTGCGGAACAATGTCCAAAAACGGATGAAGAAGCTGAAGAGATGGCCCGAATTCCATACGCGAGTGCAGTGGGTAGCTTGATGTATGCTATGGTGTGCACGCGTCCGGATATAGCCCAAGCGTGGGAGTCTTGAGTCGATACATGTCTAACCCGGGTAGAGAACACCGGAATGCGATCAAAAGAGTTTTCAGGTATCTTCGTGGAACTTTGAATTTTTCTTTATGTTTTGAAGGTACAGGGAATGGAAACATGCTTGATATCGTAGGCCATGTAGATTCCGATTGAGGTGGAGATATTGATAGTAGACGGTCCACTAGCGGATATGTTTTCACATTGTTTGATGCTGCGTTGAGTTGGATGAGCAGGAGGCAAAGCGTGGTAGTGCTTTCTTCTACGGAGGCTGAGTATATGGCTCTTACTTATGCTGGAAAAGAGGCCGTATGGTTACGGCGGTTGTACTTGGAGCTCGGTTTTGAGCAAGGTGCCATAGAGGTGAGATGTGATAATCAAGGGGCTATTTATTTAGCTAAGAATCCAGCATTTCACTCACGCACAAAGCACATTGATATACAATATCATTTCATTTGAGAAAAGGTAGAGAAGAAAGAGGTTCGGCTTGTAAAGGTCGACACGGTAGAAAATAGTTCTGACTTCCTTACTAAAGTCGTCATAGGTGCGAAGTTTGAATGGTGCTCTACTGCGATTGGATTGAAGAAGAATGATATTGGAAAGGCTCTCATTTGCGCGAAGTATCCACCAAGTGGGAGAATGTTGGAGTTGGCGAATACTTCGAGGACCCTTGTTTCTCACACCGGGTACGTCCACGTGAGCTTAGGAAACTGAAGTGTTATCTGACGACATGTGACCCCTGCGTACGGAATGCGGGGGTTCGGGGCGCGCCCGACAGCAGTGTGTGTCCCGCTGCCCGGTCAGCGGGGCGGGGTTCGAGGCGGCGCCCCTGAGAAAACCTATACGAAATCTCTTAATCTCGCACCATACGGCCAGCCCAAACCCGTTGAGGTTTCGGGCGCGCCCGCTCGCCGGTGAGCGGGCGGGGGCTCGGGCGCGCCCGAAATCTCAACGGGTTTGGGCTGGCCGTATGGTGCGAGATTAAGAGATTTCGTATAGGTTTAGGTTTTAGGCGTTTGGGGCACATATATATTTTTGCTCGTTTTCTCGATTATTGTAACGAGTTGAGTAGCGTAAACCGAAAACATAGTGAAATCTCTTTGCGGGACGTAGCCCTAATCGAGGGTGAACCTGGGTAAATTCGTGCATCGTCTATTTTCTCTGTTTTTCTGCGTGATCGTTCTATTTCGGTTCTCGATACGTCCCTTCAAGCAAGACATGATTAACTCCATGTAGCCTGATGTGCAATGGTCCTCTCTCATCAGGCGCGGACTCCAGAGAACCAAGCCGTATCATGAGCTAACAAGGCCTCAGAAGCGAGTAACGTGGCCGAGGTCGAATGCTTGACCGAGAAGACTTGTATGGCACTTTCTGCACCCGCAAAGAAAAGTACTAAGCTAATGCCATGGTCATATTCTGAGGCGGAACATTGACATATCGAAATTTGGGCTTAGGCATGCTGACAATAGACAGCGAAAGCACGATTGTCCGCAATCCCAAAGGCGACACCATCATCAGTAAGCAATACTCAGTCCAACGTCTGCTTGGATAAGCAGATCCAAACAGATACCGGAGGATCCAGCAAATGATGCACGACTTGATGCATTCTTGGTAGTATGGTTCACACTCACTTTCGCCGATTCAGGACATGACTCCTCCTCGTTTCAGACAGTTGAAGACGTCACACGATGCGGACACATGATCACCAAACGAGACAGAAAAACATGAGCCTGGATGTGAAAGTTCAATTGCAATTTCACCTCAGGAGTTCATATTGGACAACGAGCGCAAGGAAGAGAAGTCTTCCACAGAAGTCTGTCCTAAAAGCGAGCTTCCTCAATTTTAACGATCGTGAAAAGGAAACTATCGTGGATACTGTACAAGAATGTAAGTAAGTACAAATGAATCCACTTTTAGGTATAAGTCTTCAAAGGAGTAGGAATATCTTAGCAAAATAACTCTTCTTGTTTCGAGTAACGGGATGATGAATCCTAGACTCAGTTCCAAACCCCACATGATGCGTAGACGGTACAGTGAGCCCACCCCGTAAACCCTAAATGCCGTATCGCAAACCTTTCAAAACCTCGTTATGATTCGAGAAGGGTCGTATATCCTGTTAGGCTCGACCTACCGTCTGTCATCTCTACTCTTCATTCATAAACATAAATCGAAAGGAAAAGAAAAGAAAAGGGATAACAAGAGAAAGATATCCCTCGAGTCTCCCGCCCACCAAAAAACACGCAAAAGCGTTCAAGAACTCGCGATATGGAAGTTCGGTTGGAGTGAATCCTACTTTTTAACGTTTGATTTTTTTGAGGAATATTTCCAAAAAATGTCCTAAATCTATTATTATTATTTTGCCAATTAAGTTATAAAACTTTTAATTATTTTAATTGAGTCATAAGACTTTTCATGTTTTGCTAATTGAGCCAATTTAGTCAATTTTGACTGAAAATTACTGATGTGAACACTAACCGTTTTACGTGGTACGATCGGCGAATCCAGCCGACATAGCGTCTTTGAGAAGGGTGATGCGCGCTCTCACCATCTTTCAATTTCAATTCCCCAAAAAATCCGAACGATTTCCTATCTAGGGTTTTTTCGTTTGAGCGGGCGGTGCAAGACGACGAACCGCCGCACGAAACGGTGTTGCTCCGGTGCCGCGTGTCTAAGGACGCTGCCGTTTTGCGGCTTTCGCGTTTCTTCTTTCCCTCCCTCTTTTCTGGCCGATTTTTTTTTTAGCAAAAAGAAAAGGCAACTATAAAAGCGCCCTCGCAAATTATCAAAACTTTATTTAGCTGGCTCTTCGAGAGTAATCTCTAAAGCTCGGTCGTGCATAAGTTTTCACTTCATCTAATATGGTGGATTAAAAATTTTGGCCGCAGATTTACATTCCAAATCAGTGAAATTCCAGATTTGGCCGGGAAACCTCTTCTCTCGTCTCTCTCGTCCCGGTGGTGACGGAGATGATGACTGAACATCGAGGCGCCAAAAGAGGAGGACCGCGAATGACCAACTGTCGAGAACATTGACAAGGAATATGTGTTGTGCTATAAGAAAAATTTCTCAGGCCGTGCATTTCAAAATTAATCCAATTCTTGGTAGATAGAAAGGAAAAAGAGCAAATTATTCTTGTGGCACCAACTTCCCAACCACCCCCGGAAGATTCCCACTGAGGGATGCCGATTGGCGAAAAATGTAGTCGTTCTTCCATTTGCCGAAGTGAACCGAGGATCCATAAGTGGCGTGCGGGTGGAGGAGAAAGAGGCTGCAGGCTTTTTAATACCTGACAATTCCATTTCACCCATCCATTTTGGATTTTGACAGCAAATTTTCTGAAAATTGGGGTTTTACCATTGCAGTTTCTCAAAATTGGAATGACTTTTTGTATGGATTTCCCATGATGAAATGGTGAAGGGAATTGATTGCGTATCGAAACCCAATGAATACACGAAAATACGAGTCATTTTTGGTATGGACAGAATCGGATGTCACTCTAGTTATCTGATATGTAAAGAATTCGATCTAATTACATGGGTGTTGAACAATGAAATCTTGGGTTGTCTGCGTCTCCATGTCCTTCGAACTCGAGCTTCTTTTCTTGTTATTATTTGAGCTCATCGTTTTGCTTTATGCAAAAGCAACAAGCCTCACATGCAATTACTCACCAATGCAATAATTGAAAGGTCAACACACCAAGCCGTGATAACTTGCTTATCTCGTCTAAACAATATCTGAAAAACGAGTGTCCTTGTCACTTCTCGAACCTTGTCCGTAATGTTTGATATTAATCGATAACCAATTAGTTCCTCACTAGTCATTGGATTTGCGGTTCTCTAGTCCCACACGTATTATCTCCCGAGACATACAGATTCATGCTTCATGGGTGGTTCATGGTCCTTATGAATGACATTTAAGGACAAATTATCTCCTTTCTATCGTAACCCACAAATTTCCCCTCGACACTACATCTCTTTTCGCTAGAAAGAAAGTTACGTCACGCTTTTGGCTCTTTTGAAACTGGCGTGCTAGGCTCTATAAACTTTTCACGCGTTTTATATGCTCGCGTGATCTCTCGCTAGTATTCCCACTTTCACCGGTCTTTTCCCATCGTCACATTATTTAACCCCCCAAAAAACTTGCCTTCCATGACTATTGTAATTGCATGGAGCTATTCAAGAGAAATTATTGCCGACTTTGGGAGCGTACTCTCACCTTTCTCACATACACACGGGTTTCATATGAGGGAGATTCGCATCGTTCACTGGAGTTTGTACTTTGAGTGCACCAAATAATGTCTCGCTAGTCAAACGAGGAATATGCTAAGTTTTTCAAGGTTGTGAAATGAAATAACTATGAAATTAAGGAGATAAAATGACTATGAACGATTGCAAATCAGGAGTGATTTCTCTATCCACACCAAATTCTGAGAGCGAAACATCATAGTACCAAAGAACGGTACACTGAAAAGCTAAACAAATATCAAGCGATGTGGATACTTGTTAGAGTCAAAACACGGCACACTAAGTGGTCCCCCATGACCTTGGAAGTCGCTAGTCCTTACAATAAGAATCTTAGAAGAGCATAAAGCACATGACAAGACTCCCAATCCCTCCTTCCTACCATCGCTCATCCCTTTCTTGAACCTCCATAAGCTCCTCCTCCTCCTCTTCGTCTTCATCTTCTTCGTCGTCATCGCCGCCATGGAAACTGAGTCCGATCGAAGAGTTCATGTCCTGTTCTTCCCTTTAATGGCTCACGGCCACATGTTGCCGACCCTGGACATGGCCAGGCTCTTCACGGTCAGAGGAGCCAGAGCCACCATAATCACCACCCCACACAACGCCCCTCTCTTCCAAAATTCTTTACAGGGCGACGCCAGATCGCGAATCGACCTCCGGTCCATCGAGTTCCCGACCCTAGAAGTCGGTCTCCCGGAAGGCCTCGAGAACCTCGACATGGTCACCACGCAGGACATCCAGCAGAAGTTCTTCAGGGCCATCTCGATGCTGTCTGAGCCCCTGGAAGCTCTTGTTCAGGAATTGGCCCCAGACGCGCTGGTCGCCGACATATTCTTTCCGTTCGCGAACGAGGTTGCGGCCGGGCATGGCATCCCGAGGCTGGCCTTCCACGGGACGAGCTTCTTCTCCATGTGTGCGGCCGAGAGCGTGAAGAGGCACAGGCCTCACGAGAAGGTCTCATCTGACGACGAGCCGTTTTGCTTGCCCGGTCTTCCGGACGAGATCACGATGACGAGGTCTCAGCTCCCGGATGAGCTGAAGGTCAGCGTCCAGACTGATTTCACCAGGTTGCTGAAGCGATCTTATGAAGCTGTGGATCGATGTTTTGGGATGATAGTGAATAGCTTCTATGAGCTTGAGCCGAGTTATGTAGATAACTACAGGAATGCTCTCGGCAAGAGAGCTTGGCACATCGGACCTGTTTCGTTGTGCAATAGGAACTTGCAAGAGAAGGCACAGAGGGGAGGGAAGGAAGCATCTATCGACGGGCACGAGTGCCTCAAGTGGCTCGACTCGAGAGGGCCCAGCTCGGTCGTCTACGTCTGCTTCGGGACAACGTCCAAGTTCTCGGATGCGCAACTGCGAGAGATCGCCATGGGATTGGAGGCCTCTGGCCAGGACTTCGTCTGGGTTGTGAGCAGAGACAAAAAAGAAGAGAAAGGAAATGAGGACGAAGGGCAGGACGATTGGCTGCCCGAAGGGTTCGAGAAGAGGATGCGAGGCAAAGGGCTGATCATTCGGGGATGGGCCCCGCAAGTCCTGATCCTCGATCACCGGAGCGTCGGGGGCTTCGTGACGCACTGCGGGTGGAACTCGGTGCTCGAGGGGATCAGCGCGGGGCTCCCGATGGTGACGTGGCCCATCTTCGCCGAGCAGTTCTACAACGAGAAGCTGGTGACCGAGGTCTTGAAAATCGGGGTTGGGGTCGGGGCCCGGCGGTGGGCTAGGTTAGTGGGAGACTTCACGAGGAAGGAGGCGGTGGAGAGGGCGGTGAAGGAGATAATGGTGGGGGAGAGGGCAGGGGAGATCAGAGGCAGAGCAAGGAGCTTTGGGGTTATGGCCAAAAGGGCGGTTGAAGAAGGGGGTTCTTCATACGATGATTTGGGGGCTTTGATAGAAGAATTGAGGACATATGGCTCAGGCTGAAGAACTATGGTTTTGTGAGGAATAATGAATGTGATGACATTGTGGTGCGTTTGAGGAACCAGAGTGCATACTATTAGGGTTTGGTGATGATTTCAATGGTCATTTTATATATTACTAACTTGCTAGCTATAAGTTTTAGTCCCCCTAATTCTTCTTTCCTACAGAACATGGGTTTGATTTTTTTTTACCGGGCAGATATTTGTGAACAAGAATGCAAATCCGATGGGTAGAGCGGTAAGAATAAGCAAGCAATCGAATCAAGAACATGTAACTTGAGAGACGCCAAAAAGGCTAAATCTTGTCCCGTGGGACACCTGTCTGTCATTGTAGACGGAACTGTGATGGAATTTATTTTTAAAAACACCGGTACAAATTTGGAGTACTGATGAGACGACAAAAAGTTCGGGTATTTGTGTCTGATAGGACAGAATTCAAGATTAACCTTAAAATTAATTCATGTGAACTACTTATTAATCATGCCCAACATACTGACATGAGCTTGGCATGAATACACTAAAAAATTAGTTCAGATATGTTAATTCCTTGTTGGAATCGATTGGTGTCATTTGTGTCGTGTCAAAACTTGAATACTTGTAAACAACTCGGGCCCCAAGAATCACACGCTTTGGCATTAAATTAACCAAGGAGGAGCGTTGGCTGAGAGAATCCTCCCTTTGTTTAATTGGTCTTTCGTTCAAGACAGCATTGCTGTAACCTTTTGGCCTCTGAAGTGCTTAGGTACAAGGAGAAAATGGGAGAGACGGACATGTTCTGGCTCGTCCGCAGTGCTATATTGTCGGATTTTGGATTTGTCCTTCTTTTGTTCAGTTTCAGATGGCTTGCCGCATCTGGGAGACGCCACTGCTCCAATCAGTAAGCGGATCTGAGACCAATCAGATTAATTAGGCAACTAACAACCGTGTTAAAAACTTAATCTCTTAGGTGAAGGAAGATTTATTATGTAAATATTCTAACAAACATAGGATTTTAGTGATGAACCTAACAATCAAAATAACAAATTTGAAAGCTGATTAGCGATTGGTCATTTTTCTTATGAACCGTCTTGATTGTCATGATTGCGGATGTGTAATCAAGATGATTAATTATTTATTTCATGGATAATAAGAAATAATTTTGCTGTCCAATTGGGAGTGGGTGACACTTATAATTCATTTCCCCCACCATGTATGACATCTTTTCCTACTACTCTAGTGAAAACTCTCATATATAATAGGTACATGTCAGTCCGTTCCATCTCAACCATCAGGACCTCATAAAATGGTAAGGGTAATAGTAATTTAGTTTTTATAACATTACATACACAAGATTTAGAACTTCAAATGAGTTTTCTCTCTTGAAATATAACATGATTTAGAACTTTTTACCAAACCTTTTCCTTAAAAAAAACATTTAGGAATTACCCGTATAAATCTTCACTAATGTCTAAGGATGATAGTAATTTCAATTCTGTTGCCAATTTCTTGCCAAATATCATGCCGTTTTAGGTCAGTTCTGAAATTATTAAATTATGGGCACCATAAATTAAAAAAGTTATTGAAAGTTTTGTAATTGGTAATTCTATCTTACTAATTTCACGTAAAATTCGAATTTATCTGTATGATTCTCCTCTAATTCAGATCACATCTGAGTCACATTTGTTATTATGTCAAAACTCGCCTTTTTCTTTTATCGTAATAAAATATTGAGTTGTGGAATTAATGCCATGAATATCCGCTATACGCTTAATAGTAAATTGCTCAACTACTATCAATTGACTTATTGGCTCATAACTCATTTATATAGAATTTCAAGCCGACTTAGCTACCTTAATTGACTAAGATTTTGTACCATCTCTTTTGATAACTACTAATCAAAGGACTCATTTAACACATAACTTACTTTAGCCCTAAGTTTAACCCATAAAAAACTCTCACAGGTCATAGTCTTAGCTCAGTTTGTTTCACAGAAAATGAATGATTTGAAAAATATTTTTTCTAAAAATGATTGCTTGTATCTCTTATAAATATTAATAAATCAAAAAATTTTCATTGTCCATGAAAATATTTTTTATTAACTAATTATTTCAAGCGATTATTTTTTATTTCCTGTGATTCGCGAAAAATGTGACATTTCTGGACCATGAAGTTATTTTCTATCAAAATGATGATATTTTCCGGTATTTGACCGAAACACCTAAAAATATATTCCATCATTTGGTAAGACAAATTTGATTTGATTTTCCTACGTAGACATATATTATTTGGGCGCTAGTGACTTGCGTATAAATAGTCGAGGAACCGGGTATGGGCACAAGGGTTTCGGGTTCGGCCTTGATGGACCTCGACTTAGGTGTCGAGGACCTAGGCCTGGTCTTAATGGACCTGGGCACAAGTGTCGGGGACCCGAGATTGGGTACTAAGGTCCCCAACCCAACCTCAATGGACATGGATCTAGCCTCAATGGACCTGGGCGTAGGCATCGGGGTCTCGAACCCAGGACTCAAGCCCAAGTGCCGGGGACTTGGGCAAGAATGCTGGGGTCTTAGGCATGAGCATTGAGGCTCAAGTCCGACCTCGATAGACACGGGGACGGGTGCCAGGGACCCAGGCCTAGCCTCGATGGACACAAGCGCGGCCTAGTTAGACATGGGCCTAGGCACTAGCATCGAGGTCATGGTCCCGACCTTGATGGACCCGATCTCGGCCACGAGGTCTTGGGCTCAGGCACTGTGGACTTAAGCCCAACATCAATGGACCCGAGCCCGGGTGTTACAGATCCGGGCATGAGCACTAGGGTCTTAGGCTAGGCCTTTGTGGACCCAAGCAGAGGTGCCTGGGAGTCGGGCAATGGTACTAGAGTCTTGGACTCGAGCTTGGCCTCAATAGACCCGGACGGATTCGACCCCAACCCAGGGCCACTCTCAAGGGTTCGAGAACAAGCATTGGGGTTCTCATGCTATAATGTAGAGTTTTTGGTCCAAGTGTCGATATCTAATTATATTTTGAAAAATCATTTTCCTAAATTTAAGCATAGATTTTCTGTTGACTAGGAAAACATTTTCCATTGACTCATTTTTCTATGCAATCCAAACACTGGAAAATGAGGAAAATATTTTTCGCGAAACAAACCTAGCCTTAAGAAGATAACATTGTCAACAAGGTTTCTCGAATTGAACGACAGACATCTCACCATGAAAGTGCTAGGTCAAAATCAATGTTGGTCAACGAGATGGAACCTTCGATGGTAAAGGAATCATGGACTTCTTGGGTCCCAGTGATCATATTCATCCAGAATTTCCCTACCTTAGCCCCTCCTAAACGACCAAATCCACAAGAAGACATTTGACGTCCGTCAATTGACGAACAGCGGTCGTGTTGTATTGACATCGACCCACCAAGAAAAAGAGAAAACGTCACGTAGCCCAAACTTGGGGATCAAGTTAGGGACGGTGCCTCCTTAGTCCTATGAGTGGGGACAACCACTTATTAATATGTCTCCTTGCTATGCACACGTAAAAGATAGAGAAAATAATTCAACGAACGTTGGAAAAATGATATTTCGCGATACTACGAAAGGGATTCAATGGTTAAGGAATGTATTGATATGGGTGATTCAGGCATGCGGCATACATTCGATTCTCCACGTCAGCAAGTACAAACCATTTTTAGTTTGAGGCTACTATGCTAGAAATTATCTTGTATCTTATCTCGTCTATGAGATTAGTAGGGTCTATAAAATAATCTTGACTTATCTTTTCCTGCTTAAGTAAAATTTTGAATTTGAAGAAAGAGTATATTGGTGGATCGAAATAAATATGGCGGAGAAAGTGAGATGTTAAATAACCATTAGGTAACCATCTAATTCAATTGCTAAAGCTATCTTAATGTAGCCAAACATAAATTTACCTGAAAGAGGTGCACATGGGAACAAAATTCATTGTAACTCTCACAGATTTCGAATAATATAAGTATGCTACCCAAAGAAAGGAAAGAAAGCAAAGACAATTACGTTTTTGGTCCCTAGACTTCGTTTTTACACAATTCTAGTTTTTTTGTACCATGTATTCTTACCATCTAATTCAATTGCTAAAGCTATCTTAATGTAGCCAAACATAAATTTAGCTGAAAGAGGTGCACATGGGAACAAAATTCATTGTAACTCTCACAGATTTCGAATAATATAAGTATGCTACCCGAAGAAAGGAAAGAAAGCAAAGACAATTACGTTTTTGGTCCCTAGACTTCGCTTTTACACAATTCTAGTTTTTTTGTACCATGTATTCTTAATAGGATTTCGGAGGTTTTTTTTTTGTCGAGCTTCAAACTAACTGAGTTGACACTGATCATTAGCATGTTGTGCTAGTGGCAAATGACTGCATTGGGTAAGGCTAACAAGCTATGATACCAAGCATAGTATATTGTAGCGCGTAGTACCTAGGCCAGCCCACTACTGCCTAACCATGCTTGGCTTGGCTCGTTAATAGATGGAGCTGTGCCATTATCGCGCTCATGTTGTGTCGTGCTTGTGTTGTGTGTGTACCATGCTTGCTTCATGCCCGTGTCATTTTTGTTGTGTACACTAGTAGCAATTTATTCCCAAATTGAACGCAACATAATTTGCAGATAAATTCGAATGCTAAATACATGAATATAACATTTCTCTCTACTCCTTATGTGTTGAGGATAAATTGGCTGCAATAGTGTTATTATAAACAAAACTCAAGTTCACATATTCTGCAAGTAGAACTGCAGAAATCGGTAATCTTCAAATTGAATCCTCGATCATATCTTAAGCACTAGTACAAACAATATCTTGGGGGATGTAGAACAAAATATACAGCAAAAGGGTTGATAACTAAATATGTGAGTTTTTAAAGGGTAAGCATCGGGCATTCATAGAAACAAATGAGTTTCAAGCAGAGTGAGTTACGAGAAATTGAAAACATAAATAAATACAAATTTGCATGTCGACGCCACAGGAAGGAAAAAGCAGCCGTTGCACCAATTGACTCCTACTTGCACAGGTCCGAGGGAAAATTTCAAAACAGTCCCTAAAGTTCACACAAAGTAACTCTTGGAGTGGTGTTTGTTTCAAAAAAAGCCACCTGAGGTTGGTGACTTGAACACAAATGACCCCACAACCCCCCCACCCCCCCAAGCATATCGGCGATACAAAATTGTCAGATGACGACCACGTGTCTTACGTGCCATTTCTCGAGCCAGTGACAGAAGCATTTTGTTCGAAATATTCTTAACCTAAATCAAATTTCCTTTAGAATTTCATGAAGTCCCTATATAAACCCTCATCCCCGATTTTCCAATTAAGAGTGCAACTAATCCTTCTTTCGTCCATAGAGAAGGCGATTGCAGCTTATTGAATCAACATGACAACGCGAGCATAGGTCATCAAATGTGAGATCGATGGTAGTGATGGCTTCTTTGGCCGGATTTGTCTATGCATTTGTCTCTCCTTTTGTGTGAATCGATGCATACAATTTCATTTTGTAACTAGTGGTATTAATGTGTGCATTTTGTAATTACAAGTGGTGTTGTCATGGTCCCCAGGTGCTGTTGTGGTCCTTGATAACGAAACAATTTTTAACTATTTTGTTTTGTTATTGCCGATGTTATGTCTTGTCGTGTGTTGCGTGAAAATGTATTGACGTTATTTTTTTTTATTTGTACCAGGTGAGCAATGTAAAGAAGTAAACTATTCCATGTTTGATAGTAGGAATATTAAGAGTGCCAAAAAAGATAAGTTTGCCATTATTAATCTGAATGACTTATATAAAAAAAAATTCATGAAATGGGAGTGTCAATAATGATGGTTCAATAGAGGGGAATTGAGAGGTTGAAGACTATAGTGAGTATGTAGACGTTTCAGCTGATAATGTAGATTTCGTGAATATGAGAAGTTAAAATAAGTGTACACATCCCAAGTTCAATGTTGAAGTAGATACAATGAATCATGTCTTCAAGTTAGGGATGTGTTTTAGTAATGCTAAGAAATTTAAAGAGTCTGTTAGGAACTACATTAAAAAATTGGGAGATAGGAAAGGTTCATTAAGAATAAACCAAATAAGTTGAGGGTAGTGTGTCCTAAGGGCCGTGGTTGACAAATATATGCTTCTAAAGTGCATAGAAAGCATACATTACAAGTCAAAACCTCATGTAATTGAGCTCTGTATATTCCTCAAGTAAGCAACTAAATAGTTAGTAATCAAGTTTGTGATAAGTTGAGGAACAATCCTACATGCCAAGTGCTTCAATGAAGATAATAATGGAGTCTAAGAATGTTTTAAAGCTATCAAGGGTGATGGTCTACAGAGCTAGGGCAACACCATTGATCACATGGAAGGAAGAGCAATTTGGGTTTCTTATGAGCTATTGCCAATAACTTTTTTATGCCGACCGAGGATCCACATGTGTAATCAAGACTGAGGCATGTCAAGACCAATTCAAGTGTAGAGTAGTCTTCATTTGTCTGGATGCATTAAGGGGTTTTCTAGAATAATAATATAGATGCTTTGTAGGGTTTGATGGTTGACATTTGTCGTTAAGATACAATGCATACTTCTGGTAGCTCTTGGGATAGATGACAACAAATGTATCTCTTTGCATGGGTAGTAATGGGACAAGAAGCATACAAGACATGGATTTAATTTATTAGTATGATTGCAGAATCTGTTGTTTTCAGACCTTGAAAAGTTAAAGTATTGTGCTTTCTTGTGTGGCAAGCAGAAAAATTGGTGCAAGCACTAGCAAATTTAATACCTAAAGAAAAACATAGATTTTGCTTGAGGCATCTTTATGAGAAAGGATTTGAATTTAAAAGTTGTTTTGAAAGGATGCCATGGTAATTGGATAGTTGATTATGAAATGACAATGGAAGAACTTAAGGAAGTTAATGAGAAAGCTTATGATTGATTGTCTTGGATGCTTCTAGTATAATGGAGGGAGTTCGACTTCAAGGCAAGCTCAATATGTGACCTGTCCTTGAACGATCGGCGTGAAAGCTTCGGTAAGAGTGTACATTGATGCCATGGACAAGCCTATTATTACAATGCTTCAAGCTATAATGCAGCTCATGGAGAGAATCATACGCAAATTGATGGGATGACTAACTACACTGATGTGGTGTCCTATGATCTATGAGATATTGTAGCTTTAAAAGTAGTTTTCGGCATTGTGGATTCTTAGCTAGAATGGAGAGAATCAGTTTGAATTGAGTGGGCCATTTGAAGACAAGAGAGTTGTTAATATTAGAGTCGAAACATGGAGTTGTAAAATATGAGACATCAGTGTAATCCTTTGCTATCATACTGCGGTTGCTCTTATATACACAAGGGAAGAGCTTGAAAAATGGGTTATTATAATGACACCTATTATGGTCTAATCCACCATAATTCCCACACAGGATTGTGGCATTCTGCTTCAACTTTGTTCTCACAAACTCTTGACAACTTTCTTCTTTCTTTTTCTCAATTTCTTATTAGTTGTTTCATTCACTTTGCTCTTTCTTTCTTTTTTCTATCAACTTGCTTGGACACATTTGTTGTGAGTAATGGCTCTCTAAAAGGTCATGTTTCATTGAGATATAAAGCATGCACAACATGGCTGTAGGTTTGCATACACGTTTCCTTATACAAATATGTGGGAACTCATTTTTCAAGCAATTCCCTCACGTACATAAGAGCTGCCACAACACAACAGCAAGGGATTCTACTAATATCCCATCTTCTATAATATTAACAACCATCTTATTTTAGATGGTCCTGTCAATTTTAAATCATCCTCCATATTCTAGCTAGGAATCAATGATGCTGGAAACCTACTTTTGAAGCTCCAATATATCCCAGATTCTAGGACATATCACATAAGTGTTGTTAGCCATCTCATCCCTTTACTTATGAATCTCCTCTATCAACTGCGCTCTTATAGCTAAAAGCATTGTGGGGTTAGGCTTGTCCACAAAATCAATGATGCTCTTGTTAAAACTTTCACACCAGTTGTTCAAGAAAACGTTAAATTTTGAGCTGCCATAAAGTGTGACTTGCTCCATTGCACTAGAGCCCTATGAAAAACCTTCTCATCAATTGCCTTAAGCTTTTCCATTACTAATTCAAAATCACATATCCAAATTGCCTTTCCCGCCTTCCAAACCAATTTCCTGTCCATTATGATGTAGCCCGAAATTCTCATAAAAATGCCTCTAGTAAACTCTATGTTCGGCTTTAGACATTAGATTTGTTAGTACTTGGACCAATCCCTTTTGCTTATCACACAAGAAAGTTTGGTACTTAAAAAATTTTCAAGGTCTATAATCCCCACGTTCTACTATTATACTAATAAGCTAATGTCATGTCTTGTATGTTTCTTGTCCCACTACTACTCATGCCAAGGGATACAATTAATTGTTGCCATTTATGCCCATAACTACCAGACGCATGTCATTGCATCCCGATGATAATGGCAATCATCAAACCCAACAAAACTTCTACATACTTCTGTTAACCCCTCAATGAATCTAGATAAAAAAACACTCATTTACAATTGAATTGATCTTGACATGTCTCAGTCTGGATTACACATGTCGATATCGGATTAGCATCAAAAAGTGCTTGGCAGTGGCCAAAATTGCTCCTCCTTCACTATGATCATACCCATTGGTGTACCCTTAGTTTTGTAGACCGTAGCCCTTGACAGTTTCAAAACATTCTTATAATCCATTATTATCTTCATTGAAGCACCTTGCTTGCCATGTAGGATTGTTCCTCAACCTATCACAATATTTACTTACTAGTCATTTATTACTTATTTGAGGAAGATCTAAAGCTCTACTACATGTTTGTACATGCTTGAAGGTTTTGACTTATAAAGTATGCTCCCTCTACGCTTTAGAAGCATATATGAGCCAATCATAGTCCTCAGAACACATTGCCTTCAACTTATTTGTTCATTTAATGAAGCTTTCACTTCTTCCATTTTTTATGACATAGTTCTCAATACTCTTTAAACTTCTTAGCATTAATCAAGCACATTCCCAACCCGAAGATAAGATTCTCCATATGCACTTTAGCATCGAACTTCAGATGTACTAAAGACATCTATATTATCATCTAAAACATTTACATACTCACCAGTCTCTCCAAACTCCCTATCCTTATCCCTCTCCACTAAACCATCACCATTAACACCCTCATTTTAAAAAAATTCTTCCATATAGTCATCTAGATCAATAATGGCAAACTCATCTTCTTCAACACCCTCAACTCCCCTGCCATCAAACAAAAAGTAATTCATTTCTTCACATCTCTCACTTGGAACAAAATGGAAGTAAAAATAATGTGAAGTAAAAATACATGATAAGTCATGCCCTAGAAAAAAAATAAAACAAAACAACAGAAAACTACAAAACTGGTACTATTATAGCACCCAGGTACCACAATGACACCATTTGCAATTACAAAATGCACACATTGATACCAATTGCAATTAGAAAATGCAACTCACATACATAGAGCTACGTAAAAGGAAAAATGATACAAAGACAAATCCAACCAAACAAACCAAAGTAGCACTAGATAACAACATAGTTTTTGTAACATCCCTGTAATCGATCTAGGCAACATGCACCCGAGTTGTCAACCTGTTGGTTCAACTAGTTGCAATCGCTTTCTCTCTAGGTGAAGGTAGGATTTGCTGGACTCCTATTGGAATATTACGGGGATTTGGAGATTTGGGTCTACTTTAGGGAATCAAACAATTTTAGGTTCAAATTTAGGAAATACGGTTTAGATTTAGAAGATTTCGAACGAAAATGCCCTTACCAATGATGAGAGAAATGGCAGGTGAGATGCACACGGTTGTCATCTGATGAAAGTTTGTGCTGCCGGTGATCTGGGGGGTCAATTGAGACGAAGTCACCAACTTCAGTGGCTTCTTTGCGACAAACACCACTTTGGAAGTTACTTTGCAAAAATTGCCTTCAAGGGTTTTTTTTTTTTAAAGCTTTCCCTAGCTCTGCAGAAAATAAAACTTACGATTTTTGTGCTTTTCATGGTTGTGTTCCTTACCCAACAAGAAAACACCAAAGCTTAAGCGTTTTTCTGTTTGGAATGAGAAACAAAAATTGCATTCATCCCGAGCAGAACTGGAACTCAACTGAATTTATACTTGAAATTGAACAGGCTAGACCAGTCTTGTTAGTTCTCGGTTCTACCCTAGACCGTTGCTCACCCATACTTGTACACCAAGCAACCATGTCCACAAATGATGCTGACTAAGCAATTTCCATCAAGTTTCCAATTGTCAAAGATTTAAATCCAAAAAACAAAAGCACAAGAACTAAGTTGATAACAAAACGAAGTCTAGGGATCAAACTGAACTCCCCAACTATTGAGTTGTGCTTTCGTGAATATTGAGGTTGCCACCATTCAAACTACAATTGATATGCGTCCTGCCTTATTATGCTAAATTCTGCAAAGAAGGTTCCAGCATATAAAATTTTATAGCTTGCAAGAGACGAAAATACAAAAAGGAGAAACTATAGCTTGAGGCTTGAGAGAGACAAAGGTACGAAAAGGAGAAACTATAGCTCGAGAGAGACAAAGGTACGAAAAGGATCAAAGGAAGTTTAGGTTCTCCGAGGGTAACAAATGATTCCCTAGAAAAGTTGTGTCAACTAACAACTATTTCAATTTTTCTGGAATTTGGTATACAACGAAGTCAGTTAATGACGCTGGTATGTGTACTCAGAAAGTCATGAAAATGTAATAAATTGTGTGGCCTGTGGTCAGGTTGAACATCTGCCAAAGAAAATCCTATTAACAACATCGACCGGCAAGGCATAGGCTGGGTCTATGGCTTTAAGTCCTGGATATTCAAGAAGGGAAAGACCTGAAATCACCACCAAGAAAGAAAATCGTTGAGAGTTTGATGAGCACCATAAGTCATCAGTTACTGCATACATTCTTGACCAATAAAGACAATCTCATATCCTTCATGGACGACTTTCAAATAAATAAGATATAATTCAGATCTAACTATATTTCTTCAGGTAACAATTTAAAATTAGTGGATGAACAGACATCCATTTCCACTTTCGGCATAATATCAAGAACTCCTCTCCTGAATTCACTGCTAATTGAATTTGATAAAGCCCATTCAAAAAGGAGAATGCAAAGGAACACGGCAAAATCGTAACCATTACTTACCAGCCACTCCAAAATAGGTATGGAAAACATCCACAGCATCATCTGGCCGATCAGAAATTCCACCCTTTTCAGTGTCCTGAAATAGAAGGCCATGAAATGAACATTGTTCCCTCAAACTCAAAATTCAGGTAGTAAACTCATATCCTGAAAGTTTTCAATTCATCCTAGAGGATGCAGTTGAAGAACCTGACAGTCTAAGATGAATTTGATAAGCTTTTCTTTGTCAATCCAGTGAACTCTGTCGATCATAATCAAGCTAGAAAGCACCCACCAGGAGTAGCAGACCTGAAACCATGCAACTGGATCAGTGAATAATTTGACAAAATGGTCAGCGTATAATAGTTTAATCTAATCTGAAACCCACATCAGCAAGTTTTTCAGGGCGGCCATTTAAACCTCCAGATTTGACTTGTCGTTCGCATAACCACCAGCCAAGAAGGTCCTTGTCGATGTGATGTAGTGAACCCGTGATAGCCAGAGCACCCACACAACAAAATACTGCAGATGTAACCAAGTAAATCTCCACTGCAGATTGTACTCTTATTCATAAACTCAAATCAATAAAACAAAGAAGGAAGCCACTTCAATGTTGGGCTTTCTAAGGAAGGAAAAAATTGGGGTGGGTTTGCCTCTAACTTGTGCTTCTAACTTTAGCCTCTTGAATCATTTTGTCATTTGACATCAAGAAGTCAAAATCCAATTTATGAAAGCTAAAAGTAGACATAGAAGCTCATTTCTCTAGTTTTCAGCTTGTAAGATCGAGGACAATAAAAGTCGAATATGGTAAAAGAGTACCCTACCAAAGCTAGGTTGATAACCAACATATTTATCTCCATTAAAACAAGTAACTATTTTCCTTTAAATCCACAAAGACTTCTCTCTTCCCTTGATATTTCACTCCATATCCTTTTATCTTTCTCATATTTCTATCATCTCTCGCTAAAAGTGAAGATGGAGATACTTCAATGCAGAAAATCAGGAATAACCACCCTTTTGGAAAGGAAAAACCCACTGCATTTAACAGTGAATAAAGTCCAAGCCAGCTGATTCAGCTTTGAATAAAATTTTCAAAAAGACATCCAGCTTTGTAACCATTTTGCAGTGTACGTTTAATTACCAAAAGCTCAGGTTTCCTTCTCACTCTAAAACAATATGCAATATTGGTTGGATAGGACGTAGAATGGAATCCCACCAACGTAATTAGGAGACCACCATATATATAAGCAACTACATGACTTACTAAGCACCAATCAGAAATTAGAAACCAGCTGAAGAGCTCCGGCAAAAGGTTATGACATACTTTGCCCTGCATGAGACTCTGCACCAGGAGTGCAACCAAACCCGCCATCCAAAGTTTTGCAACTCACTATATATCTGACAGCCTTCTCCACATTTATTGAATCCAACCGTTTAAGTATCGCAAGACAGCATATAGCACAATAAGAGAACCTTCAAAGGGAAAAAAGGGGTGCAAAAGGATGTCAATTATTTGAGAAACATCCTCAAGAAGCACATAAATTTTAATTGATCAAAGACGAGGACAAGACACCGAGTATCAACTTCTCCCCATATATCCCCAGAGAAAGATCCATCTTCGTTTTGCAGTGCTCTGATGTCTGAATCATAGTTCAGGGACAACAATGTAGAGTATTTAATACCGGAGATTATCCAACAATAGCAACTTCGATATCCATAGAGAGAGCCCCCTCATCAATGTTTGGCTAGCAAAACACACACTATTAAGTAACTTTAATCAAAATTTTACAACATTTAAAAAGTTGACATAATCTGACCTCTTACATGCAAAACAGAGCCTAAGGTAAGTTTATTACTCTCATGATGTTGAAAACCTAAAAACATAATATAACACCGAGGAACTTGCAACTATGGTAAGCATTAGGCAAAGTAGGACACTTCATTCCAAAGGATACAATCTGTCACCTTGTTGATGTCAAGAACATCTAACTTGCCAAAAAGGGCCAAAACTTGCACAGCACTGAGTGTATACAGCAGATGCGGATCATGTCCAATGTTTCCACCAAAGCCACCTGAAAAAGCAGCCCTACGTGACATTCGCACTTTGCCCTTTAGAGTGAAGTTATAAAAAAAAATGAATAAAGCAACACTAATCAACCCTAATATGTGGTCATTATTGTAATAAATGGAATTCGTTAATCCCAAGATAAAATGTTGATCATTCTTTCAAATAAGAATTGTTTGATCGGAATGCGGAGTGGAGGTTTTTGTTAACTGCATGTTTTTCGTGGGCAATCAAGAAAAGAAGCCAAGAGACAAATAACTACGAACCAGACTCATGCTGGCATTGCAGGATCCACGAAACAACTTCATTTGAATCCACAGTGTCAAGTTTTCCAAGAAGATCTAGAGTGGTCAATCCCCAATATGCTCCATTCAATCTCAAATGCTCCATAACCACCGACTCAATACTATCCTTTTTCTGGGTACAAGATCAACCCAAAAACTCAAATCAGTAAATTCCGAAATGCTGAATAGCAGATCCAGATAAACCAAGTCATTTTCAGTAACCGACACGAGGTGGAAAAGAGAACAAGAAGAGGATTGTAAAAATGTCATACCTACCTTTTCAACAGACAATATGTACTTGACATGTTTATCACCGACGAACTCCCCCATCTGTCAACAAGAGACAACATATTTATAACCATGGAATCAAATCTTACACATGCCACATAAGAACTCAGCAACTCATCAAGGATCGTAAGGATCCTATAAATTTAACAAAAGATTATTTTCAACTTTGTTTTGAGCAATCGCATGCATATTTAACAATGAAAAGAGGGAATGAAGCTCATCTCCATTTCTAATAGGCGAAGATGTGTCCATGCTCAAATTGCTCGCATTCCCAACATCTGACTCAAGCATAAGATAATCTCCAGTTCAAAGAAAGCACGCCATTTAGACAAACAAGTACGTTCAACAGAAGTAATTCAACGGACACCCATCAGCAATTACCACTCGAAAACAACTACCACACAACATATCTGAAATTTCACCTTCTTATACTACTATCTATCTTGATTACCACAAGAGATCTCCCTCATTTTCTTGCTACCCGAGCTAGAAAACCGCACAGCTCCAGGTTAAAAGAACATCTAATCAGCAAGAACAGTCACAGCATCAACGAACATCAATCCAAATCAACGTGAACAGAACAAAAAAGGAATCAAATTGAAGAACAGAAGCATCCGGGGTGACGATTCAAAGCGGAAAACACGCAGAAGTTCCCCGAGGACCTTACCAGTCGATCGAAGAAGACGAACTTTGGTGAAAATGGAGATGTGGGTTCGATCCAGAACCCAGAAAAGAACGCTCGTCAGTCGACTGAAGATTCCGATTTCTTCCGACTGCCCCAAGACCGCTTGGCTTCCCTTTCGTAGCAGGCTCCGATCTTCTTGAGCAAGGAAGGCTTCCTCGTTTCCGAAATCAAAGCTTTAAGAGCTTTCAGTTTTGAAGCTTACAAATTGGGCCAACAGAAATTGGGCCCAAATTTTTTTTTGCTGAATTTTACCGTCTATTATTAGATATCGATATAATATTATTGTTAGGTCCATTTATACGTGATGTTTTTTTACGAACAAGTCTCTCTACCGGACTAAAAAGTATTTTACTCATGAGCCTAGCATTTGGTCGCATCGAATTTTAATTAAGTCGATCCAGGGTTCGTTAGTTTTGCGGAAAATTAATAATTTTTAGTCGATCCAGGGTTAGTTAGTTTCATGGAAAATTAATGATTTATAAAATATTTCCCTGAAAATGATCGCTTGTATCGTTTGATATAATTAATCAATGACAATTTTTTTCATTATCGACAACAGTTTATATTTAAATTTTTCTGCGAACGATGAAATATTTTTCTTTCATTCGTTCATTCATTTTTGTAAGCGATGCAAACGATCATTTTTAGGAAAATATTTTCCAAATCATTCATTTTCCGCGAAATAAACGGACCCCGAGTTTTGGTTTAATTTCCTTGATTCTGTGTACCAACATAATATAGTACAAGCACAACACTAATATAACCCGACATTAGTACTATAGAAGTGCCTTTTGATATCATTTCTAATATTGGGAAATTGACGCTAAGAGTCCTTAACTTTTGGCTCAATACGTAATGTCATCCTTGGACTTTTAGGTCGTTCAATTTGGTCCTTAAACTATTCCTAAATATTCAATACAGTCTCTAAACTTTCAATTTGTTCACTCTAGTCTCCCAAATTTTATAGCAATTTCCAATTAGTCCTTTGGTACTACTCACAAGTTTTCATAACCACACCATTACTCAGAATTTAGAATATCTTATCATTTTAATCATTTCCCAAAATAAAATAAAAAATCAACACATTTTTACCTTGTTCGTCTTTGTAAATATCACAATGGTTTTGTTTAAGAAATTTTAGTTTATGATCTCCATAATAGTAAAATTTTAAGTTTTTTAATCAATCTAAATCTTTTTCCTTAATTTGTAGATTGATAAAATTTTCAATGTTTTGTGTTTTGTGTTTTCTAAACAATGAGGATAAATATATCAATATAAGTACGAATATCTATAAATTAATTAATGCCGTTTCTAGATATCTTTATGAAAATCCCTAAACATAAAATAGCAGCAATATTAAGCCAATACAAATTAAATGAGGTTCTATTTTTATTATTATAGAGATCTTAAGCTAAAATTTACTTAAATTGAACTATCGAAATAATTATAAAGACAAAAAATATAATGAAAAGATAGCATATTTGATGTTGATGTATGAGAATGATTGAAATGAAAAGATATTCTAAAATCCGGATAATAATGTTTTATGAAAACTTATGAACTAATTTGACTTTGTTAGAAAGTTGAGAGACTAAATTGAAGAAATTGAAAGTTTAGGGACTACATTGAGTATTTAGGAATAGTTCAATGACCATACTTAAAGAATTAACTTTACCAAAAAAAAAAAAATACTTAAAGAATTAAAAGTCCAAATGTGACATTACACATTGGGTCAAAATTTTTTAATAATGCCCTATCGAAACAAAAGATTAGATAATAAAATAGGCATGTGACTTAGGCGTGCCAGGTTACTCCATTGATCTCAACTTTCACCATTTATGGATTTCAAGCCAACTAAACAAGACATAGGGGAACTGGCCTCTCCATTTCGATGTCGTATTCTCACTTTGAAAAGGTAGATCAATTGTGCGTTCAAGCGCACTTGTAGCGCGGGTTTCAACACCAGTACAAACTTAGGTGTAACCCGACCTTAAGTTTTTTTCCGGAGAAAGTGAGAAGTTTTGCTGATGATTTTCTATATATGGGATGAGAAGTCCTTTCAAGAAATCTTGTCCTTGTTCTAGCAATTCAAGGTGCTTTCAGTTTTGAAGCTCGATCCCTGATAACTGAGCTGTTTTGGCAGGCTATGATGCTGACCGAGTAGTTTTAGAAAAAGAAAAGTCCGGGTTAGACTGAGAGACACCTTCCCTCTGCAGGAAGGCTTAGTTAATCAAGGCTTTAATCTATAGCCTGGTTAATTATTGGACTTAAATATTTTGTTATATCAAAGAAGATAGTCAAGCTGGTTGAGAGTAAAGACTGTGTTCTTTGTGGGAAAGGAAATCTTGAGAATGCACAGAGTTCTAAGGTGTCTTGGGATAATGTTTGCGCTCCAAGATGTGAAGGTGTTTTAGGCTTGAAGAAGCTGGAAACATTGGAATTAAGCTCGCATTCTCAGGAATCTCTAGAAGTTGTTGCCAAAAGCAGAGTCCATTTTGGTTACTTGTGTTAATGCTTACTTGCTGAAACGGATTTCTATATGGTCTGTTACTCCTAAAAGTAACTCACCTATGCATGGAGGAAGCTGCTCAAAGTTTGGTCCATTCTTAGGCGACATACTTGACATGCGATTGGCGATGGACAGGGCACTTCATCTGTGGACTGATCATGGCACCCTCATGGCTTTTTTAGAGGGTGTTTATCCTCAGAGAGCGATTCACCATGATACTGCTCTAGATATATCCACTATTTGGTAGCTGCTGTCATTAATTAGAGATGAGTGGTCTTGCCTACAACAAGATCAGATCTATTGGTGCAAATAAAAGATAGCTTTATGCGGGACACTTTATCCTGGTCATATTGCTGAAGATAGAGTGATGTTCACTGCAAATGCATCTGGTGGCTTTACCCGGATTGATGCTTGGGACCTGGTTAGAGAACGAAGGCCAAAGCTTGTATGTCATAAAATGATTTCGTTGCTTGAGTAGCAATCTTGAATAGGTTGATCGATGCGTCTTATGCTCAGCTGGTCTTGAATCTAGACAACATCTGTTTTCTGAGGGTGCTTTCTCAAAGACGATCAGGTGCTCCTTACTAGAATTGATGGGTATGGGGAGGTACGCAGGAGCTTAGGACACAGAATTCGCTCGATTGTTGCAATCTGCTACGGGAAAGAAAAGCCGTGGCTAGTGCTCTATCGAAGATGGAACGGAGTGGAGCCATAAATTACGTATGGAGGGAGAGGAATGTGGTTTTTCCATAACCATACTCTTCAATGCTCCCCAGTCCGATAGAGGTATACGCATGGTAACATTTTGCTGCGGAAGTTCATATTCAAGCTATGTTACAAGAGAGGAATGCTTGTTTGTCTACTGCAGATAAAGAGTTGCGAAGGAAATGGCTCGGCACAACAAATTATTATCTCCAATCTGTATGAAGCTGTCGGAAATCGACGCAGCACCATTGATAACACCACGGGAGGCTGACGGCGAGCCTCCCGATTCCGAGCCATCACCACCTCACCTAGATGATGCCATCTCCGCTTCAAAAGTTGAAGCCGATCTGGTGGGCTTCTATTGGAAAGTATTCCAACCTCTGTCCTCACTCAGTGGTCATGCTCGAACACTATTGACAGATTGCCCGTGGACTAGGGTTCGTGGGAGTGCTGTCGCTCCAAATTTTCGAATTTTATGTTGCCTCTGAATCTTTTAACGGAAGGATCAATGTGAACAAATAAATCATTGTTTTGGGATTTAATTGCACAAAAAAAAATATTCGGGGGGAACATTGCACAAATCGAGAGAATTAAATGACTTCCGGTAACTTTATTCCACAATAAGTACTAACCGACAAAAGAAAAGTGGGAAGCATATGGGACTTGTCGTCTAAACTTTAGCATCCCTCGATGCCTAAGAGATGGATTGTACCTCACGTAAATTGACGTCATTTAATTTACTCCGTCGAGGCCACAATCATTGGTCTGACTACGTCAATAATACAAAATTTAGGTAAAGCAATAATTAAAGACATGATAATTAAAGACATGATAGGGCTCGAACAGAAGAACATGATGATTGAGCGCCGCTTTCGTGAGAATAGAACTTGGTATTAACCTAAATACTAACTTAGTGGGGTAAACGTGAAAGCTGACTTTATGACTTTTGGTGGACACACGTGATGATCAATACCGACAAATTTCAGGCTGCTAACAAAATGAAAATCATTTGGGCAAAAGATATCGCATATCTCCTTTCCCGTAATATACAAATTATACTTCTTTTAATATATATATATATATATATGTATATATATATATATTTGTGTGTGTGTTTTTTTATATATATCGTTTATTCTCTTATTTAAAATAACTATAAGTGAAGGAAAATAACGGAACGGTTAATCCCTGGGAAAATTACTTCATTGGTCCTGAACCTATAGTAAGGATGCCAGTTTAGCTTTGAACTTTTTAATTTTGTCAATTTCGTCCTAAATTTTTGCGCGAAATTTTAATATAGTCCGTCCGGCCAAATTTTGTTGAAAACCATTGATGTGGTAAAAAAGACTACATTAAAATTTTGGGCAAATATTTTGGACTAAAGTGGTAAAATTAGAAAGTTTAGGACTGATTATATTTTTTCCCGTTAATCCTTTATTTGCGCTTCCTATGTGGTTCAACTACGATTTTCATTATGCAGGATAAATAACAAAAATCATTCACAACTTTTTATTATAATTTATTCTGCGCTTCTATTATTTCGAGCATGCCTTTTGCGCGTTGATGTCGAAAAAGATCTAAATTTTACATCTTTGAGTCTGACTTTTTTAAAGATTTGTTTCTGTAATTCACTAGAAAACATTTCTACTAGTTTTGATAAGGGATATTGAAACAAATCAACAGAACAGCATCATGACATCACTCAATTGCATTGGATGGTCTAATGTAGAGGTAAGACACACATTATTCACTTCCATTTCTCTGCAAATATGATTCCCAAAAAGGACCTCTCTCTGTTAATTAAGCTGTCTCACTTATGTACCTCCTGATCGAACAATCTTGATGATTCGTATTATCTTCTTTTGTTTTTGGGTAACGGCATGGGTGGTTCCTGAACTTTTCCCTATTTTTCAAAGTTTTCCCGAAAATATTTGGCAATTCAATAGTACTTGTACTTTTTAAATTTGACTCAATATTGTCGTTCAATTAAGTAGATTAACGAAAATTGCTAATGTGGTAGTTAATATTATTAACTAGCCATTTAATATATCGATGTGCACACTTACATGGACATTGGTAGCTAGCTGTTCAATTTAGACCGGATATGATGTCAGATCGCGCGACCGAAATTTGAACTCGAGCACCTCCACCAATTAAGGTCACATGCCTAGTCCCAACCTCCATTGGAGGTTAGAGAGAGAGAGAGAGAGAGAGAGAGAGAGAGAGAGAGAGAGAGAGAGAGAGAGAGAGAGAGAGAGAGGGGTTTGAGCTAGGCGTGGAGGTTCGGCATATAAGTGATGGCAGTGAGGCACGACAACACCACACTAGGGATGACCCGGTAGTGATGTCCAGCCTTAAGGAGTGGTCAATCACAGGGACAATAACGATGCACGATTTTTTATGGATTGGTATGCCAAACTGACAGCAAACACTATATAGTAAACTCCAAATTAATAAAAAGACCACATTTAATGAATTTCAAAATATTTAGGGACTAACTTGAATCGAAAAAAAAGTTGGAGATTTTATTATATACCCGTGAAAAAGTTCAAGGATTGCTGTTACCTTTTTCTTTCTTTAGCTATAGGAGATGTTTTGTATTATCTGCCACCAACATCAATGGACCCAACAAGACATGACATGATGTCCATATCCAACAGCAAATCCCACCATGATTAAATCAATCAGACCAATTATTCAACGATAATACATGGTTTAATGGTGCGCACGAGCCAAAGCAAATGACAGCGATGCCGCACCTTTCTTCTCCATCTCTTCACTCTTTCATTATGATGATCAAATCATGATGATCGTCGGACTTCAAAAGGCCAATTATATTTATAATTATCGAACAACATGATGCGATTTCTCCATTTCTTAATGGAAAATGCTTTCGAAATGAATGACGTTACACAGCATAAACAATAGAAACACGAATAACTCAATTCGCAAATATGTGTACGGGTGCACACATGTTCACATGTGCAGATTCCAAAAAGAAAGAGGAAAGATCTCTTGTAATTCTGTCATTAATTCAATGAAATAACATATTTTGCAAGAGAAGGAAGTTTATATATAAATTTATAAAACCCTAAAATCTTGCAAATATTTTCTAAGATTAGTATTTAGCTTATTTACTTGCATTTTCTGTATTTTAGAAAATTTGTTGGGATATTAGGTAATTGGTTTCGATTTTTAGTAATTATCTAGTTAAGTATTCATGATTTCGTTCAAGATGCACCGCGAGAACTGTGTGGTTTGATTTTCGTTTGTCCAGGGTGCATTTGTTTTACGAGAAATTGATGATTTCAAAAACTTTTTTTTTCTAAAAAACGATTATTTGTATCATTTAAAATAATTAATCAACAGAAAGTTACTTCATTATCAATAAAGCTATATACCTAAACTTTTTCGTTGATAATGAACATATCTATCATTGATTTTAGGATTATTTCCAGGAATATACTTTTCAAATTCTTGATTTTCCGCGAAACAAGCCCCCTAGATTTTCCTTCGCTAATTTGTCCCTCTGCATGCATCGATCATATTGTTTTACTCCGTTTCTTGTTTTTCTTTGGGCAAGAACTCTTTCACCTCAATGATTCCCACACAGTACTATTCACACTAATATACAATGTTTGCTGCAATTATTGCATTAATTGTGATTAGAATCTTTTTCTCTTTAGACCTTTCTCTAATATGTTAAATGAAATGAACACGTTGCTTGAGAGAGAGAGAGAGAGAGAGAGAGATTAAGAGATGAAAAGCGCAAAGCTAATACTCCACCATCCCACAATCCAAAAGCAATCGTCTTCAAACACCAATCGCTTGTGGCTCATCTTCATCATCTCCTTCTTCACCACCGCCTTCACCCTGACCCTAATCACCACCACTGCCGCCGCCGCCGCCGCCGCCGCCGCCGCCGCCATGAGCTCTGCTGCCTCTTCAGTCCCTCTTCGACTTTCCATATCCGACGCCCTCCTCCACTACGCCGCCACTACCAACTCCACCCACATGACGTCCACTGAGCTCGCCACCATAACCGCCACAGTTGCCCGCTGTGCCGCTGCTGCCTCCCACTGCAACCTCCTCGTTTTTGGCCTCACCCACGAAGCCCTCTTGTACAAAGCCCTCAACTTCGACGGCCGCACCAACTTCCTCGAAGAGAATGAGAACCTTGTCTCGAGGTTTGAGCAGAAACACCCGGGAATCGAGGCCTACGACGTGAAGTATGAGACGAGGGTCGGCGAAATGAAGAGGCTGCTCGAGTCAGCGAGAGGCGAGCTCCATGGCGAGTGCCGGCCGGTGCAGAACCTGCTCTTCTCGGAATGCAAGCTCGCGTTGAACAGCTTGCCCAACCACGTGTATGAATTGAGTTGGGACGTGATACTAGTTGACGGGCCAAGCGGGTACCATGAGGCAGCGCCAGGGAGGATGTCGGCGATATTCACGGCAGCTGTGCTGGCCAGGAGCAAGAAGGGCGGCATGGCGGAGACGCACGTATTCGTGCAGGACTTCGATAGGGAGGTGGAGAAAGTTTATAGCGACGAGTTCTTGTGCAGGGACAACTTGGTGGAGGTTGTTGGTAAGCTTGGGCATTTTGTTGTGGAGAGAGTGAGCGATGAGAGATTAATGACTGAGTTTTGCAGCGTTTCCGCTTCGGCCAATTCAACTTCATCGTCAACATCAATGGCGTAATTGTGGGATTCACAGGTGGTTGACAACGAAGATGGTGATGATTGAGCTGAAGATTGTTACTATTATTTTTCTCCTATCTTTTAAATGCAAGCTGTAATTACCATAAGAAATAAATAGACAGACATAACAATCGCAACAAAGCATCTAAACTTTACTGAGAAAAAAAGCTTTGTTATTAATTTCAATGCAAGCTTGCTTTGGAGATCGATACATGCTAGTTTTATTCTTTTTTCGTCGAGTTGAAAATGGCACTTTGAATTTCCTCCTAAAAATTGAAATAAGTAAATAGACTAATTATATCAATTTAATCATGTGAAAGAAAAGAAAAACTTAAATTTATTAAAGAAAATAATCAAACGCAAGAACTCAACCATGCGAGAACTATTTACCGTAGAGGCCGTAGCGTTCCTTGGGCCTTCTATGTCATTCATGCTTTTAAGTTTTGGGGCCTGTTGTGCATTTTTGTATGGTTTAATATTGGAATTAAAACCTCAAATAGGTTCGAATGTTGCTAAATACTTTGGAGCCGTTGTGAATTTTTGTTGATGTGGCGTAAAGGTCGTTAAATATTTGTTGATATTTATCTTTTTTTCTTTATATTCAAACGCTGACTCTGTCTTTCACCTGAAATTCTTCTTCTTCTTCTTTAAAATATTTAAACCCTACCAATGCAATTCCTTTGTACCCAGCCACTCACGACCATTCTTCCGCTAGCCTTGGCCGCACCTCAAATGCTCGAGCAGCCATGGCGACCGAGAGCTCGAGATCTATGACCTTTAGATTTCACACCTATGGCCGCTCGATCTCTACCCTAGGCATGAGATTCGAGCTCGAGAAGCCATGACAACCGCAAGTTTCGAGCTTGAGCTCGAGTGGTCATGGCGGTTGCGAGCTTTGAAGTAGAACTAGCCACGGCAAATCACAAGCTTCGAGATCAAATGGCTATGGACTGCGAGCTTCGAAGCCCGACTGGTCATAGAGGTTGCAAGGCACAAGGCAAATGTGGTGAAAGGCCTAAAAATTACAGGTGCGAAATTGGGCTTCAAAAGCCCAACTCTACACGAGACGGTTCCGCGGATAGCTTAGGCCCACATGCGGCCTTGCACCATTTTCGCCCCAGTCATGCGCTAGGACATGCTGCCCAGGTGCGCTGGGCAGATGTGCAACTGGCCTAGCCTGGCTTGGGCTCACGTGCAGGTTGTCGCCGTTCCATCATCGGGCTGCTGCTGGAATCGACATGTGGTTACCGCCGACGGCGGCGGGGCTGACGTCATCATTCTTTCTTTCTTTTTTTCAAAAGAAATGGAAAATAAATTACAAAAAATTTGATCAAATTTTGATTAGTCATAATTTTTCTGTCCAACGTCCGATTGATCTAATATTTACATCCACAGAAAGCTGGTGGTTGAATGAGGGATTGTCTATAGTGCCTGATTTTAATCGGATACAATTTAAAGGATTTTATAGATTCATTGGTCAAGGCTTAACAGGATAACTTTATAAGGTTTCAAAAATTGAAGATACGGAACAAGAAATTCAATAATAATTATTTGTGAAAACGTATCAATTGGTAGAACCTTTGACAAGAAGAAAGAAAATTTGAAGGAAGAATCGTGCAAAGTTCAAGGAAGGAAAAGACAAAAGCAGGAAAGGGGAGAGATTGATGATGAAGGCTTGACTTTTGCATGCGAAATTTTCTATCCACATCCCTGTCCTCAGGCTTTTTTAAAAGCTCTCTCTCTCTCTCTCTCCATCTGCATGGTTTTGTCCTTATCTTTTCCAAAATCTGGGGTCCAAGGATGATTTTCATCTTAGCTCTCCTCCTGTCCCTTGTGTCTAGTCTAATTACATAGGCTCTCCAAAATGCGCGCGATAAATTGCATGTGTATGGTGCATATGAGCCGATAGTGTTTTGGATCTGACTTCTCTCGCGTGTAATTCTAATTGACCCGACACGTTAAATGAGTCATAAATTCATTCGAACTTCCGAGCCGAAGCCAACACGAGCATGGCTCACCAAGAGGGAAATATGCCACAGGCTTACCCGGCCAGCACAAATGAAAAGGATTTTAGCTGTATGTGTTAAACGAAAGGAGAAAAAAAGAAGAAGAGGAAAGGAAATTAAAGCAAGCACGTGCGTGGCTTTTTGCGTTAGTTCATGTTGTTTGTTACTCGTGTTTCGGTAAGCATAAATATGTAAATAGTAAAAAATCTGCACGATGTAGTTCAATTTGCACACGAGTCTTAACATTTTTTTTTATTTTTAATTAATAATTAATTTCATCAATTAGTATAGGTGTAATCATCCAATTTGATTTCGCATTGTGTGGATTAGTTTCGCTCTAATTCATAGCATTTCGTCTAGTTTTCTTTATTTTCTGGGGTGCACTAACTTTGTTCTTGTAGGAAGTTTAAGGTTGAAATTCCAAGTGAAAGCAGTGTAAATTTTCATGAAATCCGGATTTATATTACATAGTATTTTGGCATCTAATTTAGATGCATGCATATAAATTCTAGTTCGTATTTATTTCGGCACTTAGTTAATTTTTAGTTTAATTTCACTTCACTATAAATAAATATAAATAAAGAAGGGGAAAAGGAGAAAAATAAAATAAAAAATAAAAAATCGATTGCATGCTTAAAGGAATTGATACCAATCTCCTCACTCGAAACCTATAATTGGTACCAACAGAGACGCCCTATAGTTGTCATGGAAACATCTCCTATTTAACTTTTCTCTTATTCGAGTGATGAAATGAAACAAATTTTGATATCAACTTGAATTGGATAATAGAAATAATTTGGATCTTCATTATCATATGAACATAAAATTAATAACTCACAAAAAGGGGCAGGGGGTTGGTGGTGCGGTTTAATAATTAGAAACTTTTCTAGATAACATATCGGATTGGGTCGTCGAATGTGAATATGAATATGAAATGGTTGAAAGTCGTCGAATGTGGCCACGTCAAGACGTCTTGAGGGAAATAATGGAGTATTTTAGCTAAAGAAAAAAGGAAATAAAGGACTAATCACAGGAAAACCATTCAAAGGGTTGAAACAGAAATAGTAATATTTTACGACCAAGACCATAGAATCAAATTCTATTGGTTGGACGTCCGATGTCCATGTCGGCGATTACCGACAAAAATTCGCTAAAAGGACTAAATCATTATAAGGTTTAGAACTCAATTGGTAAAGTTGAAAGGTTTAAGACTGAATTAGCAGCCATACAATAGATTTATGATATTTTTGGAATATTTCCCCCTAACTGCACCATGCTCACATTCTAATAGTTGTAAATAAGGAAATAAGTGTTGCTTGCGCAATCATTTACTTTTTAATATAACGGAACATTTATGAGAATATTTGAGTGGTTAAACGTAATTAATTATAATAAGATAAGTCTTTAAGCTGAAGAGATCAAATCAAATATTTCATTAAGAGCAGTAAGTATAGACATAGGTGGATCGTATTTTGCAGCGAATGCAGCAAATCCAATCGCTGTAGTATGAAGGAAATTTTCTCATTATTTAGAATTCCATGTCATAATGAGAGTTGATTCTTTAGGAATATATGTGACTATGCATTTATATAGATAAATTATTATTTTATCTATATAAATATGTTTAATCATAGATATAGCTATAAAATAATCATAAATGATTTAAACATTCGAGAATCATTTTTTTTTAATCTAAAAGTTCAAAGGCACCAAGAAGAAACTAGAAAGAAATTGGGCGTGCGAATGGTACATCACCATCATGGTCCTACGTCTCATTTTTTATAAAGCCATCAACTTTATTGACTATGAATTGAAAGCTGCAGCTGCTGTGAAGTTGCCTGTCCTTAACTTTCAATTAAATCCTGTGAGTCACGCAATACAAACGTCCAAAATGATGTCTCTCACTAACGAAAGTGGCATCGGACTTCGGGCGTTCAAACCAAGAATTTCATCGTTTATATCTTACAATAAACATCCTTTTCTCCTTTTCTAATGTAAGGCACTTGTTCTTCTTTTGTAAATTTCTGGAGGAGGATGATCTGGTGGAGAAGCTTTTCACATTAAGAATGTAAATAGAAGCTCTTCCCATTAATGAATGTAATGTTATTGTTGCTAAAATGTCCAATCCAAAAGAACGGACGGAATTTCAAGAACAAGAATTAGCGCAATCCAAATAAACTGAGGCAGAATAGGGCTATGATACATGTGAAAATGTCCAATCCAAAAACCTTACAGGAAAAGGAAGACCATATGCATACAAATAGCATGTTAACCGCGTAAACAACCAATGTGGGACACTTTAATAATTTTTGTTATAATTCTTTTCCTTGTTTGAGGATTTCTACTCATAACTTTGAATTTGATGACTTTTTCAAGATATTACGAAAATCAATTTTAAATTTTATTTAATACGAGATAAAAAAAATTGTATCAAAACATAAAAATACATATATGTTATCGTAACTATTTCACTATAAATATATGAAATGTAATGTTATTTTTATAAAGATCTAACTAACGAGTGTCCTAAATACATTAGTTAAATTAAACATCATGCAAAATATTTAAGCAGTCTCCTTAAAGTCTCAAAAGTCTTCGTCAATCGTCAAGACTTTAACATCAAAGTCCTCGACTTGCATTCGAGAACCGCGAGGCTTTCTGCGAAATTGCGTAGAAGACCGTTGATCAATCTTTAACATCAGCGGTGGTCATCATCAATCTTCTTTTTTCTTTTCCTTTTCTTCGGCTAAGCATAGTTGTTTCTTATGGTCAAGACCATGGACCGGCCATCATTACATTTCCTCAACTATAGATAGTCCATTTCCAAAAAAAAAGGAAAAGATTTGCACAATCATTTGCTTTTTAATATAAAGGCACATTTTATGAGAATATTTGAGTGATTAAAGGTACTTAATTATAATAAAAGGTAGGTCATTAAGGCGAAGAGATCAAAACAAATATTTCATAATGAGTAGGAAGCATATGCTTAAGTAATGCTTAGGTGAAGCACTTTTTGTATTGAATGCAGCAAATCCAATGCTCTGCGGTATGAAGGAAAATTTTCTAATTATTCAGAGTTTCATGTGTCATAACGAGAGGCAAATCTTTAGGAACTTTTTGTTATTATTGCATTTATATAGATAAATTGTGAATTTACAATATTGGATTGGAATTTTAAATATGTCAAACTATAGATATAGCTATAAATAATTATAAATGATTTAAATGTTTGAGAATCAAAATTTTTAAATCCAAAAGTTCAAAAGCAAAAAGTGAAAAGCACAAAGGAGAAACTCTCAAGAAATTGGGCATGTGAAAAGGTACACCTCCATTATTGTCCTACACCTTATTATTTGTAAAGTCATCAACTTTATTGACTATAAATTGGAAGCAGCACTGCTGTGAAGTTGCTTGATTTTGGGTAGGAGGAGTTGAGTCTTCTAGTAATTCAAAAGAGGTTTTTTCTAACTTTTTTTTACGATAAACTCACTTGAAATGGATTTGGTACAGAGAGATATGGTATGCCAAAATTTGTTGACAGCGATATGGCTTCTACTTAGTGTTTCGATTGTCCACATTAGCACAAATCGAACGGAAAATGGAGCGACATAATAGCAAGACGAGGGATGACCCTTTCTTAAAATACAAGGACGATTTTGGATAAAAAAAAGTGTAGGGATGGTTTTGAATTTTAGGCAAGAATACATAAACAACTGGTGTCGTTTCACCCAATTTTATACAAATAAAATGGTTGCTGTAAGATACTTAGAATTTTTTTCACGCAAAACAATGTGTAGAGGATGAAATAGTGTTTGTAGACAAAATATGCACTGCAGAGCAAATATCTTCCATCAACAAAAATGTAAATAGAATAACAAGTTAAAGAGATTGCAAACCAATTTATAGTGATTCGACCTATCTACTTAACCTCTTCCATTATCCCAGCTCTATTAGCCCAATAACAAGATTGGAATCCATTAATGCAATCCTTGAAACCTTTAAGAGCGTTCACAATGGAGTTGCCTCTCCGCAATGGACTATAGCTCACTCTACAAGGACAGTCATTTCACTCTACACTCAAAGTGCTCTTTACGATAATTATATTGACACTCTCTTAGAGAATTACGATTAGAATCATGAGACTTTTTTTTTTGAAAGAATAAGCACAAGAATTAATAACAACCTTTGAGAGCACAAGAATTACATTAACACTCTCTTGGAGAATTACGATTAGAAGCATGAGGTTTGTTTTTTGAAAGAATAAGCACAAGAATTAATAACAACCTTTGAGAGCGTTTTGCTAATTTGGCCAACCTTCAACAACCACTTTGATACATATATAGCCCTCAAAACTTGATCAATACGGTCTTCAAATAGGTCATGTGCTGCCTCGCCTGACCCTGCTAGGATATGGGCACTCGTTTGGTAGGGGGAGCAGTTACGTGACTGGAAAAAGAGTGATGAAAGTTTTGGGAATAAATAAATATTTTCATATGCACCATCTTTTTTAAGGCGAGGATTATCACAATTTAAAATAAGGAAGCATGAAATGTATACTAAAAAAGGGTAATGGCGAAATATCTGAAATGTGGAACAAATATGAAGTATTCTGAAAAGTGAGATGACATGTTAAGAAACTTGCATTAGGCAATCATGAATAAATGCACAAAAAATATTTTTTTTTTATTTTCTTAAGATTATGACCAATATTTATAAGCTTAAACTCATGATTGATGATAACATTAGAGTTATCTAAGAGAATCGGAAGCTCCTTTTAAAATTCTTTAATGTCGGAAATATATTCAATATTTCAAAACATGAAACATTATCCAAGAGCACTTATTCATGACTCCTGGACTACTCTTAAGTTTGTGCTCATATGTATGTAAATAAATATATAGTGTATGTTAGAATATTTAAATAATAAACCATACATTAATCTTATATACCTTAAGTTTTTATAACAGTTGGCAGTGATTCTATAAAATCTCACCGTATAAATGTGTGCCAAGTATGAATTTTTTAATTGTTCTCTCAACCTAGTCAGTCCGCGTATGATACCCAAAAATTCACATGTTCCCTGATCAATAAGAAGGAATCTCTCTCTTTTAAGTGAAGAAGGGGACGTCACCTTCACATGCATTGTGCCTCCACCTAAAAAGTAAGCATGAGTTTTTTTTATGTATTCCAATCGTTTGAGACAATGGCTTGAAAGAATAGGATGTACATCCTTGTATGAATTTTCCATAAGGTGTTGCTAAGTTGTATAAAGTAGCGTATCGAAGATGACCATAGTTATGGCATACGATTGCCATGACTTTGGAAGGATTGTTGTTTTGTACATAATTTGTGCAAAGTTGGGTTTGTATAAACAATCATGAAAGCATTATGTGTATTTTGAATGCTATTCTTGAAACAACATTTTGTTCAGATTTGATCACGGTGTCTATCCTAGAGTGTCTCGCTAGCCAACCTGTGAATAGAGCTAACCTAATGCACATGGATGGAGCGATTTGAGCGTATAAATCGATGTTAATTGAGTCGAATGATTTGGATACTAGTGTTGTAAGTGAGATAAAAAAAAATGTGGACAAGTCTTCCTCTCATCAATTACTTTGTTCACTGCACCAATTTAGTCAACAAGTCAAAACAGCGAATAACGCCACGAAAAACGTATGTAAATAAAACACGCCAAAATGAAGAAGACACCATCATTGTAACTTTCTTCGTCTTTTCCTCTTTTGGGCCACATCGGCAATGGCCGTCATTAATCTGCTTTTCCCTTTCTTCAGCTGAGCAAAGTCATCTCTTATGGTCAAGATCATCGTGGTTTCTCTTTCTTTTATTTCCACGTTCAAAGCAGCACCGCGATGGAGTGGCAGCATGGCCATTGACAGGCCATCATTGCATTTCCTCACCTATAGATAGTCCACTTGCGTAAAAGTAAAAGATTTGCACAATCATATGCTTTTTAATATAAAGTCGCATTTTATGATAATATTTGAGTGGTTAAAATTAATTATAATAAAAAGTAAGCCTTTAAGACGAAAAGATCAAAATAAATATTTCATAGTGAGTAGGAACCATATGCTTAGGTAGTGCTTAAGGGGAGCATTTTTTGAGGTGCATGCAGCAAATCCAATTCTCTGTAGAATGAAGGAGATTTTTCTAATTATGCAGGGTCACATGTGTCATAATAAGTGGCTATTCTTTAGGAATATTTTGTTATTATGCATTTATAAAGATAAATTGTGAATTTACAATATTGAATTTGAATTTTAAATATGTCCAGCTATAGGTATATCTACAAAATAATCATAAATGATTTAAATGTTTGAGATTCAAATATTTTTTTTATCAAAAAGTTCAAAAGCACAAAGTGAAAAGCACGAAGAAGAAACTCGAAAGAAATTGGGCATGTTAAAAAGGTACACCTCCATTATTGTCCTCCATCTTATTAACTTTATTGATTATAAATTGGAAGCTCCACCGTAGTTGCCTGTACGCGTTGAACTTTCAATTAAACCCCGTGAGTCACGTAATACACAGGTCCCTATGATAAACATCCTGTTTCTCCTTTTCTAATGTAACGCCCTGGTTCTCCTTTTGTAAATTCCTGTGGGAGGATGATTTGGTGGAGAAAGCTTTTCACATTAAGAATGTAATAAAGGCTTTTCCCATTCGAGAACCAGAAGGCTTTGTGCAAATTTGCTAGAAGAAGTATTTTAACAGTGTCAATTAAAGAGAGAGAGAGGGCTGACCCTGCTAAGTGCGAAGTGAGCTCCTATGGCGAGCCCAGAGACAGGAACGAGTGCCAACAATACATTTGGAGGTGAGTACGAGGTGTTTCTAAGTTTTAGAGGGCTCGATACTCGTCGTACATTCACCAATAGCCTCCACCATGCCTTGTTACACGCTGGGATTCGTGTTTTCATCGATGATGAGGAACTTCGATTTGGTGAAAGAATTAGCGACAACCTTCCACAAGCGATCGACGACTCCAAGCTCTACATACCCATCTTCTCCAGAAACTACGCTTTAAGTCATTGGTGCCTCGACGAGCTAGCGAAAATGGTGGAGAACGCCTCTAAATCTAAGGAAGATGGGAAGAAGGTCATATTGCCCATCTTCTACGATGTGGAACCCAATGACGTGAAGTTGAAAACCGAGTTGTACAGCGAGGTCATATCGAATTTGGAGAAACAGATGAAGGGACAGAAGAATAAGTTCAGCTCCAAGGATATAAAGATGTGGCAACAGGCTCTCCAGGAAGTTGGTGGTATCAAGGGATGGGAGTCGAAGAAATATTCAGGGTAACGTTCTAACCATGATTGTGAAAATAATTTTGTAAAATCGGACCATAGTTCTTATAAAAATTCATTAATTATATTCAAACTCTAATTTCCCTATTTTAAACAGAAAGTTTCAAATTCTTCTTTTATTCTTTTTAAATCACGAGATTTCCAAAAAAATTTCTAACCTAATAGGGTTATTATAATTTCGTTTTTCACCTATTTTCCATCGTATGAAAATTTTGGCTTTGCTTCATCTTTTTTATACTAATTTGATCCATGTATGTATTAAGATTCCTATCGTATGCTAAAGAACTTGATTAAGGAACTGTTGCCTTTGCAAAGTTCTTTTCCACGTCGAAAGAAATAAGTAAATCTACCATTACAGCAATTCATCAAATGTTTATATTTTGATTATTCTACCTTTTTTGCTAGAAATTCTGATTCTTCTGCTTGATATAAAGATCAAACATTTCTCTTCCTCTATTCCTTTAACTTAAACTTGTAATGGACGTTCAAGTTTGTAATTCATCATGTTCCCAAAGCTTTGGGGGTGACGTTGAATTTTGATATATCCATAACTTGATCGCGTTCCCAGCTGATTGCTTAGAAGAAGGTCGGTCAACATGTAAATTTGTCACCTTTTCTCAATTGAAACCGTTCAACTTTGTGACAGCGATGGGGAACTTATCCAGGAGGTTGTTGACGAGGTTGTGGTCAGGCTCGAGACAAGACAAAGACCAGTAACCAAAGATTTAGTTGGAATGGGGGATCAAATAGCAGCCATAAACAATTTATTAGACATCGACTCTGGTGGTGTGCGGCTAATTGCAATCTACGGGATGGGCGGCATCGGTAAAACAACACTGGCCAACATTATCTTCAACCAACTACGTTCTGAGTTTAGGAAAAACTGTAGCTTTCTTGAACACGTGAGGGAAACGGCTTTACAACAGTTGCAAGAAAAATTATTGTCTGATATGTCTTATTCTGGAGAGGCTAGTAAGATTCATAGCATTGATCATGGCATCAAGAGGATTGGGGACACAATTTGCAACAAGAAGATGCTAATTGTATTGGATGATATCGATAAGGGCAACCAGATCCAAAATCTAATCCCAGTGAATTCTTTGTATCCTGGTACTACGATACTCGTTACCACTAGGGACAAGAGCGTGCTGAATATTAGGGGATTTGCGAATAAATTTAAGGATTATGAAATGGTGGGGTTGAGCGATGAAGACGCACTCAAACTTTTTAGTAAGCATGCCTTCAATGACGACTCTCCTCGAGCCAATTACCACACTCTTTCAAAAAGCATTGTCTCTACTGTAGATGGACTACCTTTAGCTCTTGAAGTAATAGGTTCATCGCTTTTTGGTCAGGAAAAGAAAAAAATATGGGAAGACAGGCTAAAGAAGCTAAAGAAAACACCTTATAGGGATGTCATGCAAAAGCTAAGGATTAGCTATGATGCCTTAGAGCCGGATCAACAACAGATATTCCTCGATGTTGCATGCTTTTTCGTCGGTGAGAATAAGACTGATCCAATGTACATGTGGGAAGATTGTGAGCTTTACCCAGAGGAAGCCATTGATGTCCTTATTCAAAGGTGCATGATAAAGGTTTTAGATGGTGATAGATTTGGGATGCACGATCAGCTTAGAGATCTAGGAAGGGCAATTGCCAGACAAGATCGTACCAGATTGTGGGATAAAGGCGACATCATTTGCGAATTAAAAAAAAGAGAGGTAAAGTATGGCCAAATTTGAGTAGAAAATTGCTTATACCCTCTTCTTAATTGAGGATTCACGTTTTTGATTTGGGAGCTACTCTTCTGTTTCTTTTTTTCTTCTCTTCTACGAAAAAAAATAGTGAGATATTGACAAATTCCTGCTTCTACTCCTCAATGTCATTGGCAGATCAAGGAAGGCGTTCAAGTTGAAGCACTCCGTTTGCTATCATGGGGGGATCCTATAACTATCACTTCGGAGGAAATTAAGCGGTTCCCACATATACGGTTTCTTTCTTTGCATAGCGTAAACTGCCAAGGTGACTTTACAGGCTGTCTTTCCGAGTTGAAATGGATCGATTTAGGTTACCCTTGGGATAGTACTGACGAAGCCCGCTGTAATCGACATTTGGAGGGAACCAATTTGTTGCATCTAGAAAACGCGGCTGTGGTGAATCTTTATGGGCTTCAATTCACAGATGATGTGTTCAAGAGCCTAATCGAGGTACGCCAGTTTTCCTCTCAGTCTATTTTTCTCATTCAATGAAGGACAAAATTTCATGGATTTATAATCTAATTTTCTCATTTTGTGAGAGGATCAGTTGACATATGATACAAATTGGTAGCCTAAATCCATATTTATTTCTTGTCTGTCTTGATGTTTCATTGGCTTTTGTAGAAGGCAAGGAAATTGAAGGTTCTCACTATTATGCGTAATGAGTCGATCCATGGGACACCAATCTTTTCAAAGGACTCAGTTTTAGAGAAGTTGACTATTCGTTGGAATTCTTTTTTCTCGGAAATTGATTGCTCTATAGGGAAATTGAGGTGGCTAACTGACTTGAGTGTTGAGTCCTGCCACAAACTTAGAAAATTGCCTGAACAAATTGGAGAGCTACGGAGTTTGCGGCACCTCTCTCTTAGGTCTTGCCATTGCTTGATTGAACTCCCCGACTCAGTTTCGAAATTAGAGTCGTTAACGAAGCTGGATGTATCATTCACGAGAATTACAAGATTACCAGATTCCATTGGTAGACTACCAAGCCTGTCATCTGTATATGTATCGGCCACACTAATTGAAGAACTGCCCAGTACAATGAGTGAGTTTCGTCAACTCCAAACACTAGACTTGGTTGGTTGTCATGGGATACAGGAGCTGCCGATGCTACCCAAAAGTTTGACCACTTTATTGCTGATATCTACTTCGTTGCTCATTGTCCCTAACCTCTCGTATCTTACTAATCTAGTTGAGCTGGTCCTATCTGGTGGCTCTTATTCAACGGCCAAATCAAATATAATTCAAACTTGCGACTTACGGTGGATCAGGAAGTTATTCAAACTGAGCAAGCTGCGCTTTTGCTTTCCAAATGTCCACGCACCAACTATTGAGTTGGGTTCCCTTTCTCTGCTAAAAGAACTTACTCTATATGGACTGGACTTACCAACTTTCAAACAACTTCCGTCAAACTTGATAGTTTTAGAGCTCTATGACACTCGAGGAAAACAAGTACACCTCGATAGGCTTCCTCCATCGGAAAAGGAGACCGTTTCATCAAGTTCGAGAAAATCGAGAGAAAACAAGGCGTACGAGCAACATCACGTTCAATTACTCTATGTCTTAGAATTGTCGGAGATATCATGTATTCAAGACTGCAAATCTTCTGAGAGGTTGGCTTGTCTGCTAGAGGAGCTGGGGTGCAATGAACTACAAGCTCCCGAGTTGATTGATCATTGGAGGGGAGCCTTCCAATTCCCAAGCTCCCTGAAGATGCTTCGAAAATTCGTTCTATCGGGGTTCCCAGAGTTACAGGATATTCAATTTGTTTCTACGTTGGAATCATTGGAAGAATTTTCCGTTGAAGATTGCTCTTCATTAAAAAGCTTAGGCGGTTTGTCAAACTTGAAGAATTTAAAGGATTTAAGTATTATCCGATGCGTGAGCCTACAAGTTGTCGAGGGCATTGAAAAATTAGAGTATTCGTATCAGTTGAAAATCGAGGAGTGCAGATCAATGGAAAGGATTCTTGATGCATCGATACACATAACATATAGTGCTTCTTTTTCCCAACTCAATCGGGCGGTCCATCGTCCTCACGATCCGTCATCGATCCCGAGATCGTCAAGTACAACAGCAAGCAATGATGACCCAAGCCCCCTAAAGATGCTTAAAAAATTCCTCCTGTGGAGGTGTCCAGAGGTACAGGATATTCAATTTGTTTCTACGTTCGAATCATTGGAAGAATTTTATGTTCGAGAGTGCTCTTCATTAAAAAGCTTAGGCGGTTTGTCAAACTTGAAGAACTTGAAGCAGTTAACGATTGTCCGGTGCCCGAGCCTGCAGGTTGTCGAGGGCATTGATGAATTAGAGTTTTTGTGGTTGTTGATAATTAATGGGTGCAGATCAATGGAAAGGATTTTTGACGCATCGAGCTCAAAAATACCAAATGAGTGCTTGATAATCATAGAAGATTGTGAGAAGTTACTCAACAGTAGTCCAGATCGTCATTTCGAATATTGGGAGTCTTACAGAGAGAAGATTCTGAATGGAACAAAGCAAGCGCCAGACTCTGAAATTGAAACAACGGACTACGAAACAGAAACAGGGGATCCTCTGCAGGAAATGGTGCGCCTTCTTTCTATTCATAGATTATGGCTGTTTCTTCTGCTTTGCTTGCTTTCTATTTCTGCTTTATTCTAGTGAAGAGAGACAATGAACCGATTCTAAAACGTGCAACCAAAGGACAATCTTTATTAAAATTCCCCATCTTAATTGGAATCTCCATATGCTGTGTGTGTGTGTGTGTGTGTGTGTGTGTGTGTCAACTTCGTTGGTGAGGTTGGGGGATATTACAGCCTTTCTTAAGAGAAATTTAGGCCCAAGAGACCTCAAACTCACCGTGTCATTCCCTTCTGCAGAACCGGGAAAATGAAGAGAAATAAAGAAAGAGAGAGACAGAGTCAGTCTCAGATCACGAATCGAATCGGGATTAGGCCGAATGTACAACGGCCGACATTTCCTGGAGACTAAAACGAGGGCAATTTTGTCCGAAACCTGTAATCGGTGGAAAAAATTGACGAAAATCCCGAATTGAATTGGGATTAGGGTTCCTTTTCGCGTTTTCTTCTTCCTCTCTCCTGCTGCTCAAGCAAGTCGCGCCGTCGCCCTATCCTCGGCCGCTCCGCGCCCAATCCTCGTTCGCTCCTCGCTCATTCATGGCAAGCTTCAATCCGTCGTTCGCCGTCGTCTCTTTGTTTCCCAGGTTCCGTCGTCCGCGAGCTTCAAGTCCTTCTTCAGGGCCACTTTCCACTCTCGTGCACATTTTCATCTTCAATGCCGCTCAGCTGGAGGAATTTGGTGATACATGAGGCTCCGATGGTTGCACTCATTAACTCCATCAGTGGCGAGAGGCATGGGCCTGAACCCAAGCTCTGGAATCACCAGGTAACCGCTGAAGAACAGGCGCGAGTGGTGTGGCGGTTGGTGTTTAGTTAAATGTAATTTGTGTGATTTATCTTGCGTAGTTAAGCATGAGCTCGAGCTCTAGCTTCATATGGTAATAGCTGTATAAGGGGTCTGCTTCCTTTTGCAATTGTTGGACTATTGGAAAGCCTAGTCTAGTTATATGTTGCTATGCTTCTGTGTGGACTGCTCGATTGCGTGTAATCATGTGCCGGCGTGTTGTGCATCTGTTAGTTGGGGTGTTACAAGAATTATGTGTATTTGGTGAGCTGAATTAATGTTAGAAAGTTGCATAATTTGGGAAACAGAGTTTATTACAGCTTTGATGGAGAGCGGCGAAGTAAATTTTCGGAGTCGACCATCTGAGGATGGAGCCATTCCCATGAATGTTAATGCAGAGCTCACAAAGCTTTCTACACAGGATTTTGAGCATCTTCTCATGAAGAGTTTGTAAGTATATATAATGGTCGCTTTAATGAGTATCCACCGTCTCTTTATTGCCTGTGAGGAGCTCTCAATGATTGAAAATGAAGCAAACAACAATGCTTCTCTTCTCGGTTCTTCATACAGAATTAAATGGGATAACCAGGTTTGTCTTTTTCATATTTTGTGCAGTTGCATTTTCCATTGGTAATTTGAGGTCTGCTGCATATGGTTGAAAGGGCTAGAAGTTTGTGGGTTGGCTGCACGGAATGTGCCTAAAGTGACTGCTGTGAACATGCGCCCTATTAAGAGACTTAGCTAGTATTAATCGAACATAACTAGTATTATACAACGAGTGGTGGCCGATGCGAATCGGCATTTCTTTTTATTCTTTTAACGTTGGTGCTAAGTTTCATTATTTGGGGGGTGTAAAAGATGATTACTTTGAGTTATTTATTCATGCTTGTAGACTGACCTTCACTATTTCTGGTGTCAGAACAGAAGAGCTTCGGATATGCGTCAGTGTGCTGTTGCTCAAAATCTAGAGAACAATTTCTTTTTTTGGCATAAGCCGTAATGGCAAATACATGGATGTTGTAGTTGCTTACACCTTCTCTACTCTAGCATAAGTAATGAAAAACCGACATTGAAGCATTTACCTTATTTTACAGTAGTCTAATCATTAGAATCTCAACTTAGGTTCATCTTAATGAGGGCATATAATCATGGGTGCAGCCAAGAGCTTTGGGGATTCCACAGGTCAAATTACTGCGTGACCGACTGGACAATTGGCTGGACAAAGTACACACGGCTTTGTTATATGTTCAAGCATCCGTTTTTGCAACGATCTTCTGATTTGAACTGAAAGAAGAGAGATAGATGAGACACTTTGTAGCAAGGTGCTTGGTCAGGCAGTTGTGCATCTCAATTTACTTCCTTAGTGCTTCATTGTCTCATGCCTAATTCTCCTGTGAAATCAGCAATTCCTTCCTACTTTCTCACGTCTAAGGTGAGTCCTCTTAAAACTGTGGGAACTCGGTTTTATCCTTTGGATGTGGTCATTGGAACATGTACTGATTTCTTTTGCTCATTTGTGTCCATTTTGATCCTCCGTCATGTAAATGGTGCACATTTAACTGCCGAAAGCCCAGGTTTCCTTCTCACTCTAAAACGATATACAATATTGGTTAGATAGGACCTAGAATGGAATTCTTCACCAGCATGATTAGGAGACCACCATGTATTTAAGCAAATACATGACTTACTAAGCACCAAACAGATATTTGAAACCAGCGAAAGAGCTCCAGCATAAGGTTATCTGACATGAGACTCTGCACCAGGAGTGCTACCAAACCCGCCATCCAAAGTTTTGCAACTCACTGTATATCTCACAGCCTTCTCCACGTCTGTCGAATCCAACCGTTTTAGTATTGCAAGACAGCATATAGCACAATAAGAGAACCTTCGAAGGGAAATAAAGGGGTGAAAGGGATGTCAATTATTTAAGTAACATCCTCAAGAAGCACCAAAATTGTAATTGATCAAAGGCGAAGACAAGACGCCGAGAATCGACTTCTCCCCACATATCACCAGAGAAAGATCCATCTTCATTTTGCAGTGCTCTGATGTCTGAATCATAGTTCATGCACAACAATGTTTGACTAGCAATATAAACATTATAAAGTAACTGTAAACAAAATTCCATAACATGACATAATCCGACTCTTACATGCAAAACAGAGCCTAAGGTAAGTTTATTACTCTCATGATGTTGAAAACTAAAAAACATAAAATAACACTGATGAACTTGCATCTATGGTGACAGTTTGCAGATCTAGGGCGCTTTATTCCAAAGGATACAATTTGTCACCTTATTGATGTCAAGAACATCTAACTTGTCAAAAAGGGCCAAAACTTGCACGGCACCGAGTGTATACAGCAGATGCGGATCACGTCCAATATTTCCCACCAAATCCACCTGCACATGCAGCCCTAAGTGACATTCGTATTTTGTGCTTAAAGGTGAAGTTTTAGAATATAAATAAATAAAGCAACACTAATCACTCCTAAGACGTGGTCATCATTGTAATAGATGGAATTTGTTAATCCCAAGTTAAAATCTTAATCATACTGTCAAATAAGAAAATTTTGATTGAATGCGGGGTGGAGCTTCCTGTTAGCTGCATGTTTTTCATGGGTAATCGCGAAATAGAAGCCAAGACAAGAGACAGATAAATACAAACCAGACTTGTGCTGGCATTGCAGGATCCACGAAACAACTTCATTCGAATCCACAGTGTCAAGTTTTCCAACAAGATCTAGAGTGGTCAATCCTCAAAATATGCCCCAGTCAATGTCAAGTGCTCCATAACCACCAACTCAAAACCATCCTTTTTCTGAGTGCAAGATACAACCCAAAAACTCAAATCAGTGAACTCCAACATGCTGAACAGCAGATCCAGATAAACCAAGTCATTTTCAGTAACCGGCAGGAGGTGGACAAGAGAACAAGATGAGAATTGTAAAAATTTCATACCTACATTTTCAATAGACAGTATGTACTTGACATGTTTATTGCCGGCGAGCTCCCCCATCTCTCGATAAGAGACTACATTTTTATCAACATGGAATTAAATCTTACACATACCACCTAAGAACACAGCAACGGAAGTGCAAAAAGGATATGATTACGAAGTTTTTGTGAGGTCATCAAGGATTGTAACGATCCTATAAATTTAACAAGCCCTAGTTTCATTTCAAAAAATTTTAATCAAATAAGTCTGCTTATCGATAATAAAACGATAGAGCAATGATCTCAACTGTAAATTGGTAATTTGTAAATCCAAGTACTAGCACTTACCAGTTATCGAGGACGATTATGCACGAAAGTGCGTAGTTAAATGCTTATGCACGAAAGTGACGCAATTGGATTTATGGTACGTTTCATTTTTTCTTTGATTATTCCAGTTAATTTTTTTAAAATACTATTGCAAATTGCGTGTGTTATTTTATACACCCATAGAGACCTACTTAATTTTAATTTGGGTTACTTACTTTTTATAAATACTAATATTTTCCATAATATATTTTTCCTTATTTCAAGAGTTTAGGTAAGTAGTAAGAATCAAATGTTTTTCCCCTTTCTGAAATTAAAAAAGTGGGTTTTCATAATTTTTTATCACAAATATGAATGGACATACTAAAACTTTCGGACCGGTCGGGGCCATTCGAGATCCACTATGCGAAGCCTGAATTTTGGGCCCGGCCTGAATAGAAAATAAAAGAGGCCAAAAGACCAGGTCGACCATTTTGGGCATTTGAATTTTGGGTCGGGCCAGTCCGAATTTTCGGGCTTCCGATTAGTAGTTTAGAAGTAGGTAAGTGTGTGTTGGGCTCGTATCTAGGACATTACTGAGTCTTTTTCATAAAATAGTTAGGCTTGTACTTCAGTTCGGTCCACCCAAATTTCACCAGGTTGTGCAATGATGAGAGGGATAAAGTCATCTTGAATTATTGAACCTTTTCAATTCGTGCAATATCATCCCTAAACTTTCTTTTAGTGCAATTATATCCTTGATTTATCTGTTTCTTTGTTCATATTAATCCTTCCGTCAAATATTCGGATGGAAATGCTGAATTGGTCGCCCTCGTTAGTGCCACGCAAAGACTTTTCCTATCAAACGTTGACATGGGGGAAAAAACAAGTAAATGGGGACATGCTTAAAAAGAAATTTTTTTAAAAATCACAAACATAGAGAGAGAGAAGTGGGAGGGAAGCTTAGTCTCGGTATAGGCAAGGTTGCGATCCTTGCCGCTGTGTGCCAGGGACCTTCTGGCGATAGTGCGCTTGACGGCAAGGGCTGCTTGCCTAGATCCAGGGCGATGGCAACACTTGGAATCTTCACCTGCTCCCTCTCTCCCGATCTCATCGATTTAACTCAATCATTATTGCAGTTGGAATCGACATTTGGGACATAATAATTCTGAGACTATTTTTCATCCGAAGGACCTACTTGGAAAGAACGTAAGAAGTGCGATCCCCCTTCTCTGCCCGACTCATTGGTCTTAAGAATGCTGAAACATTATGGTAGGTACAGGGAAGCCCAATCTTCTAATTCTGGTTTTATTTTGGCAGGCCGAGCTCTCAACGGGAAAAACGCAATTCTGGTGTAGCAGTTATCACGCCCACATTAAACGCCTGGGTAGCCGAGTGCGGAGCGGAATCCTCCCAAATGGAGAGATAGTCAGAGAGGTGAGGGATGCTGTATTTCGCGGCCCTTGCCACCGGCGACCCAGCATTCGGTATACTTGGAAACTTGTATTTCTTCAGCCTCTCAAAAGGGGAAGAAAAATTGTCACCCAACAGGTTCAAGCTTGCTAAAAGAAGTTGACGTCGGATGGGGCCGTTTCTGGACGCAGACAGAGTTTAGGGCTCTGAAGGAGAAGTATCTCTCTGCTCTGGAAGACATTGAAAAGATTCAAAATAAGGATATGCAATTTCAATCTTCTTGGGTGTTTTATTAACCATTTCTCCAAATCTGACGGATTTGAATCTTGACAAATCTACCTCCAACGGAATTCGAGGAAAAAAAAAGAGGAGAGGAAAAGATTTAAATAAAAATGACCTTGACGAAACTACCCTTAACCTTGGTTTGGAAAGTGACACGTGAGGGGCACGTGAAGCTGAGATCCTTGTTTGAGACAAAATTGATTTCATATTGGGCTCTCTTTTGAGAAAAAAAAAGACGTCACTTTATGTTTTTATTTGAACATTTCCCATATTTTTTTACTAGAAGTTTGCATAGCTTTTCAAAGGGACGGAGATCAGTGTCCGATGAATTCCATTTCATTTATATCAAGTAACGGTGACTTGGAAATGAGAATCGTTCTAGTCCATCCTCTGATGTCCTTTTGGCCGTGAGACAAAGAAAAGATTTCGACAGGAGGGCCTCTAGTCTGACTGAAGAAGATGGTGGGAGATTTCATCACGAGATCCCTCTTGTAAGATGGTGGATGATTTCATCCCGACGACTTTTAATTTCGAATCGCACCGATACAGAGAACTCCCCTAATCCGAAAATCACACAGGTTAAGTGAAAACACACCCAATCGCCCCAAATACAAATCACATAATCAATCTAGTAACACATACAAGATACTCATAATAGCCAGATTTTGTGGTTGTCGAGACGGCACTAGAAAATCGCCGCCTAGGGCACGGTTTGAGCTAGTTCGCACTAAATACAGTTGCTACCTCGCCGCTAAAGTTGCCGAAACCTCACCGCCATGCGCCGAAGGCCGCTGACACCACCGAAGCTCTCGCGGCTGCTGTTTGGTTCCAATAGCATCAGAAGTTGAGCCTTAGAGCTTGCTTGGACAGGGCATTTGCGGATGGAAGAAGAAAAAGAGAAGATGAAAGAGAAAAGAGAAAAAATAAAGGAAAAAATGCCCCTTGACGAAAATGCCCTTGATTGTTGTGACATTCCGAAATTTGCCCATTTGGAATTTTTGAAATGAGTGATTTTATGAACGTACTTGTAGCTAGGTCTCGCTCGGAACTGGCCATTCCTGGGATACTAACCGTTAGGGAAGGGCTAATTAGGGATTTAAATTCGTGCGACTAAAAAAATTCGGTCGTGAACTGACTTTCGACCATAGAATCGTCAAGGTGACATTTTGAGCCAATGTAGGTAGATCTTATGACAGTTATGGGCCGATTCGTCATTGTCATACGAGTGGATCACGGGTGATTCCGTTTGACCACGAGGTGAGTTAACGAACGATCCAGAACCTATACCGAACGATCGCGCCCATCGAAACTAGCGATCGATCCTCGCAATTATATTGACAACCGAGGTCGTCACGATCCGAACGAACTTGCACATGACTTGATTTAGTATCAGTCACGGGTCGAATATGCGAATTTCCCCAAAAGCCGCCCGTTAGTCCGAGACACGCTCAAGTTACGTTATTTAAAATTCAGTTATTAAATTAGAGACCAATTTGGGCATTGAAAATTTAGGAACTCACGACAGGACATTTGGACGATGTTGTTATTAGCATGTTCAGTCTTGGATTTTCCAGGATCCTTCAGAAAAATTAAATTTCGGCGAAGGATGAAAAATGACCGTTTTACCCTTAAGAGTTTATTAAGGACAAGTGTTAAAGGAGAAGGGCATTTTGGTCATTTTGCCCTAACTTTAGAAATGGACAATTTTGCCCTTGGAATTTTGTGAAATTCCCAAATTGCCCTTGGATATTTTTAGAAAAGATTTGATCTCTGCCGTTGATCTCAGGATAAGAACGAATCTCGGCCGTTGATTGAAAAGTAGAGAGAGGGGCAAGATGGTCATTTTGGCCATAAAGGGAATTCAATTATTGGGTGCATTATTTAAACCCATTTTTTCTCTCTCACCTCTCATTTCTCTTCCCTCCCTCACGGCAAACACTCTCTCTCCCCTCTCCCCCTCACCGATCGCCCTCTCTCCCTCTTGGCCACGCTGCCGCCGCGCCACCGTCCGCCTGATCGCCGTCCGCCGTCACCGAACCGCTCGCCGTCGCCGATCATCGCCGTGAGGTCGCCGACCGCCACCCCATTTCACTCTAGCCGAGCTAGTCTAGTGTCCAAGTAAGTCGCAATCTAACCCTTGCCTAGGACATCAGGTATTATCGGACTCGTTTAGACGCGATTTAGGGTAGTTTAGGGGTTGATTAGGGTGTTGATCGTGGTTGTTGGTGGCTAATCGTGGTTGTTAGTGGCTGTTGCGTGTTGGATTAGACATATGAGAATGAGTTTTTGCGGTTGAAATTCGGTAGAAATCAATTCGGGTTTGAATCCTTGAGGTTTGGTGTGATTCTCGGATTCGCGGTTACTGTACCCGTCCAGTTTGCTATTTTTGTAGAGAATTGTGTGAGCCGAATTTGAGGAAGTTTTCTTCATGAAAGTTGCTTCCAACATCTTGAAGTATAACATATTTTAAATTTGGAATTTTTGGAGGCCATTTGGGTCGCACGAAAACCCATTTTCAGACCATCTTAAAACTGCCCGGGACACTGTTCATCCCGACCTTCTCGTCTTTCCGAATTTTTATAAAATTTTCCAGATCTATTTTCAAGACACTTCCTTCACAAAATTTGTTGACGACTTTCATTTCTATGACATATAAAAATTTCAAAGCTTTTCAAGGTGATTTGGGTGTTGAAAGAAATGTATTTTGAGGACAAAATAGTCTGTTAAAGCGAACTGATTTTGGTCTGATTTCGAGGGACAAAAAGGCTTGGTTGCAGATTGAAACGGATTTTGTGTTCTTCATAAGAAATGTTTATCAAGATGTTTTTTATGATATATCCAAAATTTAGAATTTTTGGAGTTCGTTTACTATTTATTTTGATGGGATTTCGGTCACTGTATAAACTGCCCAGATTTACCCTGATTCTATGGATGTTCATTTTTATGAGTGGAATGGTGGGGGTATCGAGGTTGAATAGTTGCTGCCCTCGTGACTAGAATTTATGCTTGAATGTGTGTTATATGAGTTGATTTGAGGATTAAATGAGGATGTTTCGAGGCCGGAGTGAGATTGAATAGAGTGTCGGACGTTATGGGATGAATTGACGAGCTTAGGGCTCGATTTAAGGACAAATGGTGTCGGTTTGGTGTGTGGTAGTGTGGCTGGATTGTGGTGTTTGATATGCTTGGAAATGTCGAATTTATGCCTATGAATGTGGCTGTATTTGTGGGCCCGTGAGTGGCCTTGTGTGTTTATTGTACCATGATTTGATGGATTGAAATGTGCTTTGTTATGTGCACGCTCGGGCCGAATCGAATTGATTGTCAATTAGCCGTGTTGGATGCTTATTGAGCATGAGAAATGCGTGGTTTGATGCGTGCATGGGCCAAGTGTGAATGGCCAATATGTTGGCATGTGAGTGTTGAGCATGTGAATGAGTGAGAAAGCGTGTGTGGTGCGGTACGTGTGATAATGGAAATCCCTGAGGCGGTATCATTACGCGGGAAATTGATCCGTCTTGAGGCGGTACGACTACGCGGGACGATGCCCGGTATTACCGGAGGACGGCCAACCTGAGGCGGTACCGTTACGCGGGTTGTGTCGTAGGTGGTGGGTGTCGAGCCTGAGGCGGTACGACTACGCGGGCAAGATACATGGCCTGAGGCGGTACCATTATGCGGGCCGAGGAGTGCTGGGAATATGGCCAACCTGAAGCGGTACCATTACGCGGGTTGTGCACTAGGAGAACGGATGTTGAGCCTGGGGCGGTACCATTACGCGGGCAAGATACATGGCCTGAGGCGGTACCATTACGCTTGCCCAGGAGTGCTGTGTATATGAGATGATCGTAGTGAACCTAAGGCGGTACCATTACGCGGGTCACTGGCGAGTGGGGTGGAAAAGATGTGATGAAACGGGAACAAATGCATGAAATGTTATTAGAACATGCATGTGAGTGGAATAGTGCTATGTAAGACTAACGTGCAGGTTGCGTGTATTGAGAATCAGGTAAGTACGATTGTGTGGACGTTGTTTGTGTGTGGCTTGATTCGGTGTCTGGACTTGTCTGGAATACGTGGTAGCCTAGGTAAGGTTTAGGTTGTGTACTTATTGAGAAGTGTCTCATGGTTGTATCAACCAAACCATTTTAGAGCACTCGCCCAAGCCATGAACCTTCCGTCACCGTTGCTGCAGCGTTTTGGGATTGTTATGCATACTAATCATGATGTGGTAGAGTTCTCGATCGAGATTGAGGCCGATTCAGAGTCGTCGGATGAACCTGTGCCTGATGAGGATTCGGATGAGGATTCCGAAGAGAGTGAGTTAGAGTGGACGCCAGCAAAGGGCGTAGGGATTAGTTTTGGAGCTGAGGAAGAGTCTGGAAGTGTCTCATTTTGGTGTAGCGTTACCCAGGCTACTAATCTTTTTGGGATATCAGTGGTTTACAGTTTAGTAGTTCAATGTGCATATTTTGCTTTGTGGTTTGTAAAGGGCGATTGTGGCATAAGTTTATATTGTAAATGGATATTGTACTTAAATTGAGGTATAGTATAAGATTTGGTGGTTTGGCAATTTATTCTCCCTAGTACCCCTGGTAAATCATTGTTTGGGTGTTTGATGTTTCCGCCGTGATTAAACTCTGATGGGTTCGTTTGGGTCGGCGACGTTTCCTGGGATGTCGCACTAATTCGACCGAAGAGGGATGTTGCGTGCTCGATAAGGTTCGGGACGTGACATCCTTGTTGAATTAGTATCAGAGCGAGGACAGCTCGATCTAAGTCGATCGAAGCCTGGAGTGATAAGGAGTGGGAACCCTGGGGTAGTCATTTAGGGTAGCTGTAGTTGGCTAGGGAAACCTTAGTGAACCGTAGGTGTGTCTAGCGCTACGCGTATTTCCAGACTGTTGTGGTGATTGCTGATTGAATTGAGTGTTGTAATGATTGAAGTACAGGTGCGTTTGGACCTGAGGTATGTACATGAAACTTGTTGACTGTGATTTGTGTTGTGATGGCGAATTGCCTGCTAAGTGGATTATCGTTGTAATTCACTGCCTAGGACTAGACTGGTATAGTTGGCCTAGGTCTCTAATTCCTGTATGGAATTATAGTAAGTAGGAGAGTGGTAGAATTATGACGATGAGCAGCGAAGGAAGAGGTGTAGGAAGAGGAACAGGAAGAGGTACAAGAAGGGGTGCAGGAAAAGGAGTACGGGGTCGAGATGGTGCTCGAGCTAGAGCTGTAGAGGACCCCAGAGTTGATGTTAGAGCTGCAGAAGATCTCGGAGTTAATGCTAGAGTTGCAGTAAACCCCCGAGTGGATGGAATTTTAAGGGCCCTCGAGGAAGTTAGGACTTTGATGGGCAGGCAGACTCAGGAGCGAGATGCCACTATTGCCCAAGCGGTTGAGGCCACTGCAGCTGTTGCCATTAATGGCAACAATGGAAATCAAGAACAGGGGCAGGTAAATGCGAATCGACTAATGCATCAGCTAGTCAAGCAGTTTCTGAAGTTAAAGTCCCATAAATTTGATGGTAGAGGCGATCTTGAGGTTGCATTGCTTTTGATAGAAGAATTAGAAAAAGCCTTCGAGGTATTGGGGTGTACGGATGAGGAGAAAGTAACGTTAGCAGTGTATCAGTTGCAAGCAAATGCAAGCGATTGGTGGAAAGCCACCAGAGGAAGAGTGTTCCCGGTTGGTACCGCCCAGACTTGGGCGATGTTTATGGAAACCTTTAATGGTAAGTATTTCTCTGAGAGTGCCCGGGAACAGAAGTTGGTGGAGTTCATAAGGCTTCGTCAGGGGCAGAGAACAGTGGACCAGTATGAGGCTGAGTTCACTCGGTTATCTAAGTTTGTCCCGAGGATGGTGGAGGATCCATTGGACAGAGCTCGGAGGTTCCGGGATGGCTTGAAGTCGGACCTTCGCAGCCAAATGATTTCACTAAATTTGAGGGAGTATAATGAGATCTATGAGCGGGCTCAAGCGATTGAGCGTGACTTGGCAGATAAGGCTGCCGCTTCTGGATCGAGAATTGTCCAGGGTAGGGACAATTGTAATCTCGGGAAGAGACCGATGTCAGGGAATCAGCATTTTGTTCCTTCCGCTAAGAGGAGGATTGGAAAGCCGAACCGCTATCAGGGCACAGTGTGCCAGTTGTGTGGTGGAAGGCATGGGACTGGACCTTGTCCGAGTAGGAGTATTATATGCTATAGGTGTGGCGGAGTGGGCCACCAAGTAAGGAACTGTCCCAATAACAGACAAGCTAGGCCGTCTGTGCTGCCGCCACCGCCCCGAGTTGGAAATCAAGTTGGGCCGCCCTTACCCACGAACCAGAATAGGCCACCGGCTCAAGGACGAGTATATACGATGGCTAGAAGGGAAGCTGAGAATGCGCCAGGTGTGGTCATAGGTACGACTTTTCTCTGTGATCATGCTGCATATGCTTTATTCGATCCGGGGGCATCACATTCGTTTGTGTCTGAGCAATTTGTTAAATTGACTAGTATGGAGCCGCGATTGCTTGATGTTGTGTTATGTGTTACTACTCCCTTGAATGATAAGATTTTAGTCTCGTTGGGGTGCTCAAACTGTAAGATTGTAATTGGTGATAGGGAAGAGAGAATTGATTTAGCGGTTCTAGCGATGTATGATTTTGATGTGATAGTGGGTATGGATTAGTTGACTAAGCATAGGGCCGTAATAGATTGTGGTAGTAGGGTGATCCAATTTAATCCTGTTGGACATTCAGAATTCAAATTTGTGGGAAATCGAGGGGGATCCTCGATTCCATGGATTTTGTCGCTAGAAATGACTAAGTTGTTGAATGAAGGGTGTCAAGGATTTCTAGCGGCTGTGATTAATTCGACGGCTGAGGAGCCGAGGCTAGAGGACATAGCCGTGGGTGCGATTATTCCGATGTCTTTCCTCAGGAATTGTCGGGATTGCCGCCAGAAAAAGAAGTAGAGTTGGTAATCGAGTTGGCACCTGGGACTGAGCCAATCTCGAAGGCACCTTATAGAATATTGTTGTCGGAGTTGAAAGAATTAAAGGTGCAAATGCAGGAGTTGCTGGACAAAAGTTTTATTGGTCCAAGTGCGTCTCCATGGGGAGCGCCAGTCTTGTTTGTGAGGAAGAATGATGGGTCACTAAGGTTGTGTACCGATTATCGGCAGTTAAACCAAGTGATGATTAAGAATAAATATCCTCTGCCAAGGATTGATGATTTATTTGATCAATTGCAAGGGGCTTCTGTATTTTCTAAGATTGATATGAGAACGGGATATCATCAGTTGAGGATTAGAAGGGAGGATATACCAAAAACGGCATTCATGACGAGATATGGACACTATGAGTTTACAATAATGCCGTTTGGGTTAACTAATGCCCCTGCTACATTTATGGAATTAATGAATCGAGTGTTTAAAGAGTTTTTGGACCAATTTGTCATAGTCTTCATAGACGACATACTAGTGTACTCGAAGAGCCTGGAGGAGCATGAGTTTCATTTGAGTAAGGTTTTGCAGACTTTAAGAGAAAACGCACTGTATGCTAAGTTTAGCAAGTGCGAGTTCTGGCTCAATCGAGTAGCATCTATTAGGCATGTGATCTCTGGAGAAGGAATCTCAGTAGATCCAGCAAATATTAAGGCTTTGCATTCTACGGACCCAGAAACTCAGAAGATTCTGGAGATGGATGCTACTAAGAGAAAGTCGGACTTCCAAGTATCCGAGGATGGGATCTTGAAGTTCCGAGGACGATTGTACGTGCCTGACGATGCGGAACTTAAGGAAGAGATTTTATCGGAAGCGTATCGTAGTAGTTATAGCATCCACCCCGGTAGTACGAAAATGTATCAGAATCTGAGGCAGTATTATTGGCGGAATGGTATGAAGGTAGACATAGCCAGACATGTGGCCAAGTGCCTGACGTGCCAACAAGTGAAAGCGCAACATTATAAACCCGGAGGATTGTTGCGACCTTTGAAAATCCCGGAGTGGAAATGGGAGCATATCACTATGGATTTTGTGATGGGATTGCCAAGGAGCTAAAGAGGCCATGATTCTATATGGATAATTGTCGATAGATTGACCAAGTCAGCACATTTCTTAGCAGTGCGAAAGGACTTCGCATTGGATCGATATGCTAAATTGTATGTGCAACAGATCGTTCGATTGCACGGGGTACCAGTGACGATTACGTCGGACCATGATCCTAGGTTCATCGCCAATTTTTCGAAAAGTCTGCAGACGGCATTAGAATCAAAGCTGCAGTTTAGCACAGCTTATCATCCGCAAACAGATGGACAGTCTGAGAAGACGATTTAGACTTTAGAGGATATGCTTCGGGCATGTGTGCTTGATTTTCAAGGTAAGTGGGAAGAACAATTGCCCTTAGTAGAATTTGCGTATAATAATAGTTTTCAGCAGAGTATTGGGATGGCGCCGTTTGAAGAGCTATATGGCAGAGCACGTAGAACGCTTGTATGTTGGGATGAAGTTGGAGAAAGAAGTATGAACCAGACCCGACTCAGGTGTTAAACTATGAAGAAATAGAAGTTGATGACAGGGTATTGTATGTTGAAAGACCAATAAGGATCGAGGATCGGAAAGAGCGAGTTCTGAGGAATAAGACGATTATGATGGTCAAGGTTGTGTGGGAACATCACGGGACAGAAGGCGCGACTTGGGAAAGTGAGGAACTAATACAACGTCAATACCCCCATTTGTTCGAGTAGTAGGTTGAATTGTAAATTTCGATGACAAAATTTTTGCAAGGGAGGAAGAGTTGTGACATTCCGAAATTTGCCCATTTGGGATTTATGAAATGAGTGGTTTTATGAACGTACTTGTAGCTAGGTCTCGCTCGGAACTGGCCATTCCTGGGATACTAACCGTTAGGGAATGGCTAATTAGGGATTTAAATTCGTGCGACTAAAGAAATTCGATCGTGAACTGACTTTCGACCATAGAATCGTCGAGGTGACATTTTGAGCCAATGTAGGCCGATCTTAAGATAGTTATGGGCCGGTTCATCATTGTCATACGAGTGGATCACGGGTGATTCCGTTTGACCACGAGGAGAGTTGACGAACGATCCAGAACCTATACCGAACGATCGCGCCCATCGGAACTAGCGATCGATCCTCGCGATTACATTGACAACCGAGGTCGTCACGATCCGAACGAACTTGCACGTGACTTGATTTAGTATCAGTCACGGGTCGAATATGCGAATTTCCCCAAAAGACGTCCGTTAGTCCGAGACACGCTCAAGTTACGTTATTTAAAATTCAGTTATTAAATTAGAGACCAATTTGGGCATTGAAAATTTAGGAAGTCACGACAGGACATTTGGACGATGTTGTTATTAGCATGTTCAGTCTTGGATTTTCCCGGATCTTTCAGAAAAATTAAATTTCGACGAAGGATGGAAAATGACCGTTTTACCCTTAAGAGTTTATTAAGGACAAGTGTTAAAGGAGAAGGGCATTTTGGTCATTTTACCCTAACTTTAGAAATGGACAATTTTGCCCTTGAAATTTTGTGAAATTCCCAAATTGCCCTTGGATATTTTTGGAAAAGATTTGATCTCGGCCGTCGATCTCAGGATAAGAACGAATCTCGGCTGTTGATTGAAAAGTAGAGAGAGGGGCAAGATGGTCATTTTGGCCATAAAGGGAATTCAATTATTGGGTGCATTATTTAAACCCATTTTCTCTCTCTCACCTCTCATTTCTCTCCCCTCCCTCACGGCAAACTCTCTCTCTCCCCTCTCCCCCTCACCGATCGCCCTCTCTCCCTCTTGGCCACGCCGCCGCCGCGCCACCGTCCGCCCGATCGCCGTCCGCCGTCGCCGAACCGCTCACCGTCGCCGATCACCGCCGTGAGGTCGCCGACCGCCACCCCATTTCACTCTAGCCGAGCTAGTCTAGTGTCCAAGTAAGTCGCAATATAACCCTTGCCTAGGACATCGGGTATTATCGGACTCGTTTAGACGCGGTTTAGGGTAGTTTAGGGGTTGATTAGGGTATTGATCGTGGTTGTTGGTGGCTGATCATAGCTGTTAGTGGCTGTTGCGTGTTGGATTAGACATCTGGGAATGAGTTTTGGCGGTTGAAATTCGGTAGAAATCAATTCAGGTTTAAATCCTTGAGGTTTGGTGTGATTCTCGGATTCGCGGTTACTGTACCCGTCCAGTTTGCTATTTTTGTGGAGAATTGTGTGAGCCGAATTTGAGGAAGTTTTCTTCATGAAAGTTACTCCCAACATCTTGAAGTATAACATATTTTAAATTTGAAATTTTTGGAGGCCATTTGGGTCGCACGAAAACCCATTTTCAGACCGTCTTAAAACTGCCCGGGACACTGTTCATCCCGACCTTCTTGTATTTCCGAATTTTTATAAAATTTTCCAGATCTATTTTCAAGAAACTTCTTTCACAAAATTTGTTGATGACTTTCATTTCTATGACATATAAAAATTTCAAAGTTTTTCAAGGTGATTTGGGTGTTGAAAGAAATGTATTTTGAGGACAAAATAGTCTGTTAAAGTGAACTGATTTTGGTCTGATTTCGAGGGACAAAAAGGCTTGGTTGCAGATTGAACCGGATTTTGTGTTCTTCATAAGAAATGTTTATCAAGATGTTTTTTATGATATATCCAAAATTTAGAATTTTTGGAGTTCATTAACTATTTATTTTGATGGGATTTCGGTCACTGTGTAAACTGCCCAGATTTACCCTGATTCTATGGATGTTCATTTTTATGAGCGGAATGGTGGGGGTGTCGAGGTTGAATAGTTGCTGCCCTTGTGACTGGAATTTATGCTTGAATGTGTGTTATATGAGTTGATTTGAGGATGAAATGAGGATGTTTCGAGGCTGAAGTGAGACTGAATAGAGTGTCGGACGTTGTGGGATGGAATTGACGAGCTTAGGGCTCGATTTAAGGACAAATGGTGTCGGTTTGGTGTGTGGTAGTGTGGCTGGATTGTGGTGTTTGATATGCTTGGAATGTCGAATTTATGCCTATGAACGTGGCTGTGTTTGTGGGCCCGTGAGTGGCCTTGTGTGTTTATTGTACCGTGATTTGATGGATTGAAATGTGCTTTGTTATGTGCACGCTCGGTCTGAATTGAATTGATTGTCAATTGGCCGTGTTGGATGCTTATTGAGCATGAGAAATGCGTGGTTTGATGTGTGCATGGGCCAAGTGTGAATGGCCAATATGTTGGCATGTGAGTGTTGAGCATGTGAATGAGTGAGAAAGCGTGTGTGGTGCGGTACGTATAATAATGGAAATCCCTGAGGCGGTATCATTACGCGGGAAATTGATCCGTCCTGAGGCGGTACGACTACGCGGGACGATGCCCGGTATTACCAGAGGACGGCCAACCTGAGGCGGTACCATTACGCGGGTTGTGTCGTAGGTGGTGGGTGTCGAGCCTGAGGCGGTACGACTACGCGAGCAAGATACGTGGCCTGAGGCGGTACCATTATGCGGGCCGAGGAGTGCTGGGAATATGGCCAACCTGAGGCGGTACCATTACGCGGGTTGTGCACTAGGAGAACGGATGTTGAGCCTAAGGCGGTATCATTACGCGGGCAAGATACATGGCTTGAGGCGGTACCATTACGCGGCCCAGGAGTATTGTGTATATGAGATGGTCGCAGTGAACCTGAGGCGGTACCATTACGCGGGTCACTGGCGAGTGGGGTGGAAAAGATGTGATGAAACGGGAACAAATGCATGTGAGTGGAATAATGCTATTGTAAGACTAATGTGCATGTTGCGTGTATTGAGAATCAGGTAAGTACGATTGTGTGGACGTTGTTTGTGTGTGGCTTGATTCGGTGTCTGGACTTGTCTGGAATACGTGGTAGCCTAGGTAAGGTTTAGGTTGTGTACTTATTGAGAAGTGTCTCATGGTTGTATCAACCAAACCATTTCAGAGCACCCGCCCAAGCCATGAACCTTCCGTCGCCGCTGCTGCAGCGTTTTGGGATTGTTATGTATACTAATCATGATGTGCTAGAGTTCCCGATCGAGATTGAGGCCGATTCGGAGTCGTCGGATGAGCTTGCGCCTGATGAGGATTCGGATGAGGATTCCGAAGAGAGTGAGTCAGAGTGGACGCAAGCAGAGGGCGTAGGGATTAGTTTTGGAGCTGAGGAAGAGTCTGGAAGTGTCCCATTTTGGTGTAGCGTTACCCAGGCTACTAATCTTTTTGGGATATCGGTGATTTACAGTTTAGTAATTCAGTGTACATATTTTGCTTTGTGGTTTGTAAAGGGCGACTGTGGCATAAGTTTATATTGTAAATGGATATTGTACTTAAATTGAGGTATAGTATAAGATTTGGTGGTTTTGGCAATTTATTCTCCCTAGTACCCCTGGTAAATCATTGTTTGGGTGTTTGATGTTTCCGCCGCGATCAAACTCTGATGGGTTCGTTTGGGTCGGCGACGTTTCCTGGGATGTTGCACTAATTCGACCAAAGAGGGATGTCGCGTGCTCGATAAGGTTCGGGACGTGACAATTGTGGCTTGGAAAATAACATGTGAGAGGCACATTCTAATTGAGGCCCTTATTTGAAACTCTTATTTGAAATTAAGTTTGTCACTTTAGGCAAAAAGATTCACTCTGAACTCTCGTTTAAGAAAAGAGGTCTATTTCAGGTTCTTTTTTGATAGTTTTCCTTTTATTTATAATTACAACAAGATACGCTCACATGTAGCTCTTTCTCGAGCATAGAAGGTGAGGATGGTGTTGATCAGAGGGAATAAGCCCTAGAATTTCGAGTAGAAGAAGAGTAGTTTAATCTGCGAAAGTGGGAGCAGTAGCGTCGTCGCTTAAGGTATTGGTGGTCCGAATTGAACTTGATGTCTTTCATTTTTTTTTTCAAATTTTCCTTTATGAAATAAATTTAACTTTTGTTCATTTTTAGTTATTTCCAGATTTAAATAAGCATGGAGTAGCCATGTGGCGACCGGAGCCAGCATGCCATTTAATAGCCACTCAATAGTCACTTAAGCATTTATCGAAAGGTGTAATGTGAACGTACAAACCTTAGTTCAAGAATTTTACTGCCAAAAAAAAAAAAATCAAGGACCACGTTGCAGAAATCAATAAAATAGGGATTTCTGCTAGCTTTATTTCATAATAAAATGATAGTTTACCAAAGAAAAGTGGGAAGTTTTTGGCATTTGTCGTCTAAACTTTAGCATCACTATGAAATATTTCTCTGGATGCTTAAGAGATGCATTATATCTCACGGACATTGAAATCATTTTACTAGTGGAGACTTCAATCATTGTTCTAGTTGAGAATATTGAAGAAAAGTGAATTGGAGAATTTTCTGTATATTTCAGCATATAAAAAGAGTATATGGATAGCCTATAATATGTTTTATTAGATGACTATATAAGGTAATAAGATCAACACAATCACTATTAAAGGAGATATATGCATAATCCTGAAAGATATGCAGAATCAAGTAAAATTCATAATATCACTAATATGTCTGGTCATGTCAATAATTCAAAAGTTTAGGCAAAGGATTAATTAAAGACATGGTCGGACTCGAATAGAACATTATAAATAACCACCGCTTTCGTGAAAGTTGACAAACGTGATGATCAACTACTAACATAATAAAACTACTAACATAATAAAACCATTGGGCAAAAGATATCGCATATCTCTTTTCCGTTAGACACAAATATATAATCTTTTTTAATATATATACATGTGTGTTTTATTTATATATTGCTTATTCTCTTATTTAAAAGGACTATAAGACAAGGGAATATAATGGAATGGTTAATACTTTGTCTGTTCTTCCTACTTGGCTCGACTACATTTTCCATACGCAGGGGACATAGCAAAAATCATTCTCGACTTTTATTATAATTTATTCCACGTCTTCTATGATTTTGAGCATGCATTTTCCGCCTTGATGTCGAAAAAATGTCTAAATTCTACATCTTTGAGTCTAACAAACAATGGAAATTAGATTGTGCAAAATGTAGATCTTTTTAAACCTCTTGTTGCGAAGTGTAGATAGACTTCGGAATTAGCAGATGTGAAATTAGTACTTGGGGTGAAAATCGAAGATTGGTTTTTTTTGTAATTGAAGAAAACGTTTCCACCCGTTCTCATGAGGGTAATGTCAACGAATTAAAAGAATAGCATCTTGACATCACTCAGTTGCATCGGATGAGCTAATGTTAGAAGTAAAGCATATATTATTCACGGCCATTTCTCTGCGAATATGGTGCCCATGGAGGTCATTTCTCTGTCAATTTATACCTCTCTCACTTATGTACTAATCAACGATCTTGATCATTCGTATTTTCTTCTTTTGTTTTGGGTAATAGCATGGGTGGTTACTTAATTTTTCCTTAGTACTCAATTTTGTCCAAGAAACTTTTGCGTTTCAATTTAGTCCTTATACTTTTTAAATTTGACTCAATAAATATTGAGGGAAATTGTTGATGTTGCAGTTAACACCATTAACTAGCCATTTAGTATGTCGACCAGGACACCTATGTGGACATCGCAAATTAGCCGTTCAGATATGAGGCCATGTTGTGCGACCCAGATCTGAGCTCGAGCAGCTCCATCAATGGAAGGTCGCGTGCAGAGAGAGAGAGAGGTTGACGAGGCTTAATGGAATGATGTCGATAGCGATGGCTACGCGGAAGGGTTCGACATTGGCAGTGACGGAGGTGAGGCACGATGGACCACACCAGGGATGACAAAATGCTCTCCGGTATAGTGATGGCCAGCATTGCAGAGTGACCAATCGTGGTGAGAATAGGTGAACAGAGAAGAAGAAGAAAACAAGGAAAGAGAAAAGGACAAAAGTTTTTTCGAAAAAATAATCAAATTTAATCAAGTTGGTCACTCCACATCAATCATGCATGATTTTTCACGGATCTGTTATGCCACGATAATAACAAACACGTGGAGTTGAATTTCAATAAATTGTAGGACTACATTGACTCGATTTCAAAAACTTTAATGATTAGCTTGAATGAAAAAAAATTAGAGGAGAAGGTAGAATAGAAAAAGTTATATGTACGTCCATTTCTATTAGGGTTAGGGTTAATACTATGAAAAACTCCAAATTAGTACACATGTGATAAATTTACTTTAAACTAATTTTTTGATCCCCAAAAATCTCAAACTGGTATACCTGTGACAAATTTACCTCAAACTAATTTTTTGATCACCAAAAATCCTAAATTGATACATTTATGACAAATTTACCCTCTATTGAATTAGATTAATACCACGAAAAATCACAAAGTGGTACACCTCACCCCGAACTGGTACACCCATCAACTATCACGTGTCATCTAACAAAGAAATTTGACGGTAAAATTTAACTGAAACTAACAGAGAGTAAAATTATCACAAATGTACCGGTTTGGGTTTTTGGTGATTAAAAAATTAGTTTGGGATAAATTTTTCATAGTTGTATCAGTTTAGAGTTTTAGTCTCCGTTTGTCATAAGTGTATTGATTTATGATTTTTCGTGGTATTAATCAAATTTAATGAAAAATAATGAAGGGTAAATTTGTCACAAAGGTATCAGTTTCGGGTTTTTAGTTATCACATGTATATTAAATTTGAGTTTTTGATTGTCAAAAAATTAATTTAGAGTGTGTTGCGACCTCCCCGAACCAGCCCCGCCGCCTAAGGGGTTAGGCTAATGGATTACTAAGTTAAACCTAGCTCGAGCTCTCCCAAGCCCATACCAATTCGCGACTTAAGTTTAAGTTGTTAACATGCAAATCAATTTCATCTAAGAGTCGCCACTAATCAGTTTTTGGTGGGTCGATTAGACACCCAAGTAAAGCACGGGAGAAATGCTTTACTTCTACGAACCAGAGATTCAATGGGCACGGGGACTTGATTACACTAATTAATCAATTAGTGCCATTTCGGTACCTAATCTTGCTCAATTCACCACCTAACGTGTTCACACTAATTGGGAGTCTCAAAATTCCACTTCTAACTAAGCTAAGGGAAGCCACAATTAATATCTAAACCCAACATGCATAATTGGCCACATGCGAAGTTAAGTTAAACGCACAATTCAAAGCGTGCGAATCAAACGAGGTGCAATCAAACATAAGCTAATCACACAAAAAAGGAGAGAAAAACAATTTTAAAACCCAATTTCCAATTTTTGATTTTCGAATTTTTTTTAAAATTTTTTTAATATTAAAATAATAAATAATATAAAAATATAAAAATCGGATCCGGGTCGGATCTCCACATCCGAACCGGCTCGGGACTGACCCGGGCGCGCCGGCCCGGGTCCACAACCGGACCGGGTTCATTTATTGAGCCCGGTCTGGCAAGTAAAATAAATAAAAAAAGAAAAAGAGGCCCAGCCCGAATTTTTTTCTTTTTTAAAAAGAACAAAGGCCCAGCCCACTATAAATAAAAACCTGAACAACACTATAGCCCAAATCCCAATTTCGGCCTATCCGCGAAAGGCCCAAGACCTAATAAAACCCACTCTAATAACTAAAAGGCCCAAAATATCAAAACGCCAAATAAGCATAAAATCGGCTCAATTACTAACTAAACCCTACCCGATTGCGACTCGTGCACCCGACCCGGTCACCGGCCGCCGACCCGACTTGCGGCTGCGGACCCGAATCGCCGGAAACCCTACCGGCCACCGGCCGCCGATCCCTTTTTCTTTTCTGATTTTTTTTATTTCTTCTATTTTCCTTCTTTTCTTTTACTTTTTCCTTCTCTCCTGTTTTTTCTTTTCTTTTCTACTTTTTTTTTTCTTGGACGCCTTCTCCTCTTGACTTTTCCTCCCCCTTTTTTCTTCCGCTTCTTTTTCCTCTTTTTTTTCTTTTCTGGACGTCTTCTTCCCATTGCCCAGAAGCTAATACATGAAGCCCAGAATGCCAACTTTTGCTTCGCACTCTTGCTACCCAGAAATTTTTAACGCTACGCATTTGTTCTAAAATACCAGAACTTCAACAACAATAATAACGTCCTATGCTCAACAAGAACGACACTATCTCGCGCTACCAAACCAAACATTAGAGTTAATGAGTTTTACCATCGTCCGTCGCAATGACCAGCCAAACACATCACATGCGCAGCTACATCATCAGAGAACACCGAAGACGGAGCAACAAAAAAGCACAAACATGGAACAACAAGGGCATTTGTCATGAGCCGTGCCGTTCGGGGAATCATACAACCCAACCCATCTTCACGCATCATAAACCAACGTACGTCCTGGCATTTCAACAACCCGGACTCGAGAGAAAAGTTTACGGATCTAGTTGATGCATTTCAGCAAACGCGTGGCGGGTGTCAATCGAAGGATAAAAAAAACGAGCAAGCTGAGGCTCAAATACACAACCACAAAGAACACAGCATTAAGGACAACAACCATGACAGCCGGGGAAGGCTCGCCGACGCTCGAAACCGCGTACGGTCGGGCGCCGGCGAGTCTCAGCCCTGGTCAGCCAAGACCCAAAAACAGAGCACGGTTCGGGCAAAACAAGGGGATCGACGGAGTTCCTTACTTGGCTCGGCAGCGACGGATGAGGACGAGTTTGACAGATCGGACTATGTCCGGTCACCTCGCGCGCTTCCGAGCCGAGATCCTCGAAAAATCGACCCTCCAAATCAAGCAAAACTTGGCGGAAACTCGGATCTAAAATTACCAAAAAAATTACGTGAGGGGAAGGAAGGGCGATTCTCGGCCACGACACCAACCGACGAGTGCCGGGGGATGTGGCCGAGTTCTCTCTCTCTTGGATCTCTCTCACGCTCTCGGTCTCCGGGGACTCTCACTCGCTCTCCGGGGACTCTCTCTCTCTCTGTTCTCTCCGATGGCCCCCTGTTCTCTCTCCCTCGGTCTCCCTTTTAACGCCGAGAGAAAGAGGAGTATCTCTTCCTCTCGGCTTTCCCCCCGGCGACACTCGCCATTCCGTTTCCAGCTCAAAGACCTCTTTGGTCATAACGTCTTCTCCATTTGTGCTTATGCCAGCAGCCGCGTCTCCTTCTTGGGACCAAATCAGGTCCATCTTCGGCTAAAACGGCTGCAGATCTGCTCGATGTAGGCCGGAAGCACTGCGCCGCCCTCGACGCGCCCTATTCCTTCCGCCTTGTCGCTTCTGCTTCTGCTTCCTCTTCTACCTTCTGCTTCGTTCTTCTTTTCCCAGAAGCATTGAATAACGCCGGGGAAGGTTCACGCGTGACAAGCGTTATTCAATGCTAGTCATCCCCCCTTTTTTTTTAATTTATTATTCTTTTACGAGAGTGGCGCTCCGCTGGCCAGCATTGAATAATGCTGGTCAGCCCCTTTTTTCGAAATTTTTTTTTAATTAATTTTTTTCTAATTAATTAATTTTTTAATTTTTTTTTAATTTAAACAAGGAGAGCATGTTCTAATATGCCTTATTAATGTAAATGCACCTAAAGTCTATATGTCAATTAGTTTAATGAAAATATTTTTGTTTAGGGGTTAAAAATTAATCCCTAAATTTTTTTTATGACTAGATAAAATTTAGGTGTCAATAGAATGAATTTATCATATATATATATATATATATATATATATATATATCAATTTTGAATTTTTTGTGTTATTGGCTCTTTTTATTATGAACGGCCACCAATAACAGTGGACCCAAAAGACATGACATGATGTGGAGGACACGTTCGGTGAGATAGATGGCGGATGCGATACGGAAGGTGAAGCTTTCAGGTAAATTATAGGACAAAACGTTGGATGACGTTCCCAAAGCACGCCGTCCTCTCAAAGACTTCGGAGCAGGTTAAATTAAACATCGACCGTTTCTAGAAGTCTCAAAAGTCTTCGTCGTGACTTTAACATCACAGACCAAAAAAAAAAAAATGACTTTAACATTAAAGTCTTCGACTTGCATTCAAGAACCCCAAAACATCTTGAGCTTTGTGCGATTTTTCCCATACCTGTCATAACGTACCAGATGAAGTATTTCAACAGTGCCTATTAGAGATAGAGAGAGAGAGCCTTGCTAAGTGCGAAGTGAGCTCTTATGGCGAACTCGGAGATAGGAACGTGCTCTAGCAATATATTAGGAGGTGAGTACCAAGTATTCTTGAGTTTCAGAGGGTTCGATACTCGTCGTGGATTCACCAATAGCCTCTACCATGCCTTGGTAGATGCCAGGATTCGTGTTTTCATCGATGATGAAGAGCTTCAACCAGGTGATAGAATTAGTGGCAACCTTTTGCGAGCAATTGACGATTCCAAGCTCTACATACCCATCTTCTCCAAAAATTACGCTTCAAGTCAATGGTGCCTCCGTGAACTTGCAAACATGGTGGAGAACACCTCTAAATCTAAAGAAGATGGAAAGAAGGTCATATTGCCCATCTTCTACGACGTGAAACCCGATGACGTGAAACTAAAAACCACATTGTACAACGAGGCCATATCAAATTTGGAGCAAAAGATGGAGGATAAGAAGAAGAAGTTTAGCTCCAACGATGTAGAGACATGGCGGCAAGCTCTCAAAGAAGTTGATAGCACCAAGGGATGGGAGCTGGAGAAATATCCAGGGTAACAATCTAGTCATGATTGTGAAAATTATTTTGTACAGGTCTTATAGAAATTCGTTAATTATATTCCAACTTTAATTTCCCTTAATTTAAACAAAAAGTTTCAAAATTTTCTTTTATTTTTTTAAATCACGAGATTTCTAAATTTTTTTCTGACTTAATAGGGTTATTATAATTTTGTTTTTCACATAATTTCCATCGTATAAAAATTGGCTTTGTTTCATCTTTTATATACTAAATTAATCCATGTATGTATTAAGATTCCTATTGTATGCTAGAGAACTTGGTTAAGAGAACTTGGTTAAGGAACTGTTGCCTTTGCAAAGTTCTTTTCCACGTCGAAAGAATTAAGTAAATCTACCATTACAGTAATTTATCAAACGTTTATATTTTTATTCTCTTTTGCCAGAATTTTTTATTCTTCTACTTGATATAAAGATCAAACATTTCTCTTCCTCTATTCCTTTAACTTAAACTAGTAATGGATGTTCAAGTTTGTAATTCATCATGTTCCTAAAGCTTTGGGGGTAACATTGAATTGTTATATATCCTAAACTTGATCGCGTTCCCACCTGGTTGCTTAGTAGCTGGTTGGTCAACATGCAAATTTGTCACCTTTTCTCAATTGTTCAACTTTGTGGCAGCTATGGGGATCTTATCAAGTCGGTTGTTAACGAGGTTGTGGTTAGACTCAAGACAAAACAAAGACAAGTGACCGAAGATTTAGTAGGAATGGAGGATCGAATAGCAGCCATAAACAATTTATTAGACATCGACTTCGGTGGTGTGCGGCTCATTGGAATCTATGGGATGGGTGGCATTGGTAAAACAACACTTGCAAAGATTATCTTCAACCAACTATGTCCTCGCTTTGGGAAAAACTGCAGCTTTCTGGATGACGTGAGGGAAACGGCAAAAACCAAGGGCTTAGTCAACTTGCAAGAAAAATTATTGTCCGATATCTCTTACTCTAGAGTGACTTGTAACATCGATAACATTGATCATGGGATCAATATGATTGGAGAAACAATTTGCAACAAGAAGATGCTCATTGTATTGGATGATGTCAGTGAGGGCAACCAAATCCAAAAACTAATCGGAGTGAATTCTTTGTATCCTGGTACTAGGATACTTGTTACCACTAGAGACAAAAGCGTTACGAAAATCCGGGGGTTTAAGTATGAAATCTTGCCTTATGAAATGGAGAGGTTGAGCGACAAAGACGCACTCCAACTTTTTAGTAGGCATGCCTTCGATGACAACTCTCCTCCAGCCAATTACTACACTCTTTCATACGATATTGTCTCTACTACTGGTGGACTACCTTTAGCTCTTCTAGCAATAGGTTCATCGCTTTTTGGTCATGAAAAGAAAAGAATATGGAAAGAGAGGCTAGAGAAGCTAAGGAAAACACCTCATAAGGATGTCTTGGGAAAGCTATGGATTAGCTATGATGCATTAGAGCCGGATCAACAACAAATATTTCTCGATATTGCATGCTTTTTCATCGGTCAGAATAAGACTAATCCAATGTATGTGTGGGAAGATTGTGGGTTTGGCCCAGAGGATGCCATTGATGTCCTTATTAAGAGGTGCATGATAAAGGTTTTAGAGGATGATAGATTTGAGATGCATGATCAGTTTAGAGATCTTGGAAGGGCAATTGCTAAACAAGAGTGTACCAGGATGTGGGATAGAGATGACATCATTTGTGAAATAAGATCAACAGAGGTAAAGTATGGCCAAATTTGAATAGAAAATTGCTTACGTGGTTCTTAATTGAGGATTCACGTTATTGAATTCGGAGCTACTCTTCTGTTTCATTTTTTCTTCTCTTCTAAATGAAATGGTGGGGTATTGACAAATTTCTTCTCCTCCTCAATGTCATTGGCAGATCAAGGGAAGTGTTCAAGCACTCTCTTTGCCATCGGGGTGTTTGTTTCAACATACTATGACTGCAAAGCAAATTAAACGGTTCCCACGTATACGGTTTCTTTGGTTGTATGGTGTAATCTTCCAAGGCGACTTTACGGGATGTCTTCCCGAGTTGAAATGGATCAGTTTGCAATATTCTCCCTTTCATCATCAATGTTTTGAGGCAACTAATTTGTTGCATCTAGAAAACGTGGTTGTGGTGAATATTTCTTACCTTGATTTAACAGAAGATGAGGTCGAGAGCCTAATCAAGGTATGCCAGTTTTCCTCTTAGTCTAATTTTCTCATTCAATTGAAGACTAAATTTAACAGAGTTATAATCTAATTTTCTCATTTAGTGAGAGGATCAGATGACATACCATACAAATTGGTAACCTAAATCCACATTCATTTTTGGTTCGTCCCTAATGTTTGATTGGCTTTTGTAGGGGGCAAGGAAGTTGAAGGTTCTTACTCTTCTATGTATTGGTTCCATACATAGGAAACCAACCTTTCCCGAGTTCTCAGTTTTAGAAAAGTTGACTATTTCTGAATGTCCGTCTTTGGTGGAAATTGACTGTTCTATTGGGAAACTGAGGTGGCTAACTGATTTGAGTATTGAGTTTTGTTCGGCACTTAGAAAATTGCCTGAACAAATTGGAGAGCTACAGAATCTTCGACACCTCTCTCTTAGGTGGTGTCGTGACTTGAGTGAACTCCCTGACTCAGTTTCGAAATTAGTGTCCTTAACGCATCTGGATGTATCATTCACAAGAATTACAAGATTACTAGATTCCATTGGTAGACTACCAAGCCAATCAACTGCCAATGTATCACGCACACCAACTATGGAATTACCCAGTACAATGAGTAAGTTTCTTCACCTCCAAACACTGGACTTGGCTCAATGCCATGGGATACAAGAGTTGCCGAAGCTCCCCAGAAGTTTGACCACTCTACGGCTGAGTTCTACTTCGTTGCTGACTGTCCCTAACCTTTCATACCTTACGAATCTAGTTGAACTTCTCCTATCTGATGGCTCTAACGGTGGGTCCACCACATCAAATTTAATTCAAACTTGCGACTTGAGATGGATTGGGAGGTTATCTAGACTGAGCAAGCTAAACTTTAGCTTATCGAATGTCCATGCCCCAACTACAGAGTTGGGTTCCCTTTTTCTATTGAAAGGGCTTATACTATGTGGACTAGACTTGCAAACCCTCAAACAACTTCCATCAAACTTGATAGTTTTAGAGCTCTATCGTACTCGAGTGAAACAAGTATATCTCGGCGGGCTTCCTCCATTGGAAAATGAGACTGTATTCGTTTCATCAAGTTTGAGAAAATTGAGAGAAAAAAAGGTGCACGAGCAATGTGATGTTCAATTTATCGATGTCTTAGAATCGTCGGAGAGATCGTGTATCCAGGACTGCAAATCTTCCAAGAGTTTAGTTTGTTTGCCAGAGGAGTTGGGGTGTAATGAGCTACAAGCTCCCGAGTTGGTTGATCGTTGGAGGGGAGCATTCCTTGTCCCAAGCTCCCCAAAGATGCTTAAAGAATTCCGTCTGTGGGGGTGCCCAGAGGTACAAGATATTCAATTTGTTTCTACTTTGGGATCATTGGAAAAATTTTCCGTTGGATATTGCATTTCATTAAAAAGGGTAGGCGGTTTGTCAAACTTGAAGAACCTGAAGTTGTTAGATATTCACTGGTGCAAGAGCCTGCAGGTTGTCGAGGGCATTGACGAATTAGAGTTTTTGCAGCAGTTGTTACTTTATCAGTGCAGATCAATGGAAATGATTTTTGATGCATTGAGCTCAAAAATATCAAATGAGTGCCGGATAGACGTGATATGTTGTGGGAAGTTACTTGACAGTGGTCCAAATCCACATATCGTCACTTGGGAGTCTTACAGAGAGATGATTGTAAATGGAACGAAGCAAGCATTAGACTCTGAAATTGAAACAACTGAATCTAAAACAGAAACAGGGGATCCTCTAAAGAAAATGGTGCGTCTTCTTCCTATTCATAGATCATTGCTGTTTCTTCCGCTTTATTTGCTTTCTATTTCTGCTTTATTCTAGTGAAGAGAGATAATGAACCGATTCTAAAACGTGCAACCAAGGAAAATCTCATTAAAATTCCCCATCTTACTGAGAATCTCCATATGCTGCGTGTGTGTCAACTTCGGTGGTGAAGTTGGGGATATTACATCCTTCACCATCTATAACAAAAGGGACTTTCTTAAGAGAAATTTAGGCCCAGGAGACCTCAACTCATCTTATTATTTCCTTCCGCAGAACCAGGAAAATAATAAGAAGAAAAGAGAGAGCAAGACTGTCTTGCTCCAGCAAATCGCTGTCGGCAAAAAAGAGAGCAAGACTGTGTTCCTCTCTCGCGCTGCTCAAGCAAATCGCTGTCGCTCGATCCTCGGCGACTCTGCGCCCAATCCTCGCTCCCTCCTCGCAAGCTTTAAGTCTGTCATTCGCTGTTGTCTCTCCTTTCCCAGGTTCCGTCGTCGGCGAGTTTGAAGTTCTTCGTCTGCAAGCTTCAAGTCCTTCGCAAGCTTCAAGTTCGATGTCCATGAGCTTCAAGTACTTCTTCAGTGGCACTTTTCACTCTCGTGCACATTTTCTTCTTCAGTGCCGTTCAGCTGGAGGACTTTGGTGCTACATGAGGTTCCGATGGCTGCATTCATTAACTCCATCGGTGGCGGGAGGCATGGGGCTGAACTCAAGCTCTGGATCACCAGCCAATCGCTGAAGAACAGGTACGAATAATATGGCAGTTGGTGTTCAGGTGAATGTAATCGTGTGATTTATCTTTGCATAGTTAAGTATGAGCTCAAGCTCCAGCTTCATATGGTAATAGCTGTTTAAGGGTCTGCTTTCTCGCAATTGTCTGACTATTTGAAAGCCTAGTCTAGTTATGTTGCTATGCTTCTGAGGACTGCTCGATTGAGTGTAATCATGAGCCGGTGTGTTGTGCATCTGTTAGTTGGGGTATTACAAGAATTATGTGTATTTGTTGAGCTGACTTAAGATTAGAAAGTTTACAGCTTTGATGGAGAACAGCGATGTAAATTTTTGCAGTCGACCATCTGAGGATTGAACCATTCCCATGAATGTTGATGCTGAGCGCACAAGAATTTCTACACAGGATATTGAGCATCTTCTCATGAAGAGTTCATCTGTAAGAATATTCTAAGGTTAGAATAATGGTCATTTTAATGAATATCCACTCTCTTCATTACCTGTGGGGAAAATTTCAAATAAGGCCCCAAAGTGGATGAGTTTTCTCAAAAGAGGACCCAAAGTGAACGTTGTCTCAAATAAGGGTCTAAAGTGATTATTGAGTTTCAAATAGGGGTCTGAAGTGATAATTTTTTTCTCAAACAGGGGTCTGAGCTTACCGACCGGTCAAATCTTCGCCGGTCGGCGAGCATGTGCTTATTCCGGTGGCACGAGCAAGGGTATTTTTGTCCAAAGCCATTTCTTTTTTTTTTTTGTTTCTTTTTCTTTTCCTTTTTTTACTGTTCATCTTCTTCAGGGAGCAAGATCGTGAGCATCATCCTCGTCATGGTCATGGTCAGGGTCAGGTCATCAATGGCGGCCACACGACCCATCCTGTCCATGTGGTCTCCCTCACCTCCAGCACTTACGGCATGCTCAGGCTAGACAGCGACGAGCGAGGGTTGCCTTCGCCACCGACGCCCTCGCAGCAACAAGAAATCACCGTATAGAGCAGAAGATTGAAGGGAGGGTCGCCGGCTCGCGGCGAGGAAGCCTTGAAGTCATCAATGTGTGGGAGCTCATGGAAGGCCTCGACGCCGGCGAACCAAAATCGAAAGACTTCGAGCCCGAGGCCGCGGGGACTGCTCCGAGGTCTCGCGAGCATCGACGCGAAGACTCCACTCAAGTTCATGAACCAGATTGGTTCTCCGAGGAAGGCAAACACTTAACGGAGGCAAGGAAAACAAGGGGAACGCAGAAAATGGGTCGAATCAGGTACGGGGAGATCCGATGTCATCCCGATTCGTAATCAATCCACGCCTGATCGCCTTCCCACTCTTCAGATTCAGATCTAGAACTTGAAGTTCTGACGGCGTCGAGCTCGATGGTGATGAGGTAGTTGAAGAACTGACGTTGCTGGCGTTGAGGAGGCCCAGATATTGGCTGGGCAGGGCTCAGAGGTCCATGGTAGCAGAGACGGCAAAGGTGAGGCCATGGCCGTTGAGATTCGAGCGCTCGGTGACTGCAATGAAAACGAAGGAGGAGACGTCGCCACCCTTTGGGTTTTTGAACTGGAACGGGAGTAGTAGAAAGCGTGGCCCATCAGGTGACTCGCCTCGTTGGTGAGCTTGAGGACGCCATTGTTGTTGAAGAAGAAGATGGAGGTGAACTCAAGAGCTGCAACTTTCCTCCAAGCGCAAGCATGAAGAAGATGAACAGTGAACAGATAAAAAAAGAAATATCTTTGGACGATTACGCCCCTAGTTGTGTCGCCGGAAGATTTGAGGTCCTTATTTGAGACTAAATGGTCACCTCGGACCCTTATTCGAGACAACGTTAACTTCGGATCCTCTTTTGAGAAAACTCATCCACTTTGGGGCCTTATTTGAAATTTTCCCTTACCTGTGAGGAGCTCTCAATGATTGAAAATGAAGCAAACAATGCTTCACTTCTTGGTTCATCATACCTAATTAAATGGGACATCCAGGTTTTTTTACCTGTTTTGGGCAGTTGTATTTTCCATTGGTAATTTGACGTTTGCTGTGAACATGTGTCCTATTAGGAGACTTAGCTAGTATTAATCAACCATAAGTAGTTTTATACAACAAGTGGTGGCTGATGTGAATCAGCATTTCTTTATATTCTTTTAATGTTGATGCTAAGTTTCACAATTGGGGGGGGTGGGGTGGGGGTGTAAAAGACGAGGACAAGACACCGAGTATCAACTTCTCCCCAAATATCCCTAGAAAAAGATTTATCTTCGTTTTGCAGTGCTCTGATGTCTGAATCATAGTTCAGGCACAACAATGTAGAACATCTGATCCAACAGCAGCAACTTCAATCTCCAGAGAGAGAGCCCCCCCCTCATCATTGTTTGGCTAGCAATATACACACTATAAAGTAAATGTAATCGAAATTCCATGGCTTGACATGATCTGACCTTTTACATGCAAAACAGAGCCTGAGGTAAGTTCATCACTCTCATGGTGTTGAAAACTTAAAAACATAAAAAAACAACACCAAGGAACTTGCATCTATGGTAAGAGTACCATGAGGCAGCACCAGGGAGGATGACGGCGATATTCATAGCGGCTGTGCTGGCCAGGAGCAAGAAGGGCGGCACAGCGGAGACGCACGTATTCGTGCACAACTTCGACCGGGAGGTGGAGAGAGTTTCTAGCGACGAGTTCTTCTGCAAGGACAACTTGGCGGAGGTCATTGGCAAGCTTGTGCATTTTGTTGTGGAGAGAGTGAGCGATGAGAGATTAACGACTGAGTTTTGTAGTGTTTCTGCTTCGGCCAATTCATCTTCGTCGTCAATATCAATGGTGTAATTGGGGGATTCACAGGTGGTTGATAACGAAAATGACGATGATTGAGCTCAAATGACCATGGCCACGAGCTTCAAGCTCGAGCTACCATGGCGGTCATAAGCTTCAAGCTCAAATGGCCATGGTTGTGAGCTTCGAGCTTGAACGGCCAAGGTTGCCATATTGCTTCTACTCAATGTTCCGATTGTCCACATCAGCATAAATCGACTGGAAAAAGTAGCAACATAATAGAAGGATGAGCAATGACCTTTCTAAAAGCTTGGATGATTTTGGACAAAAAAAAGTACAAGGACGGTCAAGAATTTTGGGCAAAAATAAACGGACAATTGGCTCCATTTCACCTAATGTTTATACAAAAAAAATGCTTATGTGTGAAATTGACTTAACTAAACAATCAAGAAGGGAATGAATAGATTATTTTAGGATTTTTGAAACTTTTGCAAAACAATGTGTTGAGGATGAAACAATGTTTGTGGACAAAATATGCTACGTATAGAAAATATCTTCTATCATCAGAAATATAAAGAGAGTAACGCATAGAAAAGGCTACAAATCAATTTATAGTGGTTTTAGCCAGCGGGCACTCAGCTTTTGTTGGTAGGGAGGGGTGGGGACCAGGTACACATGCGGGTTCGATTTCCATGCTCTGCAAAGAGGCAAAGTAAAAATCTCAGAGAGAAAGAGAAGTTAAAGGTACGATTGACAAAAAAGAAAATTATAGTGGTTCAACCTATCCACGTAGCCTCTTCCATTATTCCAAAGCTAACGGTCCAACAATGGAGAAATTGTCAAAAAAGTTTTAAACATATTATACTGTGGCCAATTCAACTTTAACTTTCCAATTTGATCAATTTAATCGTAAACCTTTACACGAAATTGCAATATAGTCCATCTGGCCAAGTTTGATCGAAAATCGCTGAGATGGCGGTCTAGTCATTATTGGCCGTATCTTATGTGGCACGGTCGGTACTGACGTGGACCATCAATGATCGAAACAACGTCGTTTTGAGAATTTTGAGATTTTTTTTTATTTCTTTCTTTTCTTTTTTTTTTATTTTCGTTCTACCCCTTCCTCACTGTTCACCTTCCCGGAAAGGTCGGCCGGGTCACCAGTTCCTCAGCAATGGCGTGAGGGCAAGGGCATTGGAGCCCTCACCCAAATCCAAATGAGAGCCACGATCCTCGTTTGTGGTCTGCAAAGGCCGCATCGCGCAGATCCAGATGAGGGATGGGGAAGAAGCGAAAAGAAGCAAGCAGAGCTTCTCAGTATTTTATCAAAGTGTTGGGGAAGAAGCAAGCATCGACCATGAGACCTCCTCAAAGGTCGGTCTAACGGTTTGACACCTCTAGTCAACTCGATGGCTTGGGACTATGTCATCGCTTGGAAGCTCGGCGACGATCCCTCTATGTACTCACTTCCGACCATGTTTCGATTATAAGCGAATGCTCTTTGTTCTCGCTTCGCGCCTCTCATCAGTCTCTACCGGTTCATCCAAAATGGTAATGTTTTCGAAAATATTTAGACATAAATTGTTATCGATAATGAAATCATTTTTTATTGACTAATTATTTAAGCAATACAAACAATCGTTTTTAGAATAATGTTTTCCAAATCATTCATTTTATGTGAAACAAACGAAACCTAAGCTTGATTATTCAGCTACCACGCTTTGTAGGAACCTTCGTAATCACCACCCGATGCGGACTAGAGCTTAGGATGCCCTTACTCTTTGCCCTTCTACTTTCTCTCTGTTTTTCGGGTAAAAGTCACTTTACATTTTCAGAAAACGAAGAATGGAAGCAATTTGTTTGATTGAATTTCTTGAGACACTGAACATTAGAAAAATTTGTGGTGTCTTTGGTCAGGATTCACGATGAGGAGGTGATATCGAAGCAGCCCAGGCGGATTCATAGGGCAAGCGCTTTGGACTCAAATTCTATTTAGATGAAGGAAAAGAAAAAGAAGACAAAAATTCAAAAAAATTGAAAAAATCGTCTACGTCAACTGTCGGTCATTTGACTGTGCCACATAAGACGGCCAGCGCTAACTGGACTGCCACATCAACGATTTCCGACTAAAATTGGCAAGATGAACTATATTAGAAAATCGCTAAAAAGTTTTGGATTAAATTTGTCAAATTGAAAAGTTTAGAACTGAATTGATCACACCGTATAGCGGATTTATGACTTTTTGAACAATTTTTCCATCTAACAACAAGGCTGAAATCCACTATTACAATACCTAGAGCCTTTAAAAGCGTTTAGAGATGAAATTTGCCTCTCCAAGAGGAACTGTAGTTGACTCTACAAGTACATTAACTTCACTCTACACTCAAAGCACTTTGTACAATAATTACGTCAACACTCTTTTGGAGATTTACGAGTAGAATCACGACATATTTTTGTTCAAAAAATAAGCAAAGATGTAAAAAAAAGCTTTTGAGAGTGTTTTGATCAACTCAGCTAACTTTCTACAACCCCTTTGATGCAATATATACCCCTCCAAACTTGATCGACATGTTGGAGTCTTCAAATAGGTCATGTAGAGCCTTGACGCTCTTGGGGTCCGAGGGTTTGTTCGGCAAGAGGAGCAGCTACGTGGTTGGAAAAGGAGTTTTAGAAGTTTTGGGTCAACCCCAGGGTTTTGTTTAAAGTAGGAGATGGAGTCGCCCCAATCAATTTATGAAAACTAGGCTGATTGGAAACTAGGTGCACGTGTGAAAGCATTGGTCATTTGTGAAAACCAAAGAAACCTGCGGTCCGGGTTTCATTTAAGTGTGGGGAGGCTTAGGGCTTGTTTGGCAACTTGTTAAATAGTAAAAATTTATGTTCTTTTATTCACATAATCAGTTTAGGAGCAGAAATCCATTTATTAAATTTTTTGTGCCCGGGCACAATTTTGCAAAAAATTGTTCTCAGAATCAGTTTTGGAACAGAATCAATAAGCAAAAAAAGTAGCTTCTTGATTCTGAAACAATTTTTCAATTTCTGATTCTTCTTCATTTTCTTCTTTTTTTTGGTTTGTTGTTGTTCTTCGGCCTGTTGCCCGCCACCCGTCGGCCATCGGCCGCCGGCCAGGGCCGGCGAGGGCGGCTTGCGGCCACGACGGCGAGGCCTCACCTAGCCAAGGCGAGGTCGGCCTCGCCAGATCTAGGCGAGGTTGAGCCTCGCCCAGCCTAGGCGAGAGCAGCGGCGAGGGCCGTGACGCCCTCACCGGCCCTGGCTTGTGCCGGCGACCGGCCTTGGCCAAGGAAGAGAAGGGAAAGAAAGAAAAAAAAGAAAGAAATATTAAAAAATTCAAAATATTATTAAAATATTATTAATTAAATGAAATTTTGTGTAGTTACTAAACGCATTTCTGTTCTTTTTTTATTCTAAGAATAGAAATTTTGGGCAGTTACCAAATGCCTTCAAATGCTTAGAAATTGTTTCCGGGCACAGAATAAAAAAGAATAATTTCTAATCAGAATATATTCTCGGACACAGAATGGTTGCCATGCGCTGCCTTAGACTCCCCACAACGCTCTTTTGGTACCACATTTTCCACTTACGTCCTTTAAATACAATTTTCAAATAATTCCTAACATTATTGATGCGACTTATGATTTTTCCAGAGACATAATCAGGGAAATTCCTTTGTCAATTTATGCCCCGGCATGGCTTTGTGTGCTATGTTGGTTTGTGTTTTGAAAGAATGCAATGGCATGTAAAAATTTGCTCGAGTCTTAATTTGTGACGTGTATGCATGTGCAATTGGCTAATGACGTGTAATTAGATGATATATGTTTAGTTTTGAAATTGACGGAGTCATGTTATTATTCGGCCTACTTGAGGTACTTTTGTCCTTTTGATCATAGATAATAAGGATTTTGAGAGCTAAAAATATTTTAGGAAAAATAACTATAATCTTTCTGAAAGTATTCTAGAAAATCATGATATCCATGGGGCCTCGATTTACGATGGGGGGGCCTTAGTCTCCAACCTTTGAATTTGTCCGGACGGATTATCGCGACATTTCGATCTATGAGTTGGTTTTATGCAATGGAATTTCTAATGCAAATATTTAAACAAACAAAATAACCTCCTCTGGAAACTATGATATTCTTTTATTTAAGTGGAATAATAGCTGTAAAATCACATTCTTATATTTTCTTCAAAGAGTAATTTAGGCATTACGACGATCTATTTGTTCATGAAAAGCCTAATTTTAAACCAGTAGAGCAACAACTATTTAATAATTCAAGCCTATCTCCAACAATATAACGATATCGATTTTATTTATGGGGGTTTAGAACGCTTACCTGTCACCTAAATAATTTTCTTCATACCCATTGAGAATCACCGATATCTGCGCGGTTGACCCTCACCGGAATTTCCTTATAAAACAAGATCAAGTTAGTTATTAGAATTTGAGAGAATGAATTGAAAGAGAGTTTTGAAATGCATTACCTTTATCAAAATTAGCAAATGAAGTAGGGAAATTTTGAAAACAAAGGGGAACGATGCACATCACAAGGGAAATGGCATGCATGGTATAAGGCAAATGTGGTGAAAGGCCCCAAACATGATGGACAGGGCTTTATAGGTGCGGAACTATGCTTCAAAAGCCCAGCTCTGCAAGAAACGAGTCTGGGGACATGCTCTAGGACATGCGGCCCATATGAGCTGGGCCGCTGTTCAATTGGGCCTGACATGGCTTGGGCTCACGTGCGATTTGTCGCCATTCCATCACCGGGCTAACACTAGAAGCAATACGTGGCGACCGGAGGCGGCGGGGGCTGACGTCATCACTCTTTCTTTTTTTCTCTAAAGAAATTGAAAATAATATTTTTCAAAAATTTTGACAAAACTTTGTCTAGTCATAACTTTTCTGTCTTAGTTTGATTGACTTAATTTTTACGCCCACAGAAAGCTGGTGGTTGAATGAATGTATGAAGACATTTGAAGGATAAGAAAGATGGGGAAAGTGGGGTACAAATATGTTATCCATAAAAATGTTGGTAGTATCTAAATGTAGTAAATGCAGATGCAAAAAATGTACAACCTCAAAAACTTAGGAGTCAACATTTCACGCTCATAACTATTCAGATTCACACAATATGAAAATCAAACCTATTTAAATATCCTATTCTAGCAATATCAATAATTATATAATACGGTTTCGCGATTTGTTTTCGATTTCATGGTTGAGATGGACATCGTTAGAGGAGCCGTCAAGCTCAAAGGGAAGGTGTTTTGGTCACCAGCAACATCATGGGGCTCGGACTAAGCGACGCCATCGACGTGGGGCTTTGTGCTGGCGGTAACGCGTGAGGGTTGTAGTTGGATATGGATGTGGTCATCTTCTCCTCGTGGTGTTTCTTGCAAAAAATTCAAGAAAAAGGGCAAACAATCCAACGGTTCAAGAAAAAAACATGAGATTATCGGTCAGAGGATATCATGGAGTATTTTAGCTAAAGAAAAAAGGAAATAAAGGACTAATCACAGGAAAACCAATCAAATGGTTGACACATAAATAGTAATATTTTATGACCAAGACCATAAAATCAAATTCTATTGGTTGGACGTCCTATGTCCACGTCAGTGATTACCGACGAAAATTCGCCAAAAGGACTAAATCATTATAAGATTTAGAACTCAATTGGTAAAGTTGAAAGGTTTAAGACTGAATTAGTAGCCATACAATAGGTTTATGATATTTTTGGAATATTTTCCCCTAACTGCACCATGCTCACATTCTAATAGTTGTAAATAAGGAAATAAGTGTTGCTTGCGCAATCATTTACTTTTTAATAAAACGGCACATTTATGAGAATATATTTTTTTTGGTCGAACATTTATGAGAATATTTGAGTGGTTAAACGTAATTAATTATAATAAGATAAGTCTTTAAGCTGAACAGATCAAATCAAATATTTCATTAAGAGTAGTAAGTATAGACATAGGTGGATCATATTTTGTAGCGAATGCAGCAAATCCAATCCCTGTAGTGTGAAGGAAATTTTCTCATTATTTAGAGTTTCATATGTTCTAATGAGAGTTGATTCTTTAGGAATATATGTGACTATGCATTATTATAGATAAATTGTTATTTTGTCTATATAAATATGTTTAACCATAGATAGAGTTATAGAGTAATCATAAATGATTTAAACATTCGAGAATCATTTTTTTTATCTAAAAGTTCAAAGGCACCAAGAAGAAACTCGAAAGAAATTGGGCGTGTGAACTGTGAAGTGGTACATCTCCATCATTGTCCTTCATCTCATTTTTTCTAAAGCCATCAACTTTATTGACTATAAATTGAAAGCTGCAGCTTCTGTGAAGTTGTCTGTCCGTGACTTTCAATTCAATTCCGTGCGTCACGCAACACAAACGTCCAAAATGATGTCTCTCACTAATGAAAGTGGCATCGGACTTCGGGCGTTCAAACCAAGAATTTCATCGTTTATATCTTACAATAAACATCTTTTTTCTCCTTTTCTAATGTAATGTTATTATTGCTAAAATGCCCGATCCAAAAGGTAAGTCTTTTAAGGCGAAGAGATCAAATCAAATATTTCATAGTGAGTAGTAAGTATATGCTTAGGTGGAACATTTTTTTTTGTAGTGAATGCAGCAATCCAATCTCTGTAGCATGAAGGAAATTTTTTTAATTGTCCAGATCCCATGCCTCATAATGAGAGGAGATTCTTTAGGATATTTGTTATTATGCATTTATATAAATAAATTGTGATTTTATCTATATAAATATGTTTAACCATAGATTTAGCTATAGAGTAATCATGAATGATTTAAACGTTTGAGAATCATATTTTTTTTCAATCAAAAAGTTCAAAGGCACCAAGAAGAAACTCGAAAGAAATGGGCGTGTGAAATGGTACACGCCATAATTGTCCTCCATCTCATTTTTTCTAAACCCATCGACTTTATTGACTATAAATTGAAAGCTGCAGCTGCTGGGGAGTTGCTTGTCCGTGACTTTCAATCAAATCCCGTGAGTCACGCAATACAAACGTCCAAAATGATGTCTCTCGCTAACGAAAGTGGCACCGGACTTCGGGCGTTCAAATCAAGAATTTCATCATTTATATCTAACAATAAACATCCTTTTTTCCTTTTCTAATGTAAGGCACTTGTTCTTCTTTTGTAAATTTCTGAAGGAGGATGATACGGTGGAGAAGCTTTTCACATTAAGAACGTAAATAGAAGCTCTTCCCATTAATGAATGTAATGTTATTGTTGCTAAAATGTCCGATCCAAAAGAACAGATGGAATTTGACGAACAAGAATCAGCGCACTCGAAATAAACTGAGGCAGCATTGGGCTATGACACATGTGAAAATGTCCAACCCAAAAACTTGATAGGGAAAGGGAGACCAAATGCGTACAAATAGCATGTAAACGGCATAAACAACCAATGTGGGATACTTTAATAATTTTTATTATACTTCTTTTCCTTGTGTGAGGATTTCTACTCATTACTTCGAATTTGAAGACTTTTTCAAAATATTACGATATTCAAATTTTGAATTTTATTTAGGGTTCATACCACAAAAAATTCCAAACTGGTACTCCTGTGACAAATTTACCCTCCATTAGTTTCCGTTAAATTTTACAGTCAAATTGCTAAGTTTGATGACATGTGGCAATTGACGGGTATACCAGTTTGGGGTTTTATCACTCTGTTTGTCATATTAACTAATTTGTGATTTTTCGTGGTATTAATCCTATATAACGGAGGGTTAATTTGTCATAAGTGTACCAGTTAAGAGTTTTTGGTGATCAAAAAATTAGTTTGGGGTAAAATTGTCATAGGTATACTAGTTTGGGGTTTTTTGTGGTATTAACCCTTTTATTTAATACGAAATAAAAAAACGTATCAAAACATAAAAATATATACATGTTATCATAACTATTTCACTATAAATATGTGAAATGTAATGTTGTTTTTATAAAGATCTCACTAACGAGTGTCATAAAGGCATTAATTAAATTAAGCATCATGCAAAATATTTAAACAGTCTCCTAGAAGTTTCAAAAGTCTTCGTCAATCGTCATGACTTTAACATCAAAGTCCTCGACTTGTATTCGAGAACCACGAGGCTTTCTGCGAAATTGCGTAGAAGACCATTGATCAATCTTTAACATCGGCGGTGGCCATCATCAATCTTCTTTTTTCTTTTCCTTTTCTTCGGCTAAGCATAGTTGTTTCTTATGGTCAAGAAACTCAAGACCATTGACCGGCCATCATTACAATTCCTCAACTATAGATAGTCCATTTCCAAAAAAAGTAAAAGATTTGCACAATCATTTGATTTTTAATATAAAGGCACATTTTATGAGAATGTTTGAGTGATTAAAGGTAATTAATTATAATAAAAGGTAAGGCAAAGAGATAAAAATAAATATTTCATAATGAGTAGGAAGCATATGCTTTGGTAGTGCATAGGTGAAGAACTTTTTGTAGTGAATGCAGCAAATCCAATTCTCTATGGTATGAAGGAAATTTTTCTAATTATCCAGAGTTCCATGTGTCATAACAAGAGGCAACTCTTTAGGAACTTTTTGTTATTATTGCATTTATATAGATAAATTGTGAATTTACAATACTGGATTGGAATTTTAAGTATGTCCAATTATAGATATAGCTATAGAATAATCATAAATGATTTAAATGTTTGAGAATCAACTTTTCTTAAAGGGTAAATGCCACCAAAAACCCCAAACTATGCCACTTGTGATAAATTTATCCTAAAATTTTTTTGTGACACGAAATACCCCAAACTATGCCACTTGTGACAAATTTACCCTGAACTTTTTTGTGTGACACTAAAAATCCCAAACTATACCAATTGTGACACATTTACCCCATAACACTTTGTTCCTAGGGCATTTTCGTCTTTTTCCTTTTTCTATTTTTTTTTTCTTTTTTTTTCTTTCTTCTCCGGCGAAGGGAAGTCGGCGAGGGCGATCTCGCCCGGCACCGGCGAGGGCTACCCTCGCCGGCTTCCCTTCGCCGGAGAAGAAAGAAAAAAGAAAGGAAAAAAAAAACAGAAAAAGGAAAAAGATGAAAATGCCCTAGGGACAAAGTGTTATGGGGTAAATGTGTCACAATAGGCATAGTTTGGGATTTTTAGTGTCACAAAAAAAAGTTCAGGGTAAATTTGTCACAAGTGGCATAGTTTGGAGTTTTTTGTGTCACAAAAAAAAGTTCAAGGTAAATCTGTCACAAATGGCATAGTTTAAGGTTTTTTGTGGTATTTTTCCTTTTTTAAATCCAAAAGTTCAAAAGCAAAAAGTGAAAAGCACAAAGGATGAAATAGTGTTTGTAGACAAAATTTGCTATGTATAGAAAATATCTTCAATCATTAAAAATGTAAAGAGAGTAACGGATAAAAGAGATTACAAAATCAATTTATAATGGTTTTAGCCAGCAGGCACTCAACTTTGCTAGTAGGGAGGGATGGGGACCAAGGATGCATGCGGGGTTTGACTCTAGTGCTCTGCAAAGAGACAGAACAAAAGTTTGAAAGAGAAAGGTAGGACTGACGAAAAAAGAAAATTATAATGGTTCAACCTATCCACTTAACCTCCTCCATTTTCCAAGCGCTAATGGTCTAACAATGAGAAAATTGTCAAAAAAGTTTTGAACGTATTGTACGGCGCCTAATTAAATTCTACACTTTCCAATTTGGTCAAATTAGTTTAAAACTCGTGCAAATATAGCCCATCCAATCAATTTGGACGGGAAATCGTTGACGTGACTGTCTAGTCATCGCCAATTGTATCTAATGTAGCATAGCCGGTATTGACGTGGACTATCAATGATCAAAATAACATTATTTTGAGAATTTTTTATTTTTCATTTTTTTTTGTTAACTCCCTTCCTCAAGGTTCACCTTCCTGAAAAGGGCATTGCGGCCCTCACCCAAATCCAAGCGATGGCCATGACCCTTGCCTATGGCCGGGAAGGGCCGTGATGCTCTTGTGCAAATCTAGGCGATAGTTGGGGAAGAAGCGAAAAGCAAGCAAAGCTTCGCAGTAATTTGTCAGGGTGTTGGGAGAAGAAACAAGCATCAACCATGAGAGCTGTTCAAACGTCGGTCAAGGCTGCACATGACAACTTGCCAAACAGTGTTTGATTCTGTTCTTTTATTCCCAGAATCAGTTTGGGAACATAAATGCGTTTGTTTAATTTTTTGATTCTGGGCACAAATTCTTGCAAATTTGTGCCCAGAATTAGTTTTGGAGCAGAATCAAGAATAAAAAAAAAGTAGCTTCTTGATTTTGGGAACAATTTTGAGAATCAATTTTTTTTCTTCTTTCTTTTCTTGGTTTTTAATGTAGCTTCTAATGTCTGGCCCGAGGACCGCCCTCGCCGGATCTGATGAGAATAAAATATTTTAATAAAAAATATTATTAATAAAAAATATTTTACCGGCCATGGCCGGCAATCGTGCCATGGCCAAAAAGAAAAATATATTTTTAATAAAAATATTTTAATAAAAATATTATTAATAAAAAAATATTTTACATAGCCATATATATTTTTAATAAAATATTATTAATAAAAATATTTGCAAGGAAAATAAAATATTTTACTAAAAATATTATTAATAACAAAATATTTTAATGGGAAAAAAAAAAAATATTTTTTTAATAAAAATTTTAATAAAAAATTTTTTACCAACCATGGCCGGCGACCAGGCCATGGCCAAAAAAAATAAAAATATATATTTTTAATAAAAAAATTATTAATAAAAAAATATTTTACCGGCCATGGCCGGCGACCAGGCCATGGCCCAAAAAATAAAAATTTATATTTTTAATAAAAATATTTTAATAAAAAATGTATATTTTTTATTAAAATATTTTACCGGCCATGGCCGGCAACCAGGCCAAGGCCAAAAAAAAATAAAAATATTTTAATAAAAAATATTATTAATAAAAAAAAAAATATTTTACCGGTCATGGCCGGCGACCAGGCCATGGCAAAAAAAAAGAAAAAATACTTTTAATAAAAATATTATTAATAAAAAAATATTTTACCGGTCATGGCCGGCGAGCAGGCTATGGCCAAGAAGGAGGAAAAGAAAAAAAAAAGAAATATTAAAATATTTAAAAATATTATTAATAAAAAGAAATTTTGTGGCGTTACCAAACGCATTTATGTTCTTTTTCTATTCCAGGGATGGAATTTTGGGCCGTTAACAAACGCCTTAAAATGCTCAGAAACTATTCCGGGCACAGAATAAAAAAGAATCATTTCTGAGCAGAATCTATTCCCGGGCACAGAATCGTTGTCATGCGCAGCCCAAGTGGTTGACACCTCTAGTCATCTCGATGGCTTGGGACTACGTCGTCGTTTGGAAGCTCATCGACAGACACCTCCATGTACTCACTTCCGACCCTGCTTCGATTCTAAATGAATGCTCTCTGTTCTCGCTTTGCGTCTCTCGTCACTCTACCGATTCATCCAAAATGGTAATGTTTTTCTTTTCTTTTATTTTGACATACTTGCAGCTTCATTGAATAAGTGGGGGTGCTGTTGCTCTGGAGCAACGAACTTGGATGGTATCAAAGAGGAAAAACAAGAAGTTAATGGTGCGTTTATCTTGCGAAAAAGTAAATGATTTGAAAAACATTTTCCTAAAAATCATAACTTATATTGCTTATAAAAAATAAATGAATAAGAAATATTGTCATCATTTACGAAAATATTTAGAGATAAATTATTAACTAATTATTTGAAGCAATATAAATTATTATTTTTAAGAAAATATTTTTCAAATTATTCATATACTACAAAACAAACGGAGCATAAGCTTAATCATTTAACTACAATACTTTGTAGGGACCTTCGTAATCACCTTCCGATGAGGACGAGAGCTTCCGAAGTCCTTGCTCTTTACCCTTCTACTTTCTCTCTCTTTTCTGGGTAAAAGTCACTTTTCATTTTCAGAAACGAAGAATGGAAGCGATAATCATCCACTCATTTGATTGAATTTCTTGAGTCACAAAACATTAGAAAAATTTATGATGTCTAGGGTCAAGATTCACGGTGGTGATATCGAAGCAGCCCGGGTGGATTCAGAAGGCAAGCGCCTCGTACTCAAATTCTATTTAGATGAAGGAAAAGAAAACGAAGAAAAAAATTTAGAAAATTTAAATGAAATTGCAAAAATCATTCACTTCAGCCATCGGTTGTCCAGCTATGCCATATAATACGGCAAGCACTAACTGGACTGTCACGTCAATAATTTTCGACCAAAATTGGTAGGATAGACTATATTCGAAAATCATTATAATGTTTAGGACTAAATTTACCAAATTGAAAAGTTTAGAACTGCATTGACCGTCATGTAATAAGTTTATGACTTTTTGAACAATTTTTCTGTCTATCAACAAGGCTTAAATCCATTAATGCAATACTTGAAGCCTTCAAGATGAAATTGCCTTTCCAAAAAGAACGGTAGCTCGCTCTACAAGTACATTAATTTCACTCTACACTCAAGGCACTTTGTACAATAATTACATCAACAATCTCTTAGAGAATTACGAGTAGAATCGTTGTTAACACCTATTTTTAATTACCCAAAATTAATTATTAAAAAATTTAGGAATTAATGTCCTTAATTTCTAAAACCAAAAAAATTTGAATTTTAATTACATTGCATATAGACATAAGTACATTTTCCATTATTAGAGTGTATTTTTCTTCTTTTAATTAATTTTAAAAAAAAAAGAAAAAGAGAAAAAAAGTGGATTGGGCTGGGTCAACCTGGCCTTCTCCTTTTTCACCCCTGCCGGCCAGCCCTCTCCCAGAGAAAATCCGGCGGGTCGCGACAATTGTAATTTTTTTTTTCAAAGAATAAGCAAAGAAGTAAAAAAAAAAACCTTGAAAGCATTTTGTTCAACTCGGCCAACCTTCAACAACCACTTTGATGCAATATATAGCCCTCCAAACTAGATCAACATGTTGAAGTATTCACATAGGTCATGTAGTGCCTTGCCCAACGTTCCTGAGCTCCGAGGTTTTGTTCTGCAGGAGGAGCAGCTATGTAATTGGAAAAGGGTTTTGGAAGTTTTGGGCCATTTCTAGGGTTTTATTCAAAGAAGGAGATGAAGTGGTCACCAATCAATTTAAGAAAATTAGGCTGATCATTTGCGAGAAAACGAAAGACAATTGTAGTAGGGGGGTTCATTTATGTGTGGGGAGGGGTTAGACTCCCCACAACACTTTTTCGATGCCACATTTTCCAATTACGTCCTTTAAGTACAATTCTCGAATAATTCCTCACATTATTGATGTGACTTGTCTTAGTGGGAAATTGACAGCCTTATTCAAGCTTATTGGACAGCAAAATGATGGAGACAACTGAGACAGAGCTGCTAGCAACACTAAAGAAGGATTCTGCAATGAAATAGGCATGTGATATGTTTGTGAGAGTGTCAGTGTTTCTACTTTAAAGATGCTTGTACTACTAGAGTGTCGGTGTTTCTACTTTAAAGATGCTTGTACTACTTATTATATAAGAGGAATCCAATGCTTCTATAACCACACCAAGGTATGCCTATACAAGGCAATGTATTGTGCTAAGAAGGGGCAAGACTTAGCCACGAAAATAAAATCGTGTTGTATTCAAAATCATGGCTCCCTAAGCTCTGTCCTTTCTTCTCCTAGAATGATCTCTTCTAATTAGGATCTTGCTATTAATTCAGTATGGTGATATGATTAAAGTATACTCTCCACTTGCTACAATGTGGTACCTATGAATCAGAAAATTTGGAACTTAAATGATCGTTTTTTAGAAGCAAGTAAGAGACTATAATTTAGTCCCCTTGGAATGGCTAGGTGTGCCTGTTGGTTTTGGGGATAGCATACCTATCTCACTCGTTTCTTTCAACTCAGCCATTTTGGTAAGAAGAAAACCTTTCTAAAAAAAACCTTTAAGAGGAAATTTCCAATCTCCTTTGTGCAGCCCTCATAGCTCTCTATCACATCAAGAGCTCCTCCCGTTCGTATTTAAAGAGGAAATTCAGCCGAAGAAAATAAAGAAGAAGAAAGGAAACATGAGTCATAATAAGAGGCGATTATTTAGGAATATTTTGTTATTATGCATTTATGTAGATAAATTGTGAATTTACAATACTGAATTGAGATTTTAAGTATGTCCAACTATAGATATAGGTATAGAATAATCATAAATGATTTAAATGTTTGAGAATCTTACTTTTTATAATCCAAAAGTTCAAAAGCACAAAGCGAAAAGCACGAAGAAGAAACTCAAAAGACATTGGGCATGTTAAAATGTACACCTCCATTATTGTTTTCCACCTTATTAATTGTAAATCCACCTACTTTATTGACTATAAATTGGACGCTCCACCGAAGTTGCGTTTAACTTTCAATACAAACGTCCCTATAATAAACATCCTTTTTCTCCTTTTCTAATGTAACGGCCTGGTTCTCCTTTTGTAAATTCCTGAGGGAGGATGATCTGGTGGAGAGAGCTTTTCACATTAAGAATGTAATAAAGGCTTTTCACATTCGAGGACCGCAAGGCTTTGTGCGATTTTCACATTCGGGGACCGCAAGGCTTTGTGCGATTTTGCTAGTAGAAAGTATTTCAACAGTGTCTGTTGGAGACACAGAGAGAGGGCTCACCCTGCTAAGTGCGAAGTGAGCTCCTATGGTGAGCTCAGAAACCGGAACGAGCACAAGCAATACATATGGAAGTGAGTATCAGGTGTTCCTGAGTTTTAGAGGACCCGACACTCGTTGTGGATTCACTAATTGCCTCTACGTTGTCTTGAAAGATGCCGGGATTCGTGTTTTCATCGATGACGAGGATCTTCGATCGGGTGAAAGAATTAGTGACAATCTTCTGCGAGCGATCGATGATTCCAAGGTCTACATACCCGTCTTCTCCAAAAACTATGCTTCAAGTCACTGGTGCCTTCGAGAGCTGGCGAAGATGGTGGAGAACACCTCTAAATCTAAAGCTGGGAATAAGAAAGTCATATTGCCCATCTTCTACAACGTGGAACCTGATGATGTGAAGTTGAAAACCATGTTGTACAACGAAGCCATATCGAATTTGGAGCAAAAGATGGAGGATCAGAAGAAGAAGTTCAGCTCTGATGATGTAGAGACGTGGCGGCAGGCTCTCAAAAAAGTTGGCGGCATCAAGGGATGGGAGCCGAATAATTATTCAGGGTAACTTTCTAACCATGATTGTGAAAATAATTTTGTAAAATCGGACCATTGTTCTTATAAAAATTCATTAATTATATTCAAACTCTAATTTCCCTCTTTTAAATAGAAAGTTTCAAATTCTTCTTTTAGTTTTTTTGAACCACGAGATTTCCAAATTTTTTTCTGACCTAATAGGGTTATTTAATTTCGTTTTTCACTTATTTTCCATCATATAAAAAATTTGGCTTTGCTTCATCTTTTTTACACTAATTTGATCCATGTATGTATTAAGATTCCTATTGTATGCCAGAGAACTTGATTAAGGAACTGTTGCCTTTGCAAAGTTCTTTTCCACGTCGAAAGAAATAAGTAAATCTTCTATTACTGTAATTCATTAGATGTTTATATTTGGATTCTTCTACCCTTTTTTGCCAGACATTCTGATTCTTCTGCTTGATATAAAGATCAAACATTTCTCTTTCTCTATTCCTTTAACTTAAACTTGTAATGGATTTTCAAGTTCGTAATTCATCATGTTCCTCAAGCTTTGGGGGTAACGTTGAACTTTTTATATATCCTAAACTTGATCGCGTTCCCACCCAGTCGCTTAGTAGATGATTGGTCAACATGCAAATTTGTCACCTTTTCTCAATTGAAACTTTTCAACTTCGTGGCAGCGATGGGGAACTTATCCAGTCGGTTGTTGAAGCGGTTGTGGTCAGGCTCGAGACAAGAAAAAGACGAGTGACCAAAGATTTAGTTGGAATGGAGGATCAAATAGCAGCCATGAACGATTTATTAGACATCAACTCCGGTGGTGTGCGGCTCATTGGAATTTACGGGATGGGCGGTATCGGTAAAACAACCCTCGCCAAGATTATCTTCAACCAACTATGTCCTCACTTTGGGAGAAACTGCTGCTTTCTTGATGACGTGAGGGAAACGGCAAAAACCAAGGGCTTAGTCGAGCTGCATAAAAAATTATTGTCCAGTATCTCTTCCTATAGTGTGGCTCCTAACATTTCTAACATTGATCATGGGATCAATACGATTGAAGAAACAATTTGCAACAAGAAGACGCTAATTGTATTGGATGATGTTGATGAGGCCGACCAGATCCAATATCTAATTGGAGAGAAAACTTTGTATCCAGGTACTAGAATACTTGTTACTACTAGGGACCAGAGCGTTCTGAAAACTAGGGGTGAGAATAAATTTTACTGTTATGAAATGATGGGGTTGAGCGACGAGGATGCACTTAAACTTTTTTGTAGGCATGCCTTCAATGACAACTCTCCTGCAGCCAATTACCACACTCTTTCAGAAAGGATTGTCTATACTGCAGATGGATTACCTTTAGCTCTTGCAGTAATAGGTTCATCGCTTTATCAGAAAAAGAGAGAAATATGGAAAGAGTGGCTAGGGAAGCTAAAGAAAACACCTCATAAGGATGTCTTGGCAAAGCTAAGGATTAGCTATGATGCCTTAGAGCCAAATCAACAAGAGATATTCCTCGATGTTGCATGCTTTTTCATTGGTGAGAATAAGACTAATCCAATGTACGTGTGGAAAGATTGTCAGTTTTGCCCGGAGGATGCCATCGAGGTCCTTAGTGAGAGGTGCATGATAAAGGTTTTAGGTGGTAATAGGTTTTGGATGCACGATCAGCTTAGAGATCTTGGAAGGGTAATTGCCAAAGAAGGGCACACCAGATTGTGGGATAAAGAGGACATCATTTACGAATTAAGATCAACAAAGGTAAAGTATGGCCAAATCTGAATAGAAAATTGCCTATATCCTCTTCTTAATCGAGGATTCACGTTTATGAATTGGGAGCTACTCTTCTGTTTCGTTTTTTCTTCTCTTCTACGAAATAAAATTGTGGGATATTGACAAATTCCTGCTTCTGCTCCTCAATGTCATTAGCAGACCCAGGAAAGCGTTCAGGCACTCCGTTCGAGAAATCTTGCAACTATCACTTCAGAGCAAATAAAGCGGTTCCCACATTTACGGTTTCTTTGGTTGTCTTGGGAAACCTGCAAAGGTGACTTTACAGGCTGTCTTTCCGAGTTGAAATGGATCAGTTTGAGTTTCAGTTATTCTATTCGTGGCGGCCCTAGTCAATGTTTGGAGGCAACCAATTTGTTGCATCTAGAAAACGCGGTTGTGGTGAATCTTACTGGGCTTGATATCATGGAAGATGTGTTCAAGAGCCTAATCGAGGTACGCCGGTTTCCTTCTTAGTCTAATTTTCTCATTCAATGAAGGACAAAATTTGATGGATTTATTATCTAATTTTCTCATTGGTAGCCTAAATCCACATTTATTTCTTGTCTGTTCTGAAGTTTCATTGGCTTTTGTAGCTGGCAAGGAAATTGAAAGTTCTCACTATTAAGAGTAATCGTACGATACATCGGACACCAACCTTTCCCAAGTACTCAGCTTTAGAGAAGTTGACTATTTCTCAATTTTTGTCTTTGATGGAAATTGATTGCTCTATTGGAAAACTGATGCGACTGACTGAGTTGTGTTTTGAGTCATGTTCTGAACTTGAAAAATTGCCTGCACAAATTGGAGAGTTGCGGAAGCTGCAACACCTCTCTCTTAGGAGTTGTGATCGCTTGAGTGAGCTCCCCGACTCAATTTTGAAATTAGAGTCGTTAACGAAGCTGGATCTATCAAGCACGGGAATTACAAGATTACCGGATTCCATTAGTAAACTATCAAGCCTGTCATCTGTCGACGTATCATTCACACCGATTGAAAAACTGCCCAGTACAATGAGCAAGCTTCTTCAACTCCATACACTGCGTTTGAATCATTGTGATGGGATACAAGAGTTGCCGGAGCTCCCCATAAGTTTGACCACTCTACAGTTGACATCTACATCGTTGCCGACTGTCCCTAACCTCTCATTCCTTACTAATCTAGTTGAACTGGCCCTATCTGATGGCTCTGAATCTATGGCCAGATTAGATGGAATTCAAACTTGCGACTTGCATTGGATTGAGAGTTTATCCAAATTGAGCAAGCTGCAATTTGGCTTTTCAAATGTCCGTGCACCAACTACAGAGTTGGGTTCCCTTTCTCAGCTGAAAGAACTTACTCTACATGGAGTAGATGTGCCAACTTTTAGACAACTTCCGTCAAAGTTGATAATTCTAGAGCTCTACGACACTCGAGGGAAACAAGTACGGCTTCCTCCATCGGAGAAGGAGACTGTATTCGTTTCATCAAGTTCGAGACAATCAGGAGAAAACAAGGCGTTACAACAACTTGAACTTGAATTTTTCGAATACTATGGATCGTTAGAGAGGTTGGTTTGTCTGCGGGAGGAGCCGGGGTGCAATGAGGTACAAGCTCTCGAGTTGATTGATCATTGGAGGGGAGCCTTCCATTTCCCAAGCTCCCTACAGAAGCTTCAAAAATTCGTTCTGTGGGGGTGCCCAGGGCTACAGGATATTCAATTTGTTTTTACGTTGGAATTATTATTAGTATTTTCTGTTGGAGGGTGCACTTCATTAAAAAGGTTAGGCGATTTGTCAAACTTGAAGAACTTGATGGAGTTAACTCTTAAGCGGTGCCCGAGCCTGCAAGTTGTCGAGGGCATCGATGAATTAGAGTTTTTGGATCAGTTGGAAATTGATGGGTGCAGATCACTGGAAAGGATTTTTGATGCATCGAGCTCAAAAATACCAAATAAGTGTAACATGTACATAACATGTAGTGGGGAGTTACCCGACTGTGGTCAATCTATCGTCACTTGGGAGTCTTACAAAGAGAAGATTTTGAATGGAACAAAGCAAGCGTCGGTCTCTGAAATTGAAACAACAGACTCCGAAACAGAAACAGGGGATCCCCTGCAGAAAACGGTGCGCCTTCTTTCTATTCATATATCATCGTTGTTTCTTCTGCTTTGCTTGCTTTCTATTTCTGCTTTATTCTAGCGAAGAGAGACAATGAACCGATTCTAAAACGTGCAACCAAGGACAATCTCATTAAAAATGCCCCATCTTACTTGGAATCTCCATATGCTGTGTGTGTGTGTGTGTCAACTTCGGTGGTGAGGTTGGGGGATATTACAATCCTTCACCATCTATAACAAAAGGGCCTTTCTTAAGAGAAATTTAGGTTCAACAGACCTCAAACTCACCATATTATTTCCTTCTGCAGAACCGGGAAAATGAAGAGGAGAATAGAAAGAGAGAGACAGAGTCGGCAAAAGAACGAGGAAAAAAAAAGAGGGGAAGACTTCAAATAAAAGCTTGGGTGCATGTGGTTTACAGAAAACTTAAGATTTGGAAAATATTTTCTAAGAAATGATTATTTATGTCGTTTATAAAGATGAATGATTGAAAAATAATTTCATCAATCACGAAAATAATTTGGGATAAATTGTTATCGTTTATAAAAATATTTTCCGTTAACGAATTTTTACGAGCGATAGAACTAATCATATTTTGAAAAATATTTTTTCAAATTTTGAGTTTTCCGTGAAACAAGCGCATGCTTGAAGCAAAGCCATTTTATCAAAATAAGATCTGAAGTGAAAAAATCAGTCTCAAATAAGGACATGAGCTAGCCAGTCGGCCAAATGTTCACCGGCCGACATTTTCTGGCGACTAAAAGGAGGGCAATTTTGTCCGAAATCTGTAATCGGTTAAAAAATTGAAGAAAATCCCGAATTGAATTGGGATTAGGGCTCTTTTCCACGTTTGTCTTCTTTCTCTCTTCTGCTGCTCAAGCAAATCGCGCCGTCGCCCGATCCTCGGCCGCTCCGCGCCCAATCTTCGTCGCTGCTCTCTCATTCATGGCAAGCTTCAATCCGTCGTTCGCCGTCATCCCTTCGTTTCCCAGGTTCCGTCGTCCGCGAGCTTCAAGCCCGTCTTAGCGAGCTTCAAGTTGGATGTCCGAGAGCTTCAAGTCCTTCTTCAGTGTCACTTTTCACTCTCGTGCACATTTTCATCTCCACTGCCGCTCAGCTGGAGGAATTTGGTACCACATGAGGCTCAGATGGTTGCACTCATTAACTCCATCAGTGGCGGGAGGCATGGGCCTGAATTCAAGCTCTTGATCACCAGCTAACCGCTGAAGAACAGGCACGAGTGGTGTGGCGGTTGGTGTTTAGTTAAATGTAATTTGTGTGATTTATCTTTGCGTAGTTAAGCATGAGCTCGAGCTCTAGCTTCATATGGTAATAACTGTATAAGGGTCTGCTTTCTCTTGCAATTGTTTGACTTTTGGAAAGCCCAGTCTAGTTATGTTTGCTATGCTTCTGTGGACTGCTCGATTGAGTGCAATCATCTGCCGCCGTGCTGTGCATCTGTTAGTTGGGGTATTACAAGAATTGTGTGTATTTGGTGAGCTGAATTAAGATTAGAAAGTTACATATTTTGGGAAACAGAGTTTATTACAGCTTTGATGGAGAACGGCGATGTGAATTTTCGGAGTCGACCATCTGAGGATCGAACCATTCCCATGAATGTTGATGCAGAGCGCACAAAGCTTTCTACACAGGATGTTGAGCATCTTCTCATGAAGAGTTTCTCTGTAAGTATACTCTAAGGTTTGAATAATGGTCGCTTTAATGAGTATTCGCTGTCTCTTTATTACCTGTGAGGAGCTCTCAATGATTGAAAATGAAGCAAAAAATGCTTCTCTTCTCGGTTCATCATACGGAATTAAATGGGATAACCAGGTTTTATTTTCATATTTTGTGCAGTTGCATTTTCCATTGTTAATTTGAGGTCTGCTGCATATGGTTGAAGGGGCTAGAAGTTTGTGGGTTAGCTGCACGGAATGTGCCTAAAGTGACTGCTGTGAACATGCGCCCTATTAAGAGACTTAGCTAGTATTAATCAACCATAAATAGTATTATACAACAAGTGGTGGCCGATGCGAATCGGCATTTCTTTTTATTCTTTTAACGTTGATGCTAAGTTTCATTATTGGGAGGGTGTAAAAGATGATTACTTTGAGTTATTTATCCATGCTTGTAGAATGACCGGCACTATTTCTGGTGTAAGAATAGAAGAGCTTCAGATATGCGTCAGTGTGCTGTTGCTCAAAATCTAGAGTACAATTTCCTTTTTTTGCATACGCCGTAATGGCAAATACATGGATGTTGTAATTGCTTGCACCTTCTCTGCTCTAGCATACGTAATGGAAAACCGATATTCAAGCATTTACCTTATTTTACAGTAGTCTAATCATTAGAATCTCAACTTAGGTTCATCTTAATGGGGCATAATTGATCAAGTTGAGTGGTTAGTATATATTTCATGGGTGTAGCCAAGAGTTTTGGGGATTCCACAGGTCAAATTACTGGGTGATCGACTGGACAATTGGCTGGACAAAGTACACACGGCTTTGTTATATGTTGAAGCATCCGTTTTTGCAACGATCCTCTGATTTGAACTGAAAGAAGAGAGAAAAATGAGCCACTTTGTAGCAAGGTGCTTGGTCAGGCAGTTGTGCATCTCAATTTACTTCCTTAGTGCTTCATTGTCTTATGCCTAATTCTCCTGTGACATCAGCAATTCCTTCCTACTTTCTCACGTCTAAGATGAGTCACTTTAAAACTGTGGCAACTCGGTTTTATCCTTTGGATGTGGTCATTGGAACACGTACTGATTTCTTTTGCTCATTTGTGTCCATTTTGATCCACCGTCATGTGGATGGTGCCACATTTAATTGCCGAAAGCCCAGGTTTCCTTCTCACTCTAAAACGATATACAATACTGGTTAGATAGGACCTAGAATGGAATTCTTCACCAACATAATTAGGAGACCACCATGTATTTAAGCAGATACATGACTTACTAAGCACCAATCAGATATTTGAAACCAGCGAAAGAGCTCCAGCATATGGTTATCTGACATGAGACCCTGCACCAGGAGTGCAACCAAACCCGCCATCCAAAGTTTTGCTAGCTCACTATATATCTGACAGCCTTCTCCACATTTATCGAATCCAACCGTTTTAGTATCGCAAGACACCATATAGTTAAGAAACATCCTCAAGAAGCACAAAAATTGTAATTGATCAAAGATGAAGACAAGACACCAAGTATCGACTTCTCCCCACATATCCCCAGAGAAAGATCCATCTTCGTTTTGCAATGCTCTGATGTCTGAATCATAGTTCAGTCACAACAATGTAGAACATTTGATACCAGAGATTATCCGATAGTAACAACTTCAATCTCCATCGAGAGAGCCCCCTCGTCAATGTTTGGCTAGCAATGTACACACTATAAAGTAACTGTAATCAAAATTCCATAACATGACATAATCTGACCTCTTCCATTCAAAACATGCGACCTACTAGGAGACTTAGCTGTTATTAATCAACCATAAATAGTTTTATACAAGAAGTGGTGGCCAATGCAAATCAGCTTTTCTTTTTATTCTTCCAATGTTGATGCTAAGTTTCATTATTGGCGGATGTAAAAGATGATTACTTTGAGTTATTCACGCTCGTAGACTGATCGCCACTATTTCTGGTGTATGAATAGAAGAGCTTCGGACATGCGTCGGTGTGCTGTTGCTAAAAAGTCTAAGGTACAATTTCCTCTTTTGCATACGCCGTCATGGCAAATACTTGGAAAATTTGTGAGGTCATCGAGGATCGTAACGATCCTACAAATCCAACAAAAGATTGTGTTCGACTTTGTTTCGAACAATCGCATGCATATTAACATTGAACAGACGGAATGAAGCTCATCTCTATTTCGAATTGGAGAAGATGCGTCCGTGCTCAAATTGCTTGATTTGCGTTCCCAATATCGGAATCAAGCATAAAACAATATCCTAGCATACAGTTCAAGAAAACAATGTCATTCAATCAAACAAGCAAGTTCCATCACGAGTAATTCGACGAACACCCATCAGCAATTATGATTCGAAAACAACTACCCCATAACATTTCTGAAAATCTCAATTTGACCTTCTCTCGCTGCCTGAGCATAAAACCGTACAGCTCCAGTTAAAGACAATCTAATCAGCGAAAAAAACAGTCACGATGCTCTTCGGTTTCATGGAAGAACAGAAGCTCGGGAAATCGAAGATGAATTTGGGTGAAAATGAAGATGTGAGTTCGATTCAGAACAACAAAAAAAACCGCTCTTCGGTTACACGGAAGATGAGATTCTTCCGACTCCCCCCAAACCACTGGCTCCCTTTCGTTACAGGCTTTGATCTTCTGAGGAACGAAGGTCTTCGGTTTTCCCGGTGCCGCCGCCGCCGCTTCCAAAGTCGAAGCCGATCGGGCGGGCTTCTATTGAAAAGTGCGGGCTTGGGCTCACGGTGGTGTCGTCGCTCCAAATTTTCCTCATTTTCCTCTACGAAGAAAATTCAAATTTTGTTATTTCTTTAATCTTTCGAGACTTTGGTAAGGACGTAGGAGCCACATGGAGCCAACTTGGCATTTGGGGGCCACATGAGCATTTTCTTTTGTTTTTTAATGGAAGTCCAATGTGAACGAACAAACCATAGTTCAAGAATTTGTTTGCAAAAAAATAAAAATAAAAAATTCAAAGACGACGTTGCACAAACCGATAAAGGTTGGGGGTTTCCGGTATCGTTATTCCATATCGAGATGATAACTTGCAAAAGAAAAGTGGGAAGTTTTTGGCATTTGTCATCTAAACCGATAAAGCTCAGGGGTTTCCGGTGCCAACGTGAACAAACAAAACATAATTTACGGCTTTGATCGCACAAATAAAAAGATTCAGAAATTACATTGCAAAAACCGATAAACTTTAAGGATTTTGAAAGCTTTATTCCATGACAAGATGGTAACTTGCAAAAGAAAAGTGGGAAGTTTTTGGCATTTTTATCTTTAACTTTAGCATCACTAAGAAACATTTCTCTCGATGCCGAAGAGATGATGATATCTCACGTACATTGACGTCATTTTACTACGTGGAGGCCACAATCATTGGTCTGATTACGTCAATAATACCAAGTTTAGGCAGAGCAATAATTAAAGACATGGTCGGACTCGAACAGGACATTATGATTAAAGCACCACTTTCGTGAGAACGGGACTTGGAATTAACTTAAATACTAAATTAGCGGGGCAAATGTGAAAGTTAACTTTATGACTTTTGGTGGACAAACGTGATGATCAACACCGACAAATTTGTCGGCCAAAAAAAAAACACCGACTCGTTTCAAGCTACTAACAAAATGGAAACTATTTGGGCAAAAAGATATCGCATATCTCTTTTCCGTAAGATACCATATATATAGGGTTAATACCACGAAAAACCCTAAACTGGTACACTTGTGACACATTTACCCCAAATTATTTTTTTTACCATAAAAAACCCCAAACTGGTACACCTGTGACAATTTTACCCCAACTAATTTTAATATTATTTTTGAATTTTTTTGAATTTTTTTGAATTTTTTCTTTTTTCTTTTCTTTTCTTTTCTTTTTTTTTTCTTCACTTCAACCTCTGGCCGGTCGCCGGTCCGGTGACCGGCCAGAGGCGGAAGTCGGCGAGGGCCGCCCTCGGCAGCCGCTGGCGAGGGCCGCCCTCACTCGACTCGGCAAGGGCGACCCTCGCCGGATCTAGCGAGGGCCGCCCTCGCCCGACTCAGGCGAGGGCCGTCCTCGCCCGCCCAGGCGGCCTCGCCCGCCCGAGGGGCTGCCTCGCCCGAAGCCAGAGGGCAGCCCTCGCCCGACGCAGGCGAGGGTCGCCCTCCCCTGAGTCGGGCGAGGGTCGCCCTTGCCTGGGCGGGCGAGGACAGCCCTCGCCCGACGCCGGCGAGGGCAACCCTCGCCCGACGCAGCGAGGGTCGCCTCGCGTATTCGGCGAGGGCCCTCGCCCGAGCCGCGAGGATCGCCTTGCCCCGGGCGGGCGAGGACAGCCCTCGCCTCGACGCCGGCGAGGGCGGCCCTCGCGTACGCAAGCGAGGGCGGCCCTCGCCCGACGCAAGCGAGGGCGGCCTCGCCGATGCAGCGAGGGTCGCCTCGCCGGATCTCGGCGAGGACGGCCCTCGCCGACGCCGGCGAGGGCGGCCCTCGCCGGCCGCGAGGCGGCCTCGCGCTCGCCTGCGCCGATCGCCGGACGGCGGCACCGCCGGAGGTTGAAGATAAAGAAAAAAAAATAAAAGGAAAAAATAAAAAAATAAATAAAAATTCGAAAAAAATAAAAAATAATATTAAAATTTTAATTCAGGGTAAAATTGTCACATATGTACCAGTTTGGGGTTTTTTGTGGTAAGTTCAGGGTAAAATTGTCACAGATGTACCAGTTTGGGGTTTTTGATTGTCAAAAAAATAGTTCGGGGTAAAATTGTCACAAGTGTACCAGTTTGGGGTTTTTTATGGTCAAAAAAATAGTTTGGGGTAAATGTGTCACAAGTGTACCAGTTTAGGATTTTTCGTGGTATTAACCTTATATATATATATGTTTTTTTTTGTGTATATTGTCTATTCTCATATTTAAAAGGACTACAAGATAAGGGAAAATAATGGAACGATTAATCCTAGGGAAAATAACCCAATCAGCCCTAAACTTATTTTATGGATGCCACTTTAGTCCTAAATTTTTCAATTTTACTAATTTAGTCCTAAACCTTTACGCAAAATTCTAATGTAGTTCTTCCAATTAATTTTTACTGGAAATCACTGACGTGGTCGGAAGGACAACTTTAGAATTTTGCGTAAATATTTAAGATTAAATTGACAAAATTGGAATGTTTATGACTGAATCAGAATTCGTACAAAAGGTTTAAGAGTGACTAGACAATTTTCCAGTTAATCAGATTTTTAATGCTTCCTATGTGGCTCAACTACATTTTTCATTATGCAGGAAGGATAACAAAAATCGTTCTCTAACTTTTTGTTATGATTTATTCCGCGTCTTCTATTATTTTGAGCATGCATTTTACGCCTTCACGTTGAAAAAAGGTCTAAATTTTACATCTTCGAGTCTAACAAACTAGGGAAATTAGATTGTGCAAAGTGTAGATTTTTTTGAAACCTCTTGTTGCATAGTGTGGATAGATTTCGGAATTAGCAGATATGAAATTAGTATTTGAGGTGAAAATGGAAGATTGGTTTTTGTAATCTGCAAGAAAACGTTTCTGCTAGTTTTCATAAGGGAGATTGAAACAAATTAACAGAATAGCGTCTTGACATCACTCAGTTGCGTTGGATGATCTAATGTACAGATAAAACATACATTATTCACTTCCATTTCTCTGCAAATATGATTCCCAGATAGGACTTCTCTCTGTTAAATAAGCTTTCTGACTTATGTACCCGGTCGAACAATCTTGATGCTTCCTATTATCTTCTTTTGTTTTTGGGTAACAGTATGGGTGATATATGAACTTTTCCCTGTTTTTCAATTTTGTCCCGAAAACATTTGGCAATTTAAGAGCACCTGTACTTTTTGAATTTGACTCAATATTATCGTTCCGTTAACTAGACTAACAAAAATTACTGATGTGGCAGTTAACTAGCTATTCAATTTAGACTGGATACGAGGCTAGGTCGTGCTACCCAGATATGAACTCGAGCGCCTCAACCAATGGAGGTCACGTGCCTAGTCCCAACCTCCATTGGAGGTCGAGAGAGAGAGATATGAAAAGCACAAAGCTAATACTCCTCCATCCCACAATCCAAAAGCAATCATCTTCAAACACCAATCGCTTGTGGCTCATCCTCATCATCACCTTCTTCACCACCGCTTTCACTCTAATCCTAATCACCACCGCCGCCGCCGCCGCCGCCACAAGCACCGCCACGGGCTCTGCCGCCTCTTCATTCCAGCTTCGACTTTCCATATCTAACGCCCTCCTTCACTACACTGCCATTACCAACTCCACCCACATGACGTCCACCAAGCTCGCCACTGTAACCGCCGCAATTGCCCGTTGTGCCACCGCTGCCTCCCTCTGTAACCTCCTCATTTTCGGCCATACCCACGAGGCCCTCTTGTACACAGCCCTCAACTTCAACGGCCGCACCGTCATCCTTGATGAGGACGAGCACCTTATCTTGAGGTTTGAGCAGCAACACCTGGGAATCGAGGCCTACGACATGAAGTACGTGTTGCGAAATTCAAATCGGCATTAGTATAAATATTACAAACAATACAGAATTGTAAAAAAATGAAATTACAATAACAGAATTGGAATCGATACAAATGGATACCGAGGCCTGTGTTCAACATAGTTTCCTTAAAACAGATTCCTTCCTTCCAGCACGCAATTGAGGTTTCGTGAACGTCTGTCTCCCAGGATACAACGGTTGACGGCTAAGAAGTAATCAGAACTTCAAAGCTTCCGGCGAACTTGAACAAATTGTGGAACTGAACACTATCGAAAACAATGCAAAAATGCAGAGAATATAAAACAGAAGAAGAATAATTTCGATAAAAAAAAAATAGAACAGAGGGGAGAGCATTTCGGGAATAATAACGGCCGATTAAATCTGTCGTTACAAAATCAATACAAATAACGGACGATTAAATATGCCGTTATAAAATCAATACGAATAATGGATGATTAAATTTGCCGTTATAAAATCAATACGCATGGGAATAACGGCTGATTAAATCTGCCGCATGTTATAAAATTCGTAACAGTTTGAGTTGGAAAAAATAAATCAGAAGGCAAAATTGGGCTCGTCGCGATGCCCACTTTTCAGTCCTGCAATCGTGTACACGGGACGTGCGCTCGCGCCCAAGTTTCAGCTTGTTGGGCGTCGGATTTGCACCCCCCTTGTGCCTGCGCGTGAGGCATAGAGTTTGTGCTATAATAGTTGCCACTTCAAATGAGTGTAACTGTATATAAAGCACTCCATAGTCTTCTTTCTTTTCCAATGTGGGACTAGTGTTTTTCCACTTCCCACTTCCAACTCAAGGGTGTTCTTTGAGCATCAGTTTCTCATTCATTCACCCATCAATTTATCCCATATTTTCAACAATCTCCCACATGAATGAAAATTATTTTAGTTTTGACTCTGTGATAGTGTTCAACAATTGAAACCTGCATAAGATAGGTAGGTGTTACCCTTTGAACCTTCCCTTGTGAAAGTATATTTACTTTACTAGTTGTCCAGTAGACATGATGTCCTTGAACTGTCCAGCTTTCTTATGTAAATGAACCATACACTTCACACAGGAATCATCTAAACGTTTGTTCAGTTCTTATAGTTATGTTCGTTTTGGCCATGAACATCAACCTGGTTCTGCAAGAGTTTCTAAAGAATTTAGCCCTTAAATAATTCTCCTTTAAAGCGGCCCCACTTCTCTCTCACATAGGTGATTACTTAGTTTTGAGTAATTTGTTTACTCCACTTAAGAATCATTAAAGCAAAAATGCTATCCTTTCCTTTACAATATCACTGTTATTTTATATAGGAATGGTTTTAGGGATAACCCCCACAGTGACATCACTAAGTTTATATAATTAGGTTATCCCTTTGAACCTAGATCTTGGGATCTCCAGTCAACTAGGTTGGGTTTCCTTTATATAAATTTATTCTTTCATGGGCTTCAGTCCCATTCCTCTTGTCGATTTCTCAACTAACTCTCTGTTTAACCCTTTGGTTAGCGGATCCGCAATATTAGCCCTTGACTTTACATAGTCAATAGAGATAATTCCTGTTGAGAGTAGTTATCTAATGGTATTATGTCTACGACGTATATGTCTAGACTTACCATTATACATATTACTCTGTGCTCTTCCAATCGCAAATTGACTATCACAATGTATACTTATTGGTGGCACAGGTTTTTGCCATTTTGGAATATCCTCTAAGAAATGGTGTAGCCATTCAGCCTCTTCACCACATTTATCTAAAGCTATAAATTCAGATTCCGTTATAGATCTGGCTATAACAGTTTGTTTACAGGATTTCTAAGATACGGCTGCTCCTGCTAGTGTGAATACATATCCACTAGTAGATTTTGAGTCTTTTATATCAGATATCCAGTTCGCATCACTATATCCTTTTAGAACAGCTGGGTATCTGGTATAATGCAGGCCATAATTACGAGTATATCGTAAGTACCTGAATACTCTCACTATTACTTTCCAATGGTCAGCACTCGGATTGCTCGTATATCTACTCAATTTACTAACCGTATAGGCAATGTCTGGTCTAGTACAACTCATTAAGTACATTAGACTTCCAACAACTCTGGAGTACTCTACTTGAGATATACCCTCTCCTCTATTCTTGGACAGATGAAGACTATTGTCTAATGGTGTTCTAGCAATACCAGAATCATTCATCTTGAATTTTTCAAGAATCTTGTCCACATAGTGTGACTGGTTTAAAATAAGACCTTCTAACGTTCTTGTGATTTTAATTCCTAAAATCATATTAGTAGGTCCCATATCTTTCATGTCAAATCTTGAATTCAACATACACTTGATAGATTTGATCATTTTATCATCACTACCAATAAATAGTATGTCATCTACGTAAAGACACAAAATGACATAGCCATTTGCTGTCTCTTTAATGTAGACACATTTATCACATTCATTGATCTTAAAACCATTAGTAATCATTGCATTATCAAACTTTTCATGCCACTGCTTTGGTGCTTGTTTTAGGCCATACAATGATTTCACCAATTTACAGACTTTCCTTTCTTGTCCTGGAACTATAAAACCCTCAGGTTTTTCCATGTAGATTTCTTCATCCAAATCACCATTTAGGAAACCTGTTTTTACATCCATTTGATGTACTTCGAGATTTTGCAATGCTGCAATTGCAAGTATCATCCTAATGGAAGTTATTCTCGTCACAGGAGAATAAGTATCGAAGTAATCTAAGCCTTCTCGTTATTTGTATCCTTTGATCACAAGTCTGGCTTTGTACTTATCAACGGAGCCATCTGCTTTCATTTTCTTTTTAAAAATCCATTTGGACTTTAAAGGCTTACAACCAGGAGGAAGATTCACTAGCTCTCAAGTATGATTCTGCAAAATAGAATCAACTTCACTTTTTATTGCTTCTTTCCATAGAGGTCCCTCAGAAGAATTCATAGCTTCTGCATAATTTAATGGTTCATTTTCTAACAAATAAGTTAGAAAATCATTTCCAAAAGATTTTTCCACTCTTGCTCATTTCCAAGTATGATTCTGCAAAATAGAATCAACTTCAACTTTTATTGCTTCTTTCCATAGAGGTCCCTCAGAAGAATTCACAGCTTCTGCATAATTTAATGGTTCCTTTTCTAACAAATAAGTTAGAAAATCATTTCCAAAAGATTTTTCCACTCTTGCTCTTTTGCTACGTCTCGGTTCTAGTTCTTGATCTGAGTCATGAATTTCATGAGCCGAATCGTGACTTTCTTCATTCATAGTTTCATTCTTTCGTTTAGATGAACTTGATCCATCATTGGATTTACAAGGAAATACATTTTCAAAGAATGATGCATTCCTAGATTCCATGATCGTATTCTTGTGTATATCTGAAATTTTAGATTCATGCACAAGAAATCGATATGCATTACTGTTATGTGCATAGCCTATAAAGATACAGTCCACCGTTTTAGGACCTATCTTTGTCTTCTTTGGTGTTGGAACCGCCACTTTTGCAAGACACCTCCACACTCGTAAGTGTTTGTAGGATTGTCTCCTACCTTTCCATAACTCATAAGGGGTTTTATCCTCTTTCTTTCGAGGTACCTTATTTAAAAGGTAATTGCTTGACCGTATAGCTTCTCCCCACATATTTTGAGGCAAACCTAAATTTAGTAATATCGCGTTCATCATTTCTTTCAATGTGCGATTTTTACGTTCAGCAACACTATTTGATTGAGGAGAGTAAGGCGCAGTTATTTCATGTATAATTCCGTGTTGTGCACAGAATTCACCAATTGGTACTTCGTACTCGCCACCTCTATCACTTCTCGATCTTTTAATTCTCTTATTAAGTTGATTTTCAACTTCATTCTTATAGAGAATAAATTTCTCTTAGGCTTCATCTTTGCTTTTAAGCAAATACACATAGCAGTATTTAGTGTTATCATCGATAAAGGTAATAAAATATTTATTACCACCTCTCGTTTGTACGAATTTCAAATCGCAAACATCACTATGAATTAATTCAAGGGGTTCGGTGTTTCTTTCAATTGTTTGAAATGAAGATCTCGTTAATTTGCCTCAACACAAATTTCACATTTATGTTTTGAATCAATTTGAAATGAAGGTATATGTTCCAAGTTAATTAATCTACGCAATGTATCATAATTAACGTGTCCTAGTCTACCATGCCATAAATTGGAAGACTCAAGCAAATAAACGAAAGACTTATTATCTTTATTGATAATTGTCATTACATTGAGCTTAAAAAGCCCATTAGTTACATATCCCTTCCCCACATACATTCCGGATTTAGACAAAATAACTTTATCTGACCCAAACACCATACGAAATCCATGCTTGTTCAACAGAGACCTAGAAACTAGGTTTTTTCGGATTTCTGGCACATATAGGACATTGTTTAGAGTCAGCTCTTTTCCAGAGGTCATCTTCAGCAACACCTTCCCTTGGCCTTCGATAGCAGAAGAGGCAGAGTTTCCCATAAAAACCTTTTCCCCATTAATTGATTCAAGATTTGTGAACAGGTCCTTATTAGAGCATATGTGCCTAGTGGCACTAGTGTCAATCCACCATTCTTTCGGATTGGACCCAACTAAGTTTACTTCATAGATCATTGCAGAAAGGTTTATGTTTGACACGTCTTGAGCGATGCCATTCACCATATTTGCCTCATAATTCTTCTTCTTCTTCGGAAGTCTGCAATCCACAGATCTATGCCCCATCTTGCCACAGTTGAATCATTTTCCTTGAAACTTGTTCTTGGAAACTTCTCCTTTTGGTCCCAACTTTGGCTTGGCAATCTTCTTGTTCTTGTGGCCTTGCCTAAGCTCCACAACATTTACCTTAGATGTAGTAAGATTGAACCATTTGCGTTCAAATCCTTTATTGTCTTCTTCAATTCGAAGTCTAACAATCAGCTCTTCTAGGTTCATTTCCTTTCGCTTATGCTTGAGATAGTTCTTGAAATCCTTCCACCCAGGAGGTAGCTTTTCAATAATAGCAGCCACTTGGAAGGTTTCACTCAAGATCATTCCTTCAGCTTAAATTTCATGCAAGATCACTTGAATCTCTTGCACTTGACTGATCACAGTCTTAAAGTCCACCATCTTATAATCAATGAATCGACCGACAACAAATTTCTTTGCTCCGGCATCCTCTGTTTTATATTTTCGGTCCAAGGCTTCCCATAATTCCTTTGCCGTCCTTTTTGCACAATAGACATTGTACAATGAGTCATGTCAACCATTCATGACATAGTTCCTACACAGGAAGTCAGAGTGCTTCCATGCTTCAATAGCGTTGAAGGCTTGCTTATCCGTTTCTCCATCAGATATCTTAGGAGCTTCCTCAGTCAAGAATCTTGCAAGATTCAAAGTTGTTAAATAAAACATCTTTTGCTGCCACCTTTTAAAGTTCTATCCGTCAAACTTTTCAGGTTTCTCACCATGGTGGACAAAAACCGTAAAAGGAACAGAGGATGAGCCATGCAGTTGGACAGCCGAGGCATAGGCAGAGTTTTTGGTGATGTTGTCAGCAGCCACATCGACACCATCGTTTCCAGCAGCCACATCCACGACTTCGTTCCCAGTAGCCATTTGAATTTCTTTAAAAGCACGAATCTGTTTTAAGATTGTTGCGAAATTCAAATCGGCATTAGTATAAATATTACAAACAATACAGAATTGTAAAAAAATGAAATTACAATAACAGAATTGGAATCGATACAAATGGATACTGAGGCCTGTGTTCGACATAGTTTCCTTAAAACAGATTCCTTCCCTCCGGCACGCGATCGAGGTTTCATGAACATCTGTCTCCCAAGATACAATGGTTGACGGCTAAGAAGTAATAAGCACTTCAAGCTTCTGGCGAACTTGAACAAATTGTGGAATTGAACACTATCGAAAACAGTGCAAAAATGCAGAGAATATAAAACAGAGGAAGAATAATTTCGATAAAAAAAAATAGAACAGAGGGGAGAGCATTTCGGGAATAATAATGGCTGATTAAATCTGTCGTTACAAAATCAATACGAATAACGGACGATTAAATCTGTCGTTATAAAATCAATACGAATAACGGACGATTAAATTTGCCGTTATAAAATCAATACGCATGGGAATAACGGCTGATTAAATCCGTCGCACGTTATGAAATTCGTAATAGTTTGAGTTGGAAAAAATAAATCAGAAGGCAAAATTGGGCTCGTTGCGAGGCCCACTTTTCGGTCCTGCAATCGTGCCCAAGTTTCAGCTTGTTGGGCGTCGGATTTGCACCCCCATGTGCCTGCACGCGAGGCATAAAGTTTGTGCTATGATAGTTGCCACTTCAAATGAGTGTAACTGTATATAAAGCACTCCATAGCCTTCTTTCTTTTCAAATGTGGGACTAGTGTTTTTTCACTTCCCACTTCCAACTCAATGGTGTTCTTTGAGCATCAATTTCTCATTCATTCACCCATCAATTTATCCAATATTTCCAACAGTATGAGATGAGGGTCAGTGAAATGAAGAGGCTGCTCGAGTCAGCTAGAGGCAAGTTCTGCGGCGAGTGCCGGCCAGTGCAGAACCTGCTCTTCTCGGAATGCAAGCTCGCATTGAACAGCTTGAGGAATCACGTGTATCAGTTGAGTTGGGATGTGATACTAATCGACGGGCCGAGCGAGTACCATGAAGCGGCCCCAGGGAGGATGTCGGCGATATTCACAGCGGCTGTGCTGGCCAGGAGCAAGAAGGGCAGGGCAGCGGAGACGCACGTATTCGTGCAGGACTTCGATAGGGAGGCGGAGAGAGGTTATAGCGACGAGTTCTTGTGCAGGGACAACTTGGTGGAGGTTGTTGGTAAGCTTGGGCATTTTGTTGTGGAGAGAGCGAGTGATGAGAGATTAACGACTGAGTTTTGTAGGGTTTCGGCTTTGGCCAATTCATCTTCGTCGTCAACATCAATGGCGTAATTGTGGGATTCACAGGTGGTTGACAACAAGGATGATGATTGAGCTGGGGATTGTTACTAATATTTTTCTCCAATCTTTTAGATGCCATGTAATGACCAAAAGTATTAAAAAACAGACATAAGAATCGCAACAAGCATATAAACTTTACTGAGAAAAAAAGCTTCGTTATTAATTTTAATGCAAGCTTGCTCTGGAGATCTATACGTACTAGTTTTAATTAGTTGAAAATGGCATTTTGAATTCCTTCCTAAACGTTGAAATAAGCAAATAGACTAAATATATCAAATTAATCACTTGAAAGAAAAAAATTAACTATACCATAGAAAATAATCAAACGCAAGAACTAAAACCATCCGAGAACTATATACCCTGGAGGCCGTAGCGTTCCGTGGGACATCTATTTTATTTTTCATTTATGCTTTTCGATTTTAAGTAGATTTTGGGCCCATTGTGAATTTTTGTTTGGTTTAATATTGGAAGTTGGTACTTTTTCACTTTTGGGCTTTTGAAATTTAAATGGTTTTAAAGCTACAACCTCAAATAGGTTCGAATGTTGCTAAATACTTTGGGGCCGTTGTGAATTTTTGTTGATGTGGTGTAAATGTCGTTAAATATTTGTTGATATTTATCTTCTTCTTTTTTCTTTATATTCAGACGTTGACTCTATCTTTGACCTGGAATTCTTCTTCTTCTTCAAAATATTTAAACCCTAACAATGCAATTCCTTTGTACCCACTCACGACCTTTCTTCCGCTAGCCTTGGCTGCACCTCAAATGCTTGAGCAGCCATGGCGACCGCGAGCTGACTTCTCTCACGTGTAATTACAAAATCTGACAGCTCAGGCTATAGCCCCCGACAATCCCACTTTTCGGGTAGAAGAGACCTTGTGCAGTGATTTATATTTGAAATTCGGTCTCAAACAATCGCCATCTCTAAGTATTTTTTGAGAATTCAGCTCGTGTGATCGCGTCGGTCGATAAGAATGGCGTTGGAACAAGACCCTTTTCTAGTATATGCGTGACTCGGATGCAAGAGACAGGAACGGATTGAAAGCGTCTTAAGTGGAGCGAGAGTCGTAATGCCCCATTTCTTCAACCACAACCCCCCTCAAGCGTTGCCACCAGCAACAAGCCTACGTTGATGGCATTGCTTACCCCATCCATTGCGACCGATGTAGCCTCGCCTCAGTCCGACCCCCACGATGCTGCTGGCGATCAAAACACCTTCCCATCGAGCTCGACTTCCCCTGTCCATCTCGCCCATGAAACAAATCGTTTTTTTGTGGTTTGGCTTGGTTTCCACTTTTTCGAAACCAAACGAAACCGTAAAACGGCATTGTATAAATTATTGATATTGCTAATTATTTTTACCATTTATACATGAAATAGCCTATTTAAATATGTTTGATTTTCATTTTGTGTGAATTTATTAATTGTGGTGATCATAGAATATTGACACCTAACTTTTTGAGGTTGCACATTTTTTGCATCTGCATATAGATGCTACCGACATTTTGTTAGGAATAACATATTCGTACCGAAGAAAACGTAAGGCCCCGCTACGAATTTCATTTAAATCTGGTTGTGAAATTGAATTCAAATCGACCTGACACGCAAAATGAGCCATAAATTCATTTGAACTTCCGAGCCGAAGCCCGCACGAGCCTGGCTGCCTTTCATGGGCTCGACCAAGAGGGAAATATGCGACAGACTTACCCGCCCAGCACAAGCGAAAGAAGAAAAAAAGAAGAAGAAGAAGAAAGGAAATAAAAGCAAGCACGTGCACGATGTAGTTCAATTTGCACACGAATCTTAATAAAAATTTTCATTTCTAATTAATAGTTAATTTCATCAATTAGTAAAGATGTAATCATCCAAGTTGATTTCGCATAGTGTGGATTAGTTTCGCTCTAATTCGTAGCATTTCATCTAGTTTTCTTTATTTTCTGAGGTGCACTAACTTCGTTCTCGCGGGAAGTTTAAGGTTGAAATTCCAAGGGAAAGCAGTGCAATTTTTCATGAAATTCGGATTTATATTGCATATTATTTTGGCATCTAATTTAGATGCATGCATATAAATTATAGTTCATATTTATTTTGGCACTTAGTTAACTTTTTGTTTAATTTCGCTTCACTATAAAAAAAATATAAACAAAGAAGGGGAAAAGGCGAAAAAGAAAATAACAAATAAATAATAGGCTGCATGCTTAAAGGAGTTGATACCACTCTCCTCACTCTAACATGGTGCGAACAGAGATGCCAATGAGGTCTATGTGGCACGGTCAGTTTTGACGTGGATAATTTTTCCATTTTTCTTTTAATTTTGCAAAATTTGTTAGTATTTTTTGTTTTGTTTTCTCTTTTTTTTCTTTCTTCTTTTTCAACTATGTACCGACGAGGGCCGCAATGCCCATGCCTGAATTGTAGACGATGGTTTCAACTAAAATCATTTGGCTAAGTCTTTGATTTCGTTTCAAGGAGTTGGGAATTGCTCAATTGAATCATGGGTTGATACCATCTCCTTACTCTAAACATGGTACGAACAGAGACGCCCTATAGTTGTCGTCGAAACCTCCCCTATGTAACTTTTCTCTTATTCGAGTGATGAAATGAAGCAAGTTCTGATATCAGCTCAAATCGGATGGTAGAAAGAGGAGAGAGAACTAGCAATGTTTGACCAGGAGTAGTTAATTAGGATCTTTCATATGAACATAAAATTAATAACTCACAAAAAGGGGTAGGGGTTTGGTGGTGCGGTTTAATAATTAGAAATTTTTCTAGGTAACATTTCAGAGTGGGTCATCCCTTTGATATGTGAATATGAAATGGTTGAAAGTCATCGAATGTGGCCACGTCAAGACGTCTTGAGGGAAATAATGGAGTATTTTAGCCAAAAAAAAAGAGGAAATAAAGGAAAAGTCACAGGAAAACCAATCAAATGTATACAATCTAATGGTTGAAACAGAAATTGTAATATTTTATGACCAAGACCATAAAATCAAATGCTATTGGTCAGATGTCGGGTGTCCACGTTCGCAATTATCGACAAAAATTCACCAGAAGCACTATAATGGCGAATCATTACAAAGTTTAGAACTCAATTGGTAAAGTTGAAAAGTTTAAGATTAAATTAGCCGACATACACTATGTTTAGGATTTTTTTGGAAAATTTTCCTCTAACTGCACCATGCTCACATTCTAATAGTTGTAAATAAGGAAATAAGTGTTGCAAAAGATTTGCGCAATCATTTACTTTTTAATATAACGGCACAATTTATAAGAATATTTGAGTGGTTAAAGGTAATTAATTATAATAAAAGATAAGTCTTTAAGCTGAAGAGATCATATCAAATATTTCATTAAGAGTAGTAAGTATAGACTTAGGTGGATCATTTTTTGTAGTGAATGCAGCAAATCCAATCTCTATAGTATGAAGGAAATTTTCTCATTATCCAGAGTTCTATATGTCATAATGAGAGACGATTCTTTAGGAATATATTGTTACTATGCATTTATATAGATAGATTGTGATTTTATCTATATAAATATGTTTAACCATAGATATAGCTATAAAATAATCATTTTTTCGAAGGGATTTGGATGCAAATTGGAGATGACGACAACCGCCATTTTTTTAAAATATGGTTAGTCCAACTGTCATGGCCACTGACACAGCGATTAGGACGGTCCACAGACAGTTTCGTTCATCATATTAAAAAAATAAAAAAAAATATAAATTTCGTTTGCTTTCACAGAAAATAAATGAATTAAAAAATATTTTCTTTAAAATAATCATTTTTCTATTTTTTGAAATAATTAATTAATAAAAAATATTTCCATTATTGACAATAATTTGTATTCAAACATTTTTATGGACAATGAAATGATTTTACATTCATTCATTTTTATAAGCAATACAAGCAATCAATTTTAAGAAAATATTTTTCAAATCATTTATTTTTCGTGAAAACAAACGTATCCATAAATTAAAGGCCTCATCCTCTCAATTTGACCTCCATCTCTCTCTTAAGAATTCGTGCTGCTTAACAAATTCTCGCTTTATATACACAATTTCCCTTGTCATTTCGATTTTAAAATGGACCATAACCGCTATGTCATCCCTTTTTGGAAAAAAAAAACTTATGATTTTATGGCTTATGCTCGTGCTCTTGTTAGTTTTTGGCTGTTAACGTTCAAGGCAACAATGTTACTTATTTTGCATTTTAGTATGAGTATGAATTTTCAAGCGATGAAGAAAGAAAAGTGGAAAAGGAAAATTTATTAAACACATCGATTTATGTCAGCTTGGTACGACACAATTATTTATATCTTGTGAGTCTCGCAGGTAAAAAAGATAGGACAAGGTTTGAGCCAGAATTTGAGTGACAAGGAAACAGCAAAACTTGACCCGATGGAGTAGGAAGTTAAACAACAATTGCTAAAGGGAAAATTTGAGTATTTTTCCTAGCACTTGTGCTTCAAAATTAAGGGCACTTTAAAACGGCACAAGTTTTTTTTTTCAAATTTTTAATATCTTAAACAAAACACAAAGATTTGAAAAATTCGCCTTTTTCATGATAAATTTTTTTTAGCTGACATTAAATGTTATTTATGATAAGAAAGGTTCCTAATTAACATAATAATTTTTACTTATTTAAATTTAAAGTATACTATAATATCGAGGATACCGATAAATTTATGTTGCAACAACATAATAAGTAAAATTATTACCAACTCTTTAATTTCATGCTATATAATGATATACTAGAAAGAGGCGACTAATTAATTCCACATGAAAAAGTAATGTTAATTAGAACTATAGTTTATTATTAAATTTTCTAATGTGATCTGTTGGAGGTAACGACTCTATTTCGAAATAAAGAATAATCTTATTAAAAATATGACCGTTGGGAGACCAATGTGACCGTTGGGAGCTCCTTCCTCTATAACCCCTCGTCCTTCCTCTGCTCCGCAGACACTCCTCTCTCTCTCTCTCTCTCTCTCTCTCTCTCTCTCTCTCTCTCTCTCTCTCTCTCTCCCGTTCGTCCTCTCTCGCGTGATGGGTCTCTGCGAAATCCCTCTTCGGAGAAGATCGATCAGTCTCTTCTTCCGTTTCTGTCTTCGATAGATTGTTTGATGGGTCCGATTGCTTTCTCTCGGTCTGATTTTGTGAAGCATCTTGTGTTACGGAGATTCTCGAGTGGTTTCGCCTGGCCGCGACCGATCGGTCTTTGCGTTGTCGTTCTAAATTTTTTGGTTATTCGGTGAATTGGCAGTTGGCCTTTCTCTCCTCTTCGTGTTTGGGGATGTCCTTACTGGAAGTGTTTTGGTTTGGCTCCTCCTCTGATTGTTTATGGGTTTATCCAACGTTGATTTTTTTTTCCGTTTGATTGTTTTATGACCTGCTTCTGGACTTCGTTGTTTGGTGAATTCGCAGTGGATTCTTTTCCCTTGGAGCGAACTGCTCGTCCGAGGATGTTGTCTAAGGACGACGAATGGGGAGACACAGGTCAGTTTGTTTCATAAAACAGAGCGTTTGGGCTTTTTGGAGGACTGAGTATCTGTTTTGCTGTCTTTTGTTGGTAGAGATGATGAACTCACATCTTAGACCGGCGAAGACTAAATTTTGACAACCTTCTGGATATTTATTGGTTTTGAATGAAATTTGTTCTCCAGCTTTTTATCTTTGGCAGATGATTATGGTCTAGTTCCAATTCTTTTACATGTTGCGATTTTGCGGGGCTTTAGAAGTGGTGATCTGTTGCATTATCTTCGTGATGTTGAGTTGATGATCCCTGATAATCAGATAAAGCTACTGCTTTTCGAGACTGTTAGATATAATATATAATTTAGGGTTTACTGTTCATTACTGTTTATTCTTTCCCTATATAAAGGAACTTGGCCTTGTAGTTCAATTAATTCAAGCAAATAATATACACAAAATTCTCTCATCTCAACTTAGTATCAGAGCTCCATTGTTACCTGAAGAGCACCCATCGAGCCTGCCACACTGTGGCAACCACACTGGCTATGCCGCCTCGGTTCTCCAACAAGACCAAAGCGACATCATTGCTCGGCATACGTCCGCTGCTCATTTCGGAAAACAAAGACCACTAGCAGACTCGCCGCCCTCAGATGACCTGCGTCCTAAAATTTCATCGCCAACAGCCACTGCACGCACCGCCACGCGCTACCGCGCCTCGGACCCAGGTAGCCCATCGCTGTTCACCACTGTTTAGTGGCGTTTTGGACATCCTCCACCACGTTTTTCCAGAAACCAACACCAACCCATGACTCGCCGCCCTTAGTAGAGTCAGCTAGTCAAGTTTCGCCGCTTTTCTCCGCTGGACGAGCCCTCACGCGTTGCTCCAAGGACTGCGCATGAGATCCATGCGCCTCCCCCGGCTGGCACGTGCCTGACACGCGCCTGGCACACGCCCCCAACTGACGTCACCTGCCACGTCATCCGATGACGTCATTTGCCACGTCCGCTGCCCCACATCATCCGTTAACCGATCGTTGACCTACGTTGATCGTCATTGATCGACCGTTGACCGGCATAGACCAGTTAAGACCATACCGGTTCCTTTGATTTCCTGGCCGTTTCAACCATTTCCTGACCGGTTTTCAGTGTTTTCTGACCGGTCCTTGAGGTATTTTGCCGTCCTGAGTTAGTTTTTGCCATTATTTTTCTCATATCTACTCTCGGTATACTAGATTCTGCTGATTCCATAGTAGTAAAGTGCATATCATGTATAGAATGGAAATCTCAATGCCAATTCAGACTATTTTGAATGGTTCTAATTATATTTTATGGTCTCAAGAAATATCAAATTTCTTAAAAGGACGCAGACTTTGGCGTTATGTCACTAGATAAATTAGGGTACCTACTAGAATTGCTGAAGAAACTGATGATAAATTTGTGGATTGTTTGGATGAATGTGATAGCATAAATCATCAGATTCTCACATGGTTTCGAAACACTTCGATCCCATCTATCCAACTCCAGTTTGGCCTTTTTTATACAGCAAAGGAAGCTTGGGATCTTCTTGATTGTCGTTATTCTAGTTCAGATGTTACCCATCTGTATCGGTTGTTGGGGACTTTATATCACATGTGCCAGGAGCCAGGTCAATATATTAATGATTTTCTATCATCTATTCATGCTATTTGGGATCAGTTGACCTTGTGTGAATCACGCTTGGAAGGAGATAGTAATATTCGCAAAGTTGCTGAACTTCGTGATCGTATTCGTGTCATGCAATTTTTGATGGCTCTAAATGATGAGTTTGAACCTGTGAGAGCCTCCATTCTACATAGAGATCATTTTCCCTCTATTGAGACAGTTATATCATATTTACTGAATGAGGAGACTCGGCTGGCTACCTTAAAAACGCAATGTCCTACTCTGCCCATATCCACACCTACAGATGTAGTACTTGCCACTTCGAGTTCTTCTCATCATTTAGAGCCATCAAAAATTGCATCACACGAATACAATAACAATATTTAGTAACTTTGCGAATATTACTATCCCCTTCCAAGCGTGGTTCACACAAGGTCAACTGATCCCAAATAGCATGCATAGATCATAGAAAATTATTAATAGACTGACCTGGCTCCTGGCGCATGCGATATAAAGTTCCTAACAACCGATACTGATGGGCAACATCTAAACTAAAATAACGACAATCAAGAAGATCCCAAGCTTCCCTTGTTGTATTAAAAAGGCCAAATTAGAGTTGGATAGATGGGATCGAAGTGTTTCGAAACTATGTGAAAATCTGATGATTTATGCTATCTCATTCACTCTGATATATGGAGACCATCTCCCACTCCCACCATGGGTGGCTTTTGCTATTTTGTCATTTTTGTAGATGACCATTCTCGGTATACCTGGCTTTAATCTTATGAAAAATTGTTCTGAACTTTCTCGTATTTATCGCGATTTTGTTGCTATGGTTAAAACCCAATTTTCACGGGATATTAAGATTTTTCGTACTGGTAATGCTATGGAATATAGAGATACAGAATTTCTTCGAATTCTTTCTCAAAATGGTACTATCATTCATCACTCTTGCCATGGCACCTCTCAACAAAATGGTAGAGCTGAATGTAAGTATAGGCATATCTTAGATGTTGTGCGTACTCTGCTTATCTCTGCCTCTTGTCTTGAACGGTTTTGGGGGCAAGCTTGTCACACTGCTGTTTACACTATAAATCGTACTCCATCACCTATTATAGGTCACATCTCTCCTTATGAGTGTTTGTATAGTAGTGTTCCAAATTACACTCTTCTACGTGTCTTTGGTAGTGCCTGTTTTGTGCACCTTCATCCACATGAACGCACGAAATTAGAACCCCGTGCCCATGTATGCTGCTTCCTTGGATATGGCATTGAGCACAAAGGGCATAGATATTGGGATCCCACTTCCAACCGTCTTCGTGTGTCACGTTATGTCACTTTTTGGAAACACAAGATGTTCTCTTCTATTCATCCCTTCGACCCCTCTGCTCATGTTCGTTTCTTTACCAATCATTCCGTGGACTTATTTCCAGAAGATACCACACTTTCGTCCACATCTGACTTTTCCATTCCAGACATATCTTTCCCTCATCTAGAAGTAGGGCTCTCTGGTGACCCCACTTTGGCCACTTTTGACGTGTCTGCACCTTCCGCGGATTCTCCACCACCGATCATTCCTTCCTCCTCTAATCGTTGCCCCACCAGAGTAAGTCAACCTTTTGTTCAGCTTCAAGATTACCATTATTATTCTACGATAGCTTCCCTTCATGAACCTCGCACATATAGAGAAGTTGGTACTAACGCTCTTTGTCAGAAGGCAATGACAGATGAGTTACAAGCTTTAGACAAATCTCATACTTGGGATTTAGTTGCTCTACCTCCTGGTAAGTCCACTGTCGATTGTAAATGGGTGTATAAGATTAAGACAAAAGCAAATGGTACTGTGGACCGCGATAAAGCTTGCCTCGTTGCGAAAGGCTTCACTCAGGAATATGGCATTGACTATGAAGAGACTTTGGCCCCTATTGCACGTTTTGCCTTTGTACGTAGTCTCCTTGCTGTCGCCGCTGTTAAGCATTGGCCTACGTTTCATATGGATGTAAAAAATGCATTCCTAAATGGCGATCTCACCGAGGAAGTTTATATGGTACCCCTCCTGGCTACACTCATTCTTCCCACCAAGTGTGTTGATTATGTCGTGCATTATATGGATTGAAACAATATTCTCGTGCATGGTATTCCAAGTTTAGCTCCATCATGGCATCTCTTGGCTTTAAATCTAGTCCCTACGATAACGCTCTTTTTGTTCGACATACTTCTCATGAGTCCATTTTGTTGCTCCTATATGTCGACGATATGGTTATTACTGGAGATGATCGTCCCGAAATTTCAAAACTCAAGCATTATCTTAGTCAACAGTTCGAGATGAAGGATCTTGGACAACTTAGTTATTTTTTAGGCTTGGAGGTTACCTCAGACACATCCGGTTATTATCTTTTGCATGCCAAATATGCCACTCATCTTCTTTCTCGAGCAGGACTCACGGACACCAAGGTTGTTATGACCCCTCTTGAGATCAATTCCAAATTTGATGCTGGTGATGGGACTCCTCTCTAAAACCCTACCCTCTATTGACAGCTAGTTGACAGTCTTATATATCTCACTGTTACTTGCCCTGATATCGCTTATGCTGCTTATTCTGTTCACATTGTTAGCCAGTACATGACAATGCCTTGTACAACTCACTTTGCTGCAATTCTTCGTATTCTTCGCTATGTCAAGGGTACGTTATTTCATGGCCTTCACTTTTCTACTCATTCGACATTGGAGTTGATTGCCTATTCAGATGCTGACTGGGGTGGTAACCCTTAAGATCGTCGCTCCACTACGGGTTACTGTTTTTTCTTAAGCACTTCACTTATCTCCTAGCGTAGCAAGAAACAATCCATTGTTGCTCGTTCTAGTACAGAAGCTGAATATCGAGCTCTTGCTGATACCACATCGGAGTTATTATGGTTGCGATGGCTACTGGAAGATATGAGAGTCCGTCATCATAGCGGGACAGTCCTTCATTGCGACAATCGCAGTGCTATCCAAATTGCACATAATGATGTTTTCCATAAATGCACCAAACACATTAAGATAGATTGTCACTTCATCTGCTATCATGTTCTTCGTGGCACTCTACGACTTATTTTTACTTCATCAACTCATCAGACTGTCGATATCTTCACCAAGACACATCCACCTGGGCGCTTCCTAGATCTTCTCTCCAAACTCCAGTTGACTTATTTCAACTCACCTTGAGTTTGCGAGGATGTTAGATATAATATATAATTTAGGGTTTACTGTTCATTAATGTTCATTCTTTCCCTATATAAAGGGACTTGGCCTTGTAGTTCAATTAATTCAAGCAAGTAATATACACAAAATTCTCTCATCTCAACTGAGACAGTTATTGGTTCGAATGGAGTTTGTCTCTAGTCTTGTTATTTTCCGATTGATGTGAAAACCAATTCTCTTTCTTTCCGAGGTCAGAGTTTGGTCGATGTATGAACTGTCATGGTTCTTTCCATTTAACGTATGCTCACTTCAGATCATTGCTATTGAAAATCTAAAGCAGGTGTCCTTCCTATAAACAATCCCTCCCTTGTGTCCTCATCATTCAGTCTCGCGCTGCATCTTTGATTGTGCATGCAATGCCTCTCTTGTGTTGCTCTTTGCTTGACAGCCTCTGCCGAGTACTCTTCAGGGGAGATACTGTTCCTCAATCGCGCTCTTGATCCTTCCCCTTTTCTTTCTGTTTGTCATATTTTGTGTGTTTTTTAGTTGAGTGAAATTGAATTAGCAGACCATATTCCCGCAGGGGATAAAATTTGGTTTCGAGGTTTTCACACATTTGGTGAGCATGGAGTTCAGTCTTCTTTTTGTAAGCTTTCTATTTGCTGCAACTGGGAAAAACCTTCCCATTTACCCTTTTGATTCTTATCATATTTGATAGGATGACCAACTTCTACGTCATTTCTATTCTATTTTATTGGTGACGAACATCATACTTGCTCAGGTGGAAAAGTCGAGCAGGAAGTTTCTACTTTTCCTTCTGATTTCGTATGATATTGCAATATTTGGATGGCGATATTAATTCGTATACATAACTTATTTTTCAGATCAAGCATAGCTGTTGGATCTATTTATATATAACATCCCCATTTGCGACATGAAACTTTGTCGGAGATGATTTGACTGCCAGATATCCTAACTTATGGTTCTAAATAGATCTTTTTCTCAACCGCTATACAAGGGGATTCGTGTTCATTTTTCTTCTAATTAAAATTATCAAACTGTCTCGTTTGATTTATTATTGCCTTTGAAGGCACGGATTTTGCAGCATCTGGGTGGTCTATTGTGAGAACCGAATTGGTTTAGGTCCTGATTGAATCTGTATGAATGTCATGAGGTTCATCAACATTATTCAGGTTCAAGTTTCCCGCTGATTATTTTAATTAATAAAATTGCTCGCATGAAATGTATGGAGTTATTCAGCCGTTGTGACAGGTGCTTGGTTCAGTTTGGAGGGATCTCTTCAGCTAAGTGTGTCACGTGAAGATGGTATAGGATTCAGTGATTAAAGAATTCAAGTTTGTCAAGTGAGTGAAAGCAGAGGTTACGATCTATTGCGATCATGTTTGATGGAGTTGCTGAATCGTCTTCTTTTTTAGTTGGAGCCATGAGATGACATTTGGATCCTTCTAATATGGATTGTCTATAGCTGCATTAGAACCCTGGATATCTTTAGTTCCAAGGATTAAAGGAGATGCGCGGAATGTCTACTTCTCCTCTTGTAGGTTGGCGTCTTCTTGCTGGAAATCATGTTGCGTTTCTCATCTTTGTCTGCAAAATTCACTGGATACAATTGATTTGTGTGCCCATGGGTACTTCTCCTCTTGTAGGTTGGAGTCTTCTTGCTGGAAATCATGTTTCGTTTCTCATCTCTGTCTGCAAAATTCACTGGATAAACCCATAATTGATTTGTGTGCCCAAAGCTATGGGTGCTTTTTAATTGTGTTTCCAAGTCTAGTTGTTGCTTACTTGGTCATTAGGTGACACACATTGTTGGGAGTTTGACCTTATGGGACTAGAGACCGGACCTGACTATGTTTGTTCCTTATCTTTTATCAGATGGTTCTATGGGATATTGATTGCAGATATTCACTAATTTTATGGCAGACCAAATCCATGTCTACTTTCAGTTTGTTTGTTTCTCTGTTATCACTGTCTCAGGGAGCTCTCTCCTCCTAGATGCTCTTATTTAATCTTCACCTGATCTGAATTTGCCTCACAAATGATTTTCATCTTGGCCACAATATCTGCAAGAATCATGATTGCGGGGACTTTGCATGATGTAGATGATCTCTAGGTCTTTTTTTGCCATGGAAAGAAATCAAGGACGATCCTTGTGCTCCCACTATGAGAAGGAAATCTTCATATAGACAGATCTATTTCCTTTTCGCCAGATTAAATTGAATTGCTTTTTTTACCTTGGAATATCTGCCTTGTAATGACGAGGAATATCTAATTGTCGCATAGGAATGGGTATTTTTCTATTTACCAAGTCTTTTTATCCGATCCACAAATGCTGTGGAATTTCCGAAGGTGATGAGCATCATTCTGAATTTCATTATTCGGTGAATTCACTTGATTCGAGGACTAATGATCTAGGCACTTATCGGTTTTGATGATTGATCATAGAGACCTTCTAGGACTAATGATATAGTTCTTCAGTTTATCATATCTTTGTGGAGTGACGTTATCTTTTACGGGTAGAAAGTTTAGCTGTGTTCTTTGTGGACTTTCTATTTCTTATCATATTTACAGACAACATAAAAATATGGCCTAGGACAGCTAGAAAATGGGAGCGAATTTCCTAACAATAAAAAGAAAATAAAATAATTTCTTATCCGGATATTTTCTCCTAATTCTTCGACACCCACCCCCTCAAGTATTCAGCTCTCGCATCAATCTTCTCCTAGATATCTGTCGATCTACTTAGTTCTGTTATGTTGCACTGGATTATGTACATCATATGCATTTTTCACTGGTACTCGTAGTTCTTCTGGTACTCGCGTTATAGCCACAACATCTCGTAGATAACATGCGATATTCCGCTTTTGCACTGCTTCATGCCATCACATTTTTACTCTTACTTCGCCAAGTAACCAAGTTCCCAAGTGTGCTCTTTAAGATAATCTTTAGAATCCTGTACACGGTCCCAAGATACATAGAGAGTGCATAAATTGGCTTACCATACTCATAGAGAAGGTATCTAGCCGAGTACACGACAAATAGATTAGTTTCATGAACCCTTTTTCGACCGAGCTCCTCCATTCCAAGGAAATGTAATTCCGAAATCCTTGATCTCAAACTCAAAAGCAAGACATTCTTTCAACTTGTTCATCTCGATAATATCATTCCTAGTGAGAATGATATCATCCACAAACACTATCAGAATTACAAATTCCCATCACAGGGTTGCTTTACAAACATGGTCGGCTTGTCCTTGAACATACCTTTGTTTCTTCACAGGCCGAGTGAACTTCTCAAATGAGTCCATCGATGACTGGTTTAGTCCATATAGTGACTTCTTCAATCTACATACCTTTGATCCAAACCTTCTATCAAAACCCAGGGGAAAATCCATGTATACTTCTTTGTCCAAATCTCCATTCAGAAATGCATTCTTCACATCTAGTTGATGCAGAGGCCGATCAAGATGCAAGTGACAGGAGCACTCTTGTGTTTAGTTTTAGTTTTGCAACTAGAGCGAAGGTCTCAAAGTAGTCGATCCCATAGGTCTGGGTAAAAACCTTTGGCAACCAACCGAGCTTTATACCTTTTAAGGGATCCGTCGTATCTACCAACTGTGGTCTTTCCTCCATTCTATGCATTCTTCACATCTAGTAACTATAGAGGCTAGTCAAGATTGGCTGCAAGTGACGGACTCTTACAGTGTTTAGTTTTGCAACAGGAGTGAAGGTCAGAGTAATCGATCCCATAGGTGAAACATTTGGCAACCAACCAAGCTTTCTAGGGATCCGTCATATCTATGCTTAGTTGTGAATACCCACTTGTCCAATTATTGTCTTTTCCCTTGGATCCACCATATTCCACGTTCCATTTTTTTGCCAGAGGTTTCATCTTATCAAAAATCACTTCCTGCACAATTTTTGGAATTCTCCACATAAGTCAAGGTTATGTGTTTGGCATGGGATGTTTGATACAAGAACTAACTCCTTTTTGAATAGTATGTTAAGTTCAACAGTGGACTCATCTTTTTTACTAAGATCAGGTTGGACAAATTGAGTTGATGACTGTATGGAGTTTTTGTCCTGACCTAGCTCGGAGTCTTGGCACCTTAAGGGAGTAGGAGAATTTCTTTGAGTTTTGTTTCTTCTCATGTAGACTTGAGAATATGATGGAAATTCTGTATGTTTTGTACTAGGTTCGCACCTGTTATCACAAGTAGGATGAGATGTAAATATAGGTGGACCCAAATGTTCATTATTAAAAAAAGAATTGGTTCATAATCAGGTATAAGGATTGCGGGAACATAATTTATAGGAAGAGGATTTTCAGGTTTTGCAAAACGAAAAGAGATGGTGTTTTGTGAATTTGCACTTTCTTTCCCCCCTAAAGATGAGCTCCAAAAAGGTGTTAATTAAAAAAAATGACATTCATAGTGACAAATATTTCTTTTAGAAATCGTATCGGCATTTTAGGTGCATAGCAAAAAAGCACACATTGTTTTACTCTACGACCAAGTTTCCCTTGATTTCCCTTGATTTCTGTCATGGATGTGGGAGGAGACACAATGAAAATAGTTTTAAGGGTAAGGTTGAAGCAAATTTAGAGGCTGGTATTTGAAACTTTAATAAAACTCTGCAATGCATCCATGTGGGAACTTTAGTTGCGAAGAGCAGAGCTCTAATTACTTCTAAAATGTGTCTTGTTTATTCTTCCTTTCTACCATCTCATTTTGTTGAGGGGGGGGGGGGGGGTGTCAGGGCAAGAACTTTGATGTACAATAATTCTCTTTTCCAAGAAAAGCAGGAGAAGGACATCAGAAGTATCAAAGTTGTGTATGACGTTCACTTTAATGTCAAAAGTAAAAAAGTGTCAAAGTTATGTATGGCGCTTATTTGACGCTTACTTTAATGCCAAAAGTTTTTTTACTTTTGGATCACTTAAGTGCGAATTTTTTTGAAAAACGATCTTTTTAGTTCCAACTCCGATATATTCGAACGAAAATCCAACTTGGCCTTTTTTTGAAAAATTAATTAATTTTTTGTTAATTTCTAGTAAGCATTTAAAGCATAAACGACATTGTCTAGTAGCTTTTCCCCAAATAAGAACCTTAAATCACCAAATTGAAAGAAAATCCCAATTTCAAACCCAAATCGGCCATTGGACCGCCAATGGCCAATTTGTAACCCCAATTTCAAACCCAAATCGGCCATTGGCGGATTTGTTCTCTATTTAGTTTCTGGTGTGGGGTTTGACTCACTCCTACACATGTTTCTTTTGTGCAAGATGGACCGGGTATATAGGACTGTTGTGTCCAGTGTATCAAGGGTACAAAACATGGGGCATGGTGTTGTTGTGCTCATCAAATAGGGAATTCATCATATCTCCTCCAATCGTTGATATAGACCATCCATATAGAAGGATTCGGACATCGCTCATCCATATTCAATAGCTCACCTGAATGCAACTGCGTTAGATGATAACCTCCTGCATTCACCAACTCGAGAACTTGAATTCTTTAACAGCTTAATACATTAGCATCCTCACATGACATCCTTAGTGAGGTCACTCCAAACTGCATCAAGCACCGATCAAAGACTGAATAAATCCATATAGCGTGGAAGCCACCAAACTGATTGATATGATCAGAGGGAGACTTGAACCTTGATGAGGTTGATAAACGTTCACCAACATTTTTCAGAAAATAGACCCGGTGCATGCTTACTCATGTGCCTTCAAAGCAAATGCCAAAGAAAACGAAATTGATCATAAAGCAAGTGCTTAATATCTGAACTAGTATATGTGGATGATATCATCATTACAGGCAGTGATTTAGATGATATTCACAAACTTAAGCAATTTCAACATATAGAATTTAGTACTAAAGATCTAGGATGTATTCGATATTTTCTTGGTATTGAAATAGCCTACTCACATGCCAGTATCACTTTATTGCAGTGGATGTACTTGACATTCTTGGCGAGGTTGGATTTCTTAGAGTAAAGCCAGTTGATATCCTATGGACCCTAGTGTAAGACTTGATGAGAATTATTACATGATCCAGCAAAGTATCGGATATTAGTTGGTAGCTAAACTATCTTACCGTTACAAGGCCTGATATATCTTTTGCTGTTAGTGTAGTAAGCTAGTTCATGAGTTCTCCTCATACTACTCATTGGGATGCTGTACTTCGAATTCTCAAATATTTGAAAGGAGCGCCAGGTAAAGGACTACTGTTAAAGAATCATGGTCATCTCAACACTATAGGCTTCTCTAATACCGATTGGGCTGGATGTCCTATGGATAGGAGATCTACTTCAGGCTATTATGTGTTTCTTGGAGGTAATTTAGTTGCGTGGAAGAGCAAGAAGCAACATGTAGTTTCCCAATCAAGCGTTGAAGCTGAATATTGAGCTATGACACATGTGACATGTGAATTACTATGGTTGAAGATGTTACTATCAGAGATTGGAATGTCACCATCAGATCCATGAGTGTTATATTGTGATAATCAATCTGCTATTCACATTGCATCTAATCCTATCTTCCATGAGCGAACAAATCACATTCAGGTTGATTGTCATTTTGTGTGAGAAAAAGTTCAAAGGGGAAGATTATTCTTCAACACAGAAAGACAGATGATCAACTCGCAGACATCTTTACTAAATCTCTACGAGGAAATAGAGTGAGCTTCTTATGTAATAAGTTGTGATTATTTGATATTTACATCCCAACTTGAGGGGAGTGCTAGAAAGTATATTGTTAGTAATAAGGGTAGAATAGTAATATGTTTTTAGAAGGGTTAAGTATATATATATTTTGTAATCTTTTTTTATTAGAATAATAGAAAAGTTTTTCTTTTCACATTTATAATATATGGGAGACAGATCATCATTGGCCAAAGATCATGCTACAATGGAGATCTATTAACTTATAGCTCGAAAGAGGTTCAAGAGCTGCTTGATGATTAAATTAGATTATATGTATGAAGGATATCATAAGAAATCAGAAGGGGAAAAAAACTGAACTGCTCACCAGTTATGTTAAAACCTCAACCAAAAGCTCTTATTACCTGCAGGATGATCATCTGCCACTTCAATTTCACTCACCTTAAAGAACTAAAACATATGACAAATACGCTAACTAAGCACCCAGAGTTTAATCCTCCCAGCATGACCACCTATGTCTGCTGACCACAACATATACGAAACAACACGGCTTTGTGATGAATAAGGAACAAGAGAATGTCAACAGCTGGTCGGAGAGCAAGCAATGCCAAGGGAAGTTATGCCTCAATGGCTATGCTGCATCATCTCGTACCAGTTCATCTTTTCTTCAAAATGAGATGCCACAAGTTTGCAACAAAGTAAATCTTAGGTCCTGCAGGAAAGTCTTCATAGTTCCAATGATCAAAGAGAACCTAAAATCAAGGAGGCACTGCAAACTCAAAGCAATCTATTTCACCTACAAATTCGCCTCATTTGTAAAAATGTCCCAAACAATGTTCCCGTACCAAAAGAAAGCATGCAGCTGTGAAAAATATAGGCTAAGCAAACCCAAGTATCTTATTTCAACTAAGGAGACTAAATACTCTCTTCTTGCACCTGTATGTCAAATAGGGTGGCCATCCAATTACAACTAGAGATCTTACATCGAACTTCAAACCCTTCAACCATAGTGAAGAGTCCTCACACACCGTATCATAAAAGCATGACCAAAATGATTAGGGATGCACCATATACATGCACATGGAGAATGGCGACATAAAAAAAAATACATACAAATTGAGGAGGTATGAGACTGGAGGATGAACATTTCTTGAATAATGAATGTTTCCTTTTGTCACCCTCAATATCATTTACTTGATGATGTAATGAAGATCAAATTCATGTTATAAGCAGATGACACAATTGAACTTCTGAGCATATTATAAGCAGACAACACAAAATATTAGAACAAATCCCGGACTCCGTCATTCATCAACTCAGCCACTTCTGAAATCTGGCAAAACTCCAACCTATAAACTTCAATTCAGTAACTGATGAATGAAATTTCAACAAAAATTACAAGGGCCAATGCAGCAGGAGGCTATCAGAATTTCAGTTTTTCACCCAAACCTGAAGATGATCAAGTATACTCCCAGTCCAACAACCCAATCAAAGCTAGCTGTGAAGAGATCGTCAAATTCAAGAAAAGCTCAGTTATTCTAAGTAATAATTGACCAACCGCATCATGTATATCATTCCTGGGACCACATCCTCACTCAGAGAGATTGCTCCAAGAGAAAAGAATCTACTACTAATCTTCTGGATTAAACTAGAACAGTTCGTAAAACGACTGAACAGAAGGAGCGTGAACACAAACGATGTGATTTATATTCCGCCAATCACAATTGTCATAGTTTTCCAAATATATAAAATCAAAAAATTTGCTCGACAAAGTAAGAAACTGACAATAAAGAGGAACAGCTCCGTGCATCCTGTGCAGAAAGCGTGAATTCCTATGCGAGGTCTTGAGAACTGCTTATCCTTAAATTTGACATTAGCTGACCTATGCATAGCTCAAAAACATCATATGACCTGCCATAAGAGAATTGGTTTTCACATCAATCGAAAAATGACAGGACTGAAGAACAAACTCCATTCAAACCAATAACTGTCTCGAAAAGCGGTAGCTTTATCTGATTGTCAGAGATCATCAACTCGACATCACAAAGATAACGCAACAGATCACCACTTCTGAGAAGAACCGGAACTAGACCCTGATCATCTCCCAAAGTTAAAAGAACTCAAGACCAAATTTCAATCAAAACCAATAAATGCCTTCGCTGACCGAATGAAGAGACTGATCAGACCAAGAGAAAGTAACCGGGCCCATCAACAATCGATCGGAAACAGAAACGAAAGAAGAGACTGATCTTCTCCGAAGAGGATTTCGCAGTGACCCGTCACGCAAGAGAGGATGAACAGGAGATAGAGAGAGAGAAGAACGGGAGCACAACCAGAAACGCCTGGCAAGACTTGGGGGATATGAGAAGCAGAGGAAAGACGATGGGGTAAGACCGTTAGAGGAAGGAGACGCTGGCAACGGTCATCTTTTTAGTAAGACTATTTTTGATTTCGAAATAGAGCCGTTACTCCAAAAGATGATTATATTATGAAAGTTAATTATAAATTATAATTCTAATTAACATTACTTTTTCATGTGAAATTAGTCGCCTCTTTCTAAAGATACTTTTTGATCAGACCGAAAAAAAAAGACTTTTTGAGAATTTATATACTCTTATATAGTATGATATTTTATAATTAGCAATAATTTTACTTATTATGTTATCATGGCATAAATTTATTGGTATTCGATAATGTTTAAATTTAAATAAGTAACGATTATTATGTTAACTAGGAGCCCTTTTTTTTTTTATCATACATAATATTTAATGTCGGCTAAAAAGTTTTTCACCATGAAAAAGGCGGACTTTTCAAATTCTTTGTTATTTGTTTAAGATATTAAAAATTTGGCCAAAAAAAATAAAAAGAAACAAACAAGAAAAGCCAGATAGATACTTACATGGCACAAAGTGCTCTCAATATGTAAATAATTTTGAAAGTGCCCTCAATTTTTTGGAGTACAAGTTTTAGGAAAAAAACAGTCCAATTTTCCGTTTAGCAATTATTGTGTAATTTTCTGCTTGACATATACTAATTTATTATTGATTTTCCTAATTTAACACTTTGGGGGGTATGACTCTATTTCGAATTCAAAATAGTCTTACTAAAAGATGACCGTTACCAGGCGTCGATAGCAATGTGACCGTTGCGAGCATCTCCTTCCTCTAACCTAGTCGTCCTGTCCTTCCCCTGCTTCTTTCTCGTATCCTTCAGTCTTGTCAGCCGTTTCTGGTTGCGCTCCCGTTCCTCTCTCTCTCTCTCTCTCCCTCGCCCCCTTCGTTCTCTCTCGCGCGACGGGTCTCTGCGAAATCCTCTTCGGAGGAGATCGGTCTCTTCTTTCTGTTTCTGTTTCCGATCTGTTGTTGATGGGGCCCGATTGCTTTCTCTCTCGGTCTGATTTTGTGAAGCAGCTGAGCTGGTTGCAGAAACTTAGTTTACTCGTGTGTTGCGGAGATTCGTGAGGGTTTCGCTTGGCATCGCCGCTCGGCCTCTTTGGGACGATGCCAATGGTTATCGGAATTATTTGGTACGATCTCGTCCTTTGATCATCTGTTTGATTTCTCGACCGATCGATCTTCACGTTATTGTCTTACCGGCTTGTTCTGACTGGTTTAGCTCCTCCTCTGGTTGTTTATGGGTTTATCAAACGTTGATTTTTTTTTTCCGTTCGATTGTTTTATGACCTGCTCCTGGATTTCGTTGTTTGGTGAATTCGCCCCGGATTCTTTTTCCCTTGGAGCGAACTGCTTGTCTGAGGATGTTGTCTAAGGACGATGAATAGGGAGACACTGGTCAGTTTGTTTCGTAAAACAAAGCGTTTGGGCTTTTTGGAGGACTGAGCATCTGTTTTGTTGCCGTTTTTTGGTTGACATGATGAACTAGTAGTAGTCTTTGATCACCATCTTAGACCGGCGATGGACTGAAATTTGATAACCTTCTGGGCATTTATTGGTTTTTATCTTTGGGTGATGATTATGCGGGCTTTAGAAGTGGTGAGTCTGTTGTGTTATTTTTGTGATGTCGAGTTGATGATCTCTGACAATCAGATAAGCTACTGCATTTCGAGGCAGTTATTCGTTTGGATGGAGTTTGGTCTCCAGTCTTGCTATTTCCCGATTGATGTGAAAACCAATTCTCATTCCTTCGGAGATCAAAGTTTGGTCGGTGCATGAATGGTCATGGTTCTTTCTATGCAACGCGTACTCTCACTTTAGATCATTGCTATTGAAAATCTAATGCAGATGTTCGTCCTAGAAACAGAATCTCCCTCGTGTCCTCATCCTACAGTCTCGTGCTGCATCTTTGATTGTGCATGCAATTCCTCTCTTGTTTTGCTCTTTGCTTGACAGCCTCTGCCGAGTACTCTTCAGAGGAGACATCGTTCCTGAATCACGCTCTTGATCCTTCTTCTTTTCTTTCGGTTTGTCATACACGGGACAAAATTTGGTTTGAGGTTTTCACATATTTGGTGAGCATGGAGTTCAGTTTTCTTCTTTTTGGAAGCTTTCTATTTGCTGCAACTGGAAAAGACCTTCCCATTTTTCCCCTTTTGATTCTTATCCTATTTTGATTGGATGACCAACTTCTGCGTCCTTTATATTCTATTTTATTGATGAAGAACATCACACTTGCTCAAGTGGAAGAGTTGAGCAGGAAGTTTCTACTTTTCCTTTTGATTTCTTATGATATTGCAATATTTGGATTGTGATGTTAATTTGTATACGTAATCTATATCACGCATCGAGCATTTCTGTTGAATATATTTATGCATAAGATCTCCATTTGCAACATGATCCTTTGTCATTGATGATTTGTCTGCCAGATATCCTAACTTATGGTTCTAAATGCATCTTTTTCTCATCCGCTATACAAGGGGGATTCTGTTCATTTGCCTTCTAATTAAAATTATCAAACAGTCTCATTTGATTTGTTTTATTGCTTTTGAAGGCATGGATTTTGCAGCATCTGGGTGGTCTATTGCCAGAACAGAATTGATTTAGGTCCTGATGGAATCTGTATGAATGTCTTGAGGTTCATCAACATTATTTAGGTTCAAGTTTCCCGCTGATTATTTTAATTAATAGAATTGCTCGCATGAAATGTATGGATTTATTCAGCCGTTGACAGGTTCTTGCTCCAGTTTGGAGAGGTCTCTTCAGCTGAGTGTGTCGAGTGAAGATGGTATAGGATTCAGTGATTAAGAATTCAATTTGTGAAGTGGGTGAAAGCAGAAGGTTTCAATCTATTGCAATCATGTTTAGTTGAGTTGCTAAATCGTCTTCTTTGTGGATTGGAACCATTAGCTGACATTTGGATCCTTCTAATATGGATTGTCTATAGCAGCATGAGAACCCTGGATAGATCTGGTTATATCTTTATTTTCAAGGTTCAAAGGAGATGTGCAGAAAGCGTAGTTCTCCTCTTGTAGGTTGGAGTCTTCTTGCTGCAAATCACGTTGTGTTTCCCATCTTTGTCTGCAAAATTCACTGGATAAACTATAATTGAATTGTATGTCCAAAGCTATGGGTGCTTTTGAATTGTGCTTCCAAGTCTTGTTGTTGGTAACTTGGTCATCAGGTGGCACATATTGTTAGGAGTTTGACTTTATGGGACTAGAGAAAGGGTAGGACTATGTTTGTTCCTTATCTCTATCAGTTGGTTCTACCTTACACTTGCGATATTGATTGCAGATAATTACTAATATTATGGCAGATTAGATTATTCATGTCTACTTTCAATTTGTTTGGTTCAATCTGTAATCACTCTTTCAGGGAGCTCTCTCTTCTGGATGCTCCTAATTTACTCTTCACCTGATCTAAATTTGCCTCACAAATGAATTTCTTTTATATCTTGTTATTGAGATTGTGAATTACTTGGCCACAAGTTTGCTTGATCCCTACACATGGATTCTCCACACTCTCCAGAACTTGTCAAGCAGAACCAATTTCTCCTCAGGAAGCTGGCATTGATTTGGACCTTTAAAACTATATTTTCAAGAATCTTGAATGTGGGGAGTTTGCATGATGTGGATGATGGTTAGGATGTTTTTGTCACCTTTTTTACGCCTGCTCTTTGTTTGAGATAGTATGCTGTTGTTTCTTTTGGCAGGTCGTATGATGTTTGAGCTATGCATAAGTTAGCTGATGTTGAATTCGAGGATTAAAAGTTCTTAAGACCTTGCATAGGAATTCATGCTTCCTGCACAGGATATATGGAGAGCTGTTCCTGTTTATTGTCAGTTTCTTACTTTGTTGAGCAAATATTTGCAATTTTATATATTAGGACGACTATGACAATTGTTGTTTGGCGGGATATAGATCAAGCATAATCGGGCAGATCTTAGGACAACTATATAATAGGGATGGTGACAGGCAGAAATCATGTTCTTTCTTGCTATATACTCGTAATGCGATAGTTGTATTGTCCTTACATCAGTAAAGCTGATGCTAGCCTGACAAATTTTCTAACTTGTTCCATGATGCCAACGACTGCGATACATGGTTGACTTTACTTGATCAAATGCTGTCTATGCTTGCTCCGTCTGTGACAATCAATAATGTTTAATGTTACAGTACCTTCTAGTTGTCCGTTCTTTTTTATATATATCATTCATTGGTGCGATCTTGTTTCCCTGACTGTGCCACTTAATAAATGTGCTCCATTGGTAGTACATACCTGAAGCAATAGTCCTGGTCTTATCTGGATTGCTGTCTTACTTTGAAAGTCAATGTGGATATACTCGGTCAATTGATTACTACCTTGGTGGATAAATTTGCAGAAACGTGAACCGTCTTATATGTCATGTTTAGTGTTTAATATTCACTTGTTTCAAATCCAATTTGCACTTTTGTCATATTTGTCATGTTATAGATTCTTCACTAAGAACATTGAACTGGTGGCTGGACATATTACACTCCTACTAGAAGAGATTTCCCGAGTGGTTTAGGTCTTAAGCACCCACAATGGTGACCCCTTTCTCTGTGGTTCAAGTTTTTGGTTTGTTTTTTTATAATTTTTTTTCCAATTTCTACTCTGGAAGTCGGTGTCGCCAGTGCAGAATTTTTTCGGGGGTGTGATATTTTGCATCAATTGGTAGAATCCTATTCAGATTGGCGGGACTTGGAAGTAATTTTGATATCATGCTTTTAATTAGATTGACAGCATGGTTATCGGAATGGCCATTACATCTGGATGTACTAATGACAACCTGTTGCAATTCTGAGAACTTCCGTGCTTTTGCTATAATAACCTAGTTCTTGTTAAAAAATGGATGTTCTGGATTAAGTTTGCTACCTATCTTGAGTCATGTAGTCATATGAAAGCTATCTCTAATTCTGATTTCTAAGTATTTGTTCGTTTTACTCATTTTCCTTCTAGTTAATGCTTAACTTGCAAGGCTATATCGTTTGTGCTGTCATCAATCAAAAGAGGTAATGAAAATTGAGAACTAACTGAGATGCCAGTCATACTTAAAGATATTCGTACCAATGAAGAGGTCCTGCTGTATCTCCTTCGCCTTAAGGGACCTGAATCTGTTATTGGGAATTTGTCTGCCTATGGTTTTTCTTGACAGGTTGGCTGAGCACGATATAATCTTGACTGACTGTGAACTGTTTTGCGGCCATATGCTACTCTACCGTCTTGAGGCTTACTTGAACGTTCAGATTTGGAAACATCTTTAGGACACATGATTATGATGATGGAGCTATCTGTAGAAGTTTCGTGTCTGTATTTGACTTCTTTCATAATCCCTCTCTTTAATTTGAAGTCTGAACATAATTCTGACTCTCTCCCTTGACGATCATCATTCTTTGGATGACAAGTGGCAGAAGAGGGTTGTCTTGCTGATTCTGAATCTGTTTATTTGAAGAAACTGGGACCTGCTATTTGCATGTCCCTCCTCTCCCAGTTGTCTTGCCGATTTCGAATCTGTAGCCAGGTGCATCGATTTGTGTGTTCCTCAGCTCCTTCGTTTATTCTTCATCGCTGACAAATTTCGAGCATTGTTGATACTTCCCATTTCGTGGATTCTGGACAGTGAATGCTTCAAATATTATTGATTCTAGTTCCTTCAATTTTCATCAAAGAGGATGTTTTCAGTTCTTTTTTTGTTTAGGTCAGAATTAACTTCGATATGGAGTGTCCTTCAATCCGCGATGGTTTGTTTTTAGCTGGACATTAGAAAAATGATTTGATTGGACAAGATCTTGATTCTTGGCATTATCTGAGTATTCAGTTGTTTTTGGAAGGTCAATAACTGTAGATTTTCTTCGGCTGTAGCAATTGTTTGCGAGTCTGGAAAGCAGGAGGTCCACATTAGTTCTGGCTTGCTTCTCTTAATTCTTATTTCATATGTGAACTGCCACTACCGATTGGATCGTCTGTAAATCATGTAGATAGTTTATGTAGGATTTATTCGTCATGGTGCTCTTACAATAGATGCTTGGAAAATCTTAGTTTTGGTTGGCACTTCTGATTTTGATTTAATTCTTCTGTTAACTGATATGGCTCTTCTGTGCTTTGGCAAAATAGAGACTTTCTTTTTGGAATTGGATGAAGAACTTTTCTTTGGCTTGGCACTATGATTTTATATACTTTCTGTTGATGACATTTTGTTTGTCTTCCGTTTTTTTCCTTTCATGGAACTATCGTGGACTTCTTTCAATGACTTTTTGCTCTTACAATAGATGCTTGGAAAATCTTAGTTTTGGTTGGCACATCTGACTTTTGATTTAATTCTTCTGTTAACTGATTTTGGATGGCTCTTCTTTGCTTTGGCAAAATAGAGACTTTCTTTTTGGAATTAGATGAAGAATTTTTCTTTGGCTCGGTACTATGATTTTATATACTTTCTATTAATGATATTTTGTTTGTCTTCCGTTTTTTTCCTTTCATGGAACTATTGTGGACTTCTTTCACTGACTTTTTGCTTTTGACATACTTTGTCTCACTTTCACTCAGAAATACGTTTTTTTTGCATTTATGCATTTGTTTTGACCTGGTGTCTAAGTCTATTTGAATTTAGTGTGGTAAATTTGGCTTATTGGAAGAACTTTTGTCTGGTTATTTATTGTGCATTGGTGTTGTTGAGCGATTTGGTAATTTTTTACGCTGAGGTAGTATGCTGGCATGACCTACTGCCACTTTCTTGTCTATATTATTTAGTTTTTCCCACTGTTTTTTGTGTTTCCTTGGGTACTTGGCCAAATCTTTTACTGAATGTTGTAATCTGTAGTCTTTTCACTTATAGTTGATGTGTCTGATGATCTCTCCATCGTTTAAGGATGATAAATTCAATGAAACTGGTCAGTTTACATTGAGAGGACTTTGCTGGGTTTAGTTGTTAGTCGGAGTTGTATTATTTTTTTATCGATTATAGAAACTCTAATGTTGTAACCAACATGTTGTTTTATTAGATTTATTCTTTTTTATAACAGGTTGTTGGTTGTGTTTGAGGTTGTGTCCTTCAAGTGGAAGGACGGCCGTGTCATCCCCTATTTTTGTTGGATTTGGGATGTGATATTTGTTGGTATCAAAACTTAGGTTTTGATTTGTTTGAGTGTAGCTTTTATGGGATGTTGTGAAATTATGTGATAGTTTTAGTGCGTTAATCTTTTAGGTGCTAAGGTTATGTTTCGTTTTGAATCCAGGTGATCATGTGTTCTGACTTTGAGAAACTTGCATCGCTTCAAAAGAATAGTAAAGGCAAGAGAATAATTACCTCCAATACCAGAGATAAGCCTAAAGGTTCTCAAGGTGAGACTTAAAAAAGGATACAATAGGATCAATATGAAAGGAATCCGGACTCACAGGATGCAAGGGACATACCTTGTCAGCCTATCGCCTAAGCCGATTTATCTAAAACTTGTCAAGTATTACTTGATATGCATCTTTGCCCAAAGTTCACTGATTTTCAAGAAAGCTGTGCAAGTGGTAGCAATAAGCAGAGAGGCATCAGCAAACCAGGGAAGTTTAAAACTCAGAATACTGCGGGCCCTTGTAATACATGTAGAAAGTATCTAGGCAGTGAGTGTTGCTAGAAAACAGGAGCGCGCTTCTTATGTGAGAAAGTGGGTTACTTGCAACAGGATTGTGCTATATAGAGGGATGCTCCAATTGACACCACGATACCTGTGCGGGCAACCAGGACACCTAGCACGCAGTTGTTCCATGCAGAGAAATGCTCCTTTAGTTGGTAGACCCAAGAGAACCAGTAAAGACAAAGGATATCTAGGAAAGTTTTTGTTACGACAGAAGAGGATCTTGCATCATTTAAGGTAGTTGTAGTAGGTATTATTTTCTATTGCCTTACAATATGCTTAAGCGTTGTTTAATCATGGTGCTAGACATTTCCTTTATTTTTATTGAATTTGCAAATAAGCTTGATGTGTTGCTTGAGCCTCTTGAATATGCATTCCATGTTGATACTCCAACTAGTGATTTCTTGGTTGTTGATCACGTGTTCAAGAGATGTGTGCCTTAGATTGATAATGTTGAAATGTTTGTGGATCTAGTGGAGTTAAAAATTCGAGATTTCAACAATTTCCCGCTTCTAATACTGTTCACGCGAGTACTGTTCACTTTCTCTCCCAATTTCTGATTCTCGTGGCACTGTTCACTCGCCCAGAAGGCGCGCCTCCTGGGGTGTTTCAGCCAATGTTTGTGGCTGTAACTTGGTTGCTAGACTCGCAAGGTTAGCCTTTCACATACTCCCGCTTGAATCTCGATTTCTTTGTGTCTGCTGCTCGAGAGAACAGATCTAGAAATTTGGGTTTCTGGGTTTCTGGTTTTCTGTGTGTCGGAGATACTGGGTGATTGTCTAGGCGATTCTTCCTGGTTTATGGTTCAATCCTCTGCATTCTGCCGGTCTCGTTGTGGTTTGAATTTGAAAGGCTGGGGTAGAGATATCCTTTCTTGTCTCAAACCCAGAATTGGACCTCTGCGGGACACGGGTGTTGTTCGACTGGGTTTGTGACGCACGTACTGCTATATGGCTCTCCTCCTTCAAAGCTGACCATGACTGGAAAGCAAAACTCTGGGGATCGCCTCTCGCGGTTGAAAGAGTACATGGGTCAGGACGTCCCTCTGAAGGTACCTCCTAAGTCTCCCACACACAATGCTGGCTCGTCTAGAGTCGGTGAACGATCTGACCCTCCTAGGGAAACAGAGCAACATGCTCCTCCTAACGCTGTTCAACCAAAGGGGAAGTCTGTACATGTGGCTCAACATGAGCAACGAAATACTCGTGGTCGAAGCCGTGGCCGATCCAGGTCCAACAGACGCCCTACTGATGCTGGGATTTCTATGGACCCTCCAGGCGATCGATCCCATCGAAGTCGCAGCAAAGGGGGCAGCAACTTCCAAGGCACCCCCACAGGGCAATAAGCAGCAAATAACCCAGAGATCATGGGCGACAGTTGCTAGAACGATGGAAAAGGGGTATGCCCTCTCCTTTATACCTCCAACTATTGTTGGTGGCAAACCTGTAGTTAGAATCTCTGATGAAATCTTGGAGGATGCTAATCCGAAATGGAGAGAATGCATCGTTGGATACTTTGTGGGGAAAAAACTCCCTTTCAAGTTGACAAAAACAGCAGTTAAAAATGTCTGGGGGTCAAATGTTATTGACGTCTTAGCAAATGCCGATGGCTTCTTTTTTTTCCACATTCCGGACGAATGTTATCGGCGGAAAATACTGGATGGGGGGCCTATAACCATCCTCAGAGTCCCCATGATGTTACAGCAGTGGTATCCTACTCTGAAACTAGTGAAAGACCAGCATAAGTCTCTGCCGGTATGGGTGAAGTTGAGGGACATTCCTGTCTCCTTATGGCCAGCTACTGGAATTAGTGCAATTGCCAGTGCAATTGGGAAATCTTTGCATGTTGACCTACAAACTGAGAAGATGAAGATGATATCATATGTTAGGGTGTGCATTGAAATTAATGCTGTACAAAATCTGGCTGACTCCATTGACATTTATATGAATGATGAAATCTGGAAGATCAAGGTTGAATATGAGTGGTGCCCAATCTCGTGCCCAACCTGTGGCTTCTTTGGGCACAAATGTGCTCCCTCAAGCATTGTACCGTCCGGGCCTTCTACAGAGCCTAATCCTCCTATTATTGCTACCGAAGCCCCTCTGAATGCTGACTCATGGCAGATTGTGAGAAACAAGAAGGGCAATCCCCGCAATAATCCAGCGAGTATTGTCTCCCTTGATAGAGATGGTCACTCGGCTCTCATTCAGATTTCCCAAAAGGGGGAGCACCAAACCCATCATGTCCCTGAAGCACCCTCGCTGGACCCCTCACTGGAATCCTCTGACTCGGAGGACCAGATAGATGCTACTGCTAGCAATGTTGGAAGTGAATCTGAGGATGGGTCTCCCTCCCCTCTCCCGACTATAACACGCCGCAAAGCTCCATTGAATCAAGGAGAAGTGCCAGATAGCCGTCCTTCTACTTCTGTAGTGGCCGTCCAAATGGATGCAATCCCGACTGATGATGCTGATCTTGTCAACAAAGGCCCATCTGTGCCTGTTATGAATAGGGGTCCAGTTCAAGAGAGGAGTCCCACAACTGCTAAGGCGGCTAGCCGTAAACCAAAAAAACGGGCTGGCACTAAAAAGAGGTAATTATTTTAGACCCTTGTCTAATGTTTTTTGGCGTCTGGAATATTAGGGGTCTAGGCAACCCCCTTAAGCAGGCGGAAATAAGAGCCCTTGTTAGAGCTCATAATATCTTTTGTCTTGGCATCTTTGAGACAAAGATTAATCCGACTCTTTTTGAAATTCTCTCTGTCGGACTTCTGCCGGGCTGGGAGTGGAAGGCCAATTATGATTCCTCACCGCGTGGTAGAATATGGATTGGCTGGAATCCACAAGAAATAGACCTTCAAGTCCTTTCTAGATCCACGCAAGTTATCCATGGTCGGGTCCGGTTGTTGGCCTTCAATAAGACTTGTCTTTTTTCGGTTGTTTATGGTGAGCATACCTTTGTGGCTCGCCGTGCACTTTGGGCAGATCTTGTGCATTCAAGTAGTCTGTTTGAAAATGAACCTTGGTTGGTCGCCGGGGACTTTAATGCTATACGGGACAACTCTGACAGAATTGGTTGTTCTAACGCATGGTTACCGGCCTTTGATGAACTTGGCATTTGTTTAGACCAAGCTGGTCTTGATGACTTGAGAAATATTGGCCATCGTTTCTCGTGGTCAACTTCAGTGGGAGTAAATCGCAAGCAAAGAAAGATCGATAGGGTGCTGATTAATGCTTATTGGACCAGCTCCTTCTCTTACTCAAAGGCAAATTTCTTGGCTTCGGGAGTTTCTGATCACTCCCCGATGATCATCATAATTGAACATGCAGTTTCTTCGAGAAAGCCATTCAAATTCTTCAACTTTTGGCTATCTCATCAGGCTTTTCTGGCTACTGTTAAGCAAGTATGGGAGTCACCTATCACTGGCACTCCGATGTTCCGTTTGTGCCAAAAACTCAGGATTCTAAAAGGGCGACTCAAGCAATTGAATAGAGATTCGTTCTCTGACATTTCGGCTCACATAGCTCAAGCAAGAGGGATGCTTTCGTCCACTCAAGACTCCTTAGCTTCTGATCCTACTAATATGGAACTGGCAAACCTAGAGAAGGAGCAGTTTCTAATCTTCTCAAAATTACGTCTACAGGAGGAAGCCTTTTACAAACAAAAATCGAGAATTAGATGGCTGAATGATGGGGACTTGAACACCAAATATTATCATTTTGTCAACAAGAGACAACATAGCAATCGTATCCTCTCGGTCTCTGACTCTAATGGTATCCTCCTTACAGACCCGACATTAGTTCATAACCATATCATTTCGTATTTTCAGACTCTCCTCTGCGCAAGAGATCTGACGATCGGCCTTCCTGTGCTGATGTCCAGCCTATGGTGGCTCATACTCTCAGTAGTGAACAAATCAACCTGTTATCCAAGGAGGTCTCAAATTCGGAAATACGCAACACTCTCTTCTCCCTTGCCAAAGGTAAAGCCCCGGGGCCGGATGGGTACAATGTTGATTTCTTTATATCATCTTGGCAAGTCATTGGGCCGTCTGTTATATTGGCCATTAAGGATTTCTTTCAAACAGGCTGCATGCTAAAGGAGATCAATTCCACTATCATTACACTTGTCCCCAAGGTATCTAATGCCACGAGAATGAATGACTTTAGGCCAATTGCATGCTGTAATACAATATACAAGTGTATAGCCAAAATTCTGGCTAACCGAATTGCTACCGTGTTGCCCTCAATTATAAGTTCTCCGCAGAATGCGTTTGTAAAGGGTAGGAGAATAGGAGATAATATACTCCTCGCACAGGAATTATTTGCGGGGTTTCACCATGACCCCTATCTACCTAAGTGTGCCATCAAAGTCGATTTCCAGAAGGCATATGACATTGTAGACTGGAATTTGTTGAAAACGGTTCTGGAAGTCTTCGGATTCCCCACGATGACCACGAAACTCATTATGGAGTGTGTCACTTCTCCTAAATTCTCGGTAGCTATCAATGGAGAATTACATGGTTTCTTTGCGAGTGGAAGAGGTATTCGTCAAGGCGACCCCCTCTCTCCATACCTGTTCACGCTGGTTATGGAGATATTCTCTGGAATCCTTAATTCACAAGCTAGACTCCCGGGTTTTAAATTCTACTGGAGATGTAAGTCCACTCGCCTAACTCATATGTTTTTTGCTGATGATGTCCTCCTATTTATGGAGGGAAACACCACCTCTGCCACCCTCCTTAAAGAAGGTATTCAGCTCTTTTCCAAATGGTCGGGTCTTTACCCGAATCCCAACAAAAGTGAAGTTTATATTTTTGGTGGGACGGCAGATACTAAGGAACAAATTCGGATATCCCTGGGATTTAATGAAGGCATGCTCCCTTTCCGTTACCTCGGCGTACCCATCTTTGCATCGAGGATGACTAAAGCGGACTGTAATGCATTAGTTAACTCTATAACGGCTCGGGCACGGTCTTGGTCCCATCGATTTCTTTCCTTTGCTAGTCGACTGCAACTGATCAGGTCTGTTCTACATGCTATCCAAATGTATTGGACTAATGTCTTCACTATCCCTCAATCTGTGCTGTATAGAATAGAAATGATTCTACGACAATTTTTGTGGAAAGGACCTGAACTGGGTATCGGGAGGGCTAAAGTCCCTTGGAGAGAAGTCTGTTTGCCCAAAGAGGAAGGTGGGCTGGGCATTCGTAGGCTGTTTGATTGCAACCGAGCAGCGATACTAAAGCACATATGGACTCTATTCACAGATAAAGAGTCCCTATGGTGCAGGTGGATCCATTCTACCTTCCTCAAGAATAAAAACTTCTGGTTGGTGCCGAAGCCCACTTTCTGCTCATGAGCTTGGAAGAAAATACTAGATATCCGTTCACAATTTCAGTTACAATTTCACTGGCATATAGGTGATGACTCATCTGTATCATTTTGGTTTGATAATTGGCACACTAAAGGCCCTCTTTCTGACCTGTTCTCTAACAAAGAAATATATGCCTATGGCATCCCGAGAAATGCAACTGTCCATGATTTCCTTTGCTTTACTTGGGATGAATCCTCTTTCTTGGGAATCTTCAATTCATGGAATGACCCGATACCCACGATTGGTGACAGTCCTGATACTTTCGTTTGGCAAGGCCATTCTTCTGGGACATTCTCCACAGCAACAGCTTGGGAGTTGATCAGAATCAAGAGTCCAAAAGTGTTCTGGAGCTCCTTTATCTGGGATCGTAGCATTGCACCAAGGTATGCCTTTTTACTATGGCTTATCTCGAAAAATAGACTCTCAACTCAGGTTGTCTTACTCAGATACAACAGAATTCCGGAAGCAATGTGTAAATACTGTAAATGTAGTCCGGATTCTATAGATCATTTGTTTTTTGGTTGCCAATGCACGGGCTCCCTTGCATTGTTTTGGGCAAACACTTGCAATCTCTCTTGGCGGAATAAACCATGGGGAGATAATCTACGATGGGCAAGCAAATATATTAGTGGTAACAACTTCCAACATCGGATTGCTCGGTTCTCTCTTGGCGCCTTATGTCATATGATTTGGTCCGAACAGAACCATATCCTTTTTAGGAACAAGCCCATGTCTTTACCAGCCATGCGCAATCACCTTGTTAAGGTTGTTCGGGACAGAGTGTTATCCATGCATCTTGTTCAAGACACTCGCCGCAACAGGAAGATCCAAGCCAATTGGGGCATTTCATCGTCCATATTCGCGTAACTTGCTTTTGCGTTCTTGTGTGTAACTTCCTTAGATAGTTGGCCGATATTTAGGCCTTCTTGCACTGCTTCCAGACCTTGTCTAGCCTAACACCTTTGCACCTGTTAGGACACCTACGGTGTCGCTATATGTGCGGGGTTTTTGTGTTCGGCTACCATCATTGTAAGCATCGTTTTGAAAAGTTTATACAATACTTATCTTACCAAAAAAAAAATTCGAGATTTCAATATTATTGTAGCAATGATTGATTATCTAAATATCATACTAATGTTGGTTGCTTTTCAAAGAAATGATCTTTAGATTGCCAAATCAACCCGAATTCTCTTTTCAGGAAGTTGTAAAGACACATTTCCAAAATTGATCTCTACTGTGCATGCTAGAAAACTTTTGAAAAGGGGTTGTTGCTGTTAATTGACTTGTGTAAAAGACACAAGAAAAGGTGTAGTGAAGCTGAAAAATGTTCTTGTATTTAGAGAGATTCCAGACATATGTCTCGAGGATTTACCAAGTTTGCTTCGGAAAAAAAAATTGAGTTTTGCATTGCATTGATGCCCGGTCCAACACTAATCTCTAAGGCACCATATTGGATGGCACCTGTTGAACCGAAAGAGTTGAAAATACAACTGCAAGAGCTTTTGGATAAGAGTTTCATTAGACCTAGTGTTTCACTTTGGAGAGCTCCGGTCCTAGCTTTGTGTAGCCTTTGAGAACTAACTAGGGTGATGATAGAAAACATATATCATTTGCCTCGGATTGATGATTTATTTGATCAACTTGAGGGAGTTTGGATATTTTGTAAGATTGACCTTTGTTCTAAGTATAATCAATTGAAGAGAAAAGCAAATGATGTGTCTAAAATTTCTTATGTGTCTAAAATTTCTTTCAAAACAAGGTATGGCCATTATGATTTTCTTGTCATGCTTGTTGGGTCAACAATGTGCCAGCTGCTTTCCTGAATCTAATGAATAAGATATTAAAGGAGTATCTAGATAGATTTGTTGTGGTGTTAATTGATAATATTCTGGTGTATTCAATGAGTTTAGAAGAACACGAGCAACACTTGAGGGTTGTTCTGCAAACTTTACGTGAAAAGAAGTTGTTTGCTAAATTTAGTAAATGTGACTTCTGGATCATAAAGAATTCTTGGATCATGTAATCTCGAAGGATGGCAAATCTCAATGGACCCAAAGAAGTTGAAGCAATTGTTCAGTAGAATCGCCCTACTAATGCAATGGAAATGAGAAGTTGTCTTAGGCTAGCTGACTATCACAAGCAATTTGTGAAGGGATTATCTAAAATTGCTAGTTCACTTACTTACTTACCTTACTGGGAGGGGAGTTAAATCTGTATGATTAGATAAGTGAAGGCAATTCAAAAACTATGTGGTAGCTAGTGTCAACTCCTATATTGACATTGCGTTCAGGAATTGGTGCCTTCACAATTCACTATGATGGTCAAAAGAAGGTTTTTGTTGTGTTTTTATTTAAAGTGATAAAGTTGTTGCCTATGCCTCTAGACAGTTGAAATCACATGAGAAGAACTATCCCACTAATGATCTAAAGTTAGAAGCAGTTGTGTTTGTTTTGAAAATTTGACGGCACAACTTGTACAGCGAAACATGTGAAGTCTTTATGGATCACAAGAGTTTGAAGTTTATCTTAACTCGGAAAGAACTAAACATGATGCAGAGAATATGGTTAGAATTTCCGAAGAATTATGACCTGTTTATCAATTGCCATTTAAGTAAGGCAAATGTGGTACCACATGCCTTTAAGTCGTAAGTCCTCTAGAACATAGCAACTTTACTCACTACTCAAAACCTATTCTCGAGGATAAGTTGGACTTGGAGGTATTGGTGCATCAACTCAGTGCTCAATTAGCTAATGTGGGAGTCCAACCAACGTTAATTGGCAAAATCAAGTCTATACAGAATGAAGATCATCATTTGCAGAAAATCAGAGAAGGTGTGGAAGCCGAAGGATAAGCAAATTTCAATATGCATGAGCACCAATCTTGTTCAAACCTGCTCACAACGCCAACTACATTTTTGTACTAATGCAATGATTGCCTCATGCTAGATAACACATGTATGTATTCTCACAGCCACTCCAAGATAATGTTGGATATATCAATGGTTTTGAAATAATCAAATCCATTGTTTTGTAACAGCTTTAATATGACTGTCATCATTTTGTAACGGTTTTGACCACTATCAATTTGTAAGGGGTTTGCAATGTTCAGTGTAGAATAAAGAGGAAGGTTTATTGGGAGGATAGTCGCTAGAATATATTGCATCGAATTTCATACTTCGAGGAGCGAAATTATCCTTAAAAAGAGTGCTTATACGCCTCATACAGCTAATCTTATTTTGATTTTCTCCAACTATTTTTACAATAATCTTATGGATAATCTATATGGATTCCCCAGCTGAAACTGCCACCGTTACCATCGCCATTGCCACTATCGTCGTCGCCATTGCCACCGTTGATGTCTCTCCACCAATTGTGTAACCACCACTACCACATATGTCATATGCTAATCATTTCCTAATGTTAGAGAGGGAAAAATTATTGTATTATTCAACAAAATACTGTATTTATACATTGGTAACCCAATAAACCCTAAGAGTCCTAAAGACCACTTTGCCTTTGATACTACTAACACTCCCCCTCAAGCTAGAGTATAGATATTAACCATGCCTAGCTTGTTACAAATATATTCTATCCTCCCGCTACCCAAAGATTTAGTAAAAATGTTTGCAAGTTGTTCACCAGTTCTAACATGACTAGGAAGAATCATTCCACTTTGCAGCTTCTTTCGAATAAAATGACAATCAATCTTAATGTGTTTTATTCTCTCATGAAACATCGAGTTAGATGCTATATGTACTGCAGCCTTATTATCACACCATGGAGACATAGGAATTGAAACTTTCAAGCCTAACTCAATTAACAGCTGCTAAATCCACACTAATTCACATGTTGCTTGTGCCATGGCTCTATACTTTGATTCAGCACCGGAGCGGGCAACAACACTCTGTTTCTTACTCTTCCATGATACTAGATTTTCTCCAACCAATGTTGTCACGCCCCGAACCCCATTGAGCTCGTGGCACTCCTCTTTGGTCGAATTAGTGCTACGTCTCAGAAAACGCCGCCGACCCAAATCAATTCATCAGAGACATAAAACACCAGCAGAAGCCACAAACACACAGACAATATTAACTAGGGGTAAAAGGGAGAATAAACATCCATTATTGATTCAAACTTCTACAATATCCACCATATACAATCCACATAATATACATGCACACCAAACTTCTAAACTATACACAATCGATATCAAAAAGATCAGTAGCCTAAGTATACCCTAACTCCAAAAATGGGACACTTCAAACCTTCACTCTACCCCTAAATTAGCCCCTACGCCTCTTGGATGGCATCCACTCCAAGTCCAACTCCCCATAACCTAAGTCTGAATCCCCTTGAGCCACCTGCTCCTCTGAGAACTCTGAATCAGCCTCGATCTCAATCGGGTACTCTACAACGTTATGGTCGGTGTGCATCGGAATCCCAAAACGCTGCGGTGGTGGTGGTGGAAGGTTCATTGTTTAGGCTAGGGTTCTGAAATTATTTGGTTAAAACAACCATGAGAACACTTCTCAGCAAGTACATACCCTAAACCCCACCTAGGCTAACACGTACCTCCAACAAGTTTAAACACCATAACACTCAATAAGCACATCACAGGCACACAATTGCACTTATTTGGGCTTTTAATATATGCAACCTGCACGTTAGCCACAATAACACAAATTTCAACCACATGCACATTTCAAATTAATTCTCATGCTCACAAACAAAGTCGAACATGTGTCATTTCCACACTTGGCATTTCATTTCCACATTTCACACACTCGTTCATGCCTCGTCACACTATTTTCATTCCACTTGCCAACGACCAGCGTAATAGTACCGCCTTAGATCCACTGTCAATTCACGGTCCACATGACCATCTCATTTTCACAATACTTCTTAGCCCGCGTAATGGTACCGCCTCAGGCTATGTCTCTTGCCCGCGTTATAGTACCGCCTCAGGCTTAACATCCACCACCTACGGTACAACCCGCGTTAAAGTACACGCCTCAGGTCGACAGTCTTTCGATAATACCGAACATCATCCCGCGTTATAGCACCATCTTAGGACAGCATAATTCCTAGCGTTAAAGTACATGCCTCAAGGATTCTCGCGATAAAGTACATGCCTCAGGGATTCTCGTGACCACACACACGACACATCACGCAATTCCTCATGCTCAATTAACACCCAAACATGGTTAATTTTCAGCCAATTCAATTCCGCCTATGCGCGCATATAACGGTCCACATTTCAATCAATTAATTCACAAACCAACGAGCATACAAGGCCGCCAATGGACCCGCAATCACAGCCACAATCATGGGCATAAATTCAATATTTTCATGTCTATTTCAAGCCACAATAGACACACAACCCAGCCAACCCAATTCAATTCGCACGTGCACAATTAACCCGAATTTTTGCAATTTAAGCCAAATTCCGCCATTCACGAGTGTCGTACTCCTACCGATAACCCCAGAACCAACCCGCACTATATTTTAATCACCAATATGCACTAATTTGATCACAGCATGAATATTAATTCGGCCACCACGAAACATCATCATAACGGCACATTTAGGCCCGTTTTTCGCGTCATAAGCCACAATAATCACCCGGAATCATTTCGATTACCTAACCAATCAATTCTAACCTCAATCCACCTAAAAAATCATCACAATTTCACCCAAACCACTCAGCCAAATCAGTCCAATCGTTGTTCCACGGTTAACCTCTAAAACTCGCTAAAACGGCTCCGAACTAATCCGAAAATACCCGTTATCCTAGGCGAAGGTTAGGATATCACTTACTTGTCATTCCTACATGAAATTGAGGTCTCAACGGTGGCTGGATAGAAAGCGAACAACAGCGGCAGTGGCGACGAGGTGTAAGGTTTACTGGCGGCGACACCAAGCGAACCGAGGAGACCGGTGAGAGCACGGCGGCCTTGGGCAAACGACGGCTATTTCGACGGAGCTGAGCTGATCTAAGAAGCCAAGAAAGAGAGGGAAAGAGGGTGAAGTGAGATGATGAGAGTGGTGTGAGGCAAACGGCCATGACGGTGGCGGTGGCTCCGGCGTGCGATTGATCCGGTCACGCAACACAAGGAGCAAGGGAGGTTCGGCCAAGGGAGAGAGGGAGAGAGAGTTTGCCGAGCGTGAGAGAGAGAATGAGGTTGCCATGAGGAAGAAATGAGAGAGAGAGAGAGAGAGAGAGAGAGAGAGAGAGAGAGAGAGAGAGAGAGAGAGAGGAAGAAATAGGCTTGACACCAATAATTGGTGTCTTTCTCTCTTTAAAATGACCATCCTACCCTCCTCTCTATCATCCAATCAACAGCTACGATTTGATCTTATCCTGAGATCGACGGCCAAGATTAATCCTTGCCAAAAATATCCAGGAGCAAAATTGTCAAAAAATTTCTATTTCTAAAGTTGGTGTGAAATGACCAAAATGCCCCTCTCACATTATACTTGGCCTTAACAAAGTTCTAAGGGTAAAACGGTCATTTTCCATTTCTTGCCGAAATTTGAATTTTCTGAAGAATTCAAACAAATCTAAGGCTAGCCGAACTAATAACAACATCGTCTAATTATCCTGTCGTGACCTTCATAATTTTCAATACCCAAACTTGATCTTTAATTAATGATTAAATTTAATTAATGTAACTTGAGCGTATCTCGAATTAACGGGCGGCTTTTAGGGAAATTCACACATTTGACCCGTGGCCGATGCTGAATTAAGCCACGTTTAAGTTCACTCGGATCGTGACGATCTCGATGGTCACTTAATCGCGAGGATCAATCGCTAGTTCCAACGGGCGCAATTGTTTGGTATAGGTTTAGAGTTATTCGTCAGTTCATCCCGTGGTCAAGCGGAATCACCCGCGATCCACTAATATGACAGCGGCGAATTGATCCCTAACTATCCTTGGATCGGCCTACATTGGCTCAAAATATCACCTCGATAATTTTTATGGTCGAAAGTCGATTCACGATCGAGTTTCTTTGGTCTTGCGAATTTAAATCCCTAATTAGCCTTTCCCTAACGGTTAGTATCCTAGGAGTGATCAATTCTGGGCGAGATCTAACTACAAGCACGTCCATAAATCATCCATTTCATAAATTCCAAGTGAGTCGGATTTCAGAATGTCACAACTCTTCCCCTCTTATAAAAAATTTCGTCCTCGAAATTTACAGTTCAACCTAACTACTCAAACAAATGGGGGTATTGACATTGTATTAGCTCTTCACTTTCTCAAGTAGCACCTTTTGTCCCGTGATGTTCTTAAACAACCTTAACCATCGGGATTGTCTTATTCCTTAGAACTTGTTCCTTTCGATCTTCGATCCTTATTGGTCTTTCAACATACGACACCGTATCGTCAACTTCTATCTCTTCGTAATTCAACATGTGAATTGGGTCCAGTTCATATTTTATTAGCATCGATATGTGGAACACATTATGCTTGACGGGAGTGCAAGGCGATAAGCTAAGTCTCCAATCCTTTTCAAAACCTCAAAGGGTCCCACTTACCTCGGACTCAACTTCCCTTTCTTACCAAATCGGGATAATCTCCTCATGGGCAATACCTTAAGAAATACGTGATCACATACTTGAAATTCCAAAGGTCTTCACCTTCTATCCGCATAACTCTTTTAACGGCTTTGAGTTGTTTTTAGCCTTTCACAAATAATCTTAACAGCCTCAACTGACTATTGAACTAATTTTGGCCCAGTTATACTCCTTTCTCCAACTTTATCCCAACACACAGGCATTCTACATGCTCTGCCATATAGCGCTTTAAATAGCGTCATTCCGATGCTCTATTGAAAACTATTATTGTACGCAAATTCTACTAAGGGCAATTGCTCTTCTCACTTACCTTGAAAATCCAATACACATGCCCGAAGCGCATCCTCTAAAGTCTGAATCGTCCTCTCAGACTGGCCATTCGTTTGTGGATGGTAAGATGTACTAAACTGCAGCTTTGATCCTAATGTCGCCTGTAAACTTTTCTAAAAATTGGCGGTAAACCTAGGATCACGATCGGAGGTAATCATTACTGGTACCCCATGCAAATGAACTATCTGTTGTACGTACAACTCTGCATACCGATCCAATGCGAAGTCCTTTCACACAGCCAAGAAGTGCGCTGACTTTGTCAATCTATCGATAATCACCCAAATGGAATCATGGTCTCTTTGGCTCCTTGGTAATCCCATCACATGCTTAGCTATGTCTACCTTCATGCCATAATTACTACGATGCACTTCCGACAAAATTTCTTCCTTAAGTTCCACATCGTCAGGCACGCACAATTGTCTACGGAACTTCAATATCCCATCTTCGGATATCTAGAAGTCCGGCTTTCTCTTGGTAGCATCCATTTCCAAAATCCTTTAAATTTCTTGATCCGTAGACCGTAAAGCCCTAATCTTAGCTTGGATTTCTGGTTCGATTCTTAAAGTGGCAAACAAGCTCGAGATCTGACTTACTTTGAACTTAAACTCCGAGTCTCGCACTCTTTCCAACAAAGTACATTCCTTGACCATTAAGTGTGCGATGCTTGACTTCCAACTCAATGCATCGGCTACCCGGTTGGCCTTTTCGGAGTGATATAAAATCTTACAATCATAATCTTTCAGCAATTCCATCTAACGACACTGCCTCATATTTAACTCCTTTTGAGAAAACAGATGCTTGAGGCTCTGATGATCGGTATATATTTGAATTTTCTCTCCACATAAATAATGTCACCAAATCTTAAGGGCGAATATGATGGCAGCTAATTCCAAATCATGTGTCGGATAATTCAGTTCATGTGGCCTCAACTGCCTTGATGCATAGGCTACTACTCGCCCATGTTGCATCAGTACACATCTTAATCCTTTCAACGACGCATCACTATAGATTTCGAAACCTCAAGATCCTGACAGAATAGTCAATACCAGTGCCGTCGTCAATCTATGCTTTAATTCCTAGAAACTTCTTTCACACTTGTCAGTCCACTCAAACTTCATTTCTTTCTTTAATAGACGTGTCAACGGCGTTGCTGAAAATCCTTCCAAAAAACGTCTATAGTATCCTGCCAAACCTAAGAAGCTTCGAACCTCGGTTACCGTCATCGGTCTTGGCCACTTTATCACGGCTTCAATCTTTGCTGGATCTATTGAAATTCCATCCCCCGAGATCACATGTCTAAGAAATGCTACTCGACTAAGCCAGAACTTGCACTTATTAAACTTGGCGTACAGTGCGTGTTCCCTTAAGGTCCGTAAAACTTTACTTAAATGGTACTCGTGCTCTTCCGAGCTCTTCGAGTACACCAATATATCGTCTATGAAAACGATTACAAATTGATCTAAGAACTCCTTAAATACCCGATTCATTAAGTTCATAAAGGTAATAGGGGCGTTAGTCAAACCGAATGGCATTACCGTAAATTCATAGTGTCCATATCTCGTCCTGAATGTCGTTTTCGGTATATCCTTTTTCCTAATCCTCAATTGATGATATCCCATTCTCAAATCGATTTTAGAAAACACCAAAGCCCCTTGTAACTGATCAAACAAATCATCAATCCTTGGCAGGGGGTATTTATTCTTAATCGTCACTTGATTTAACCGCCGATAATCAACACATAACCTTAACGACCCATCCTTCTTCCTCACAAATAAGACTGGCGTTCCCCATGAAGACGCACTTGGACGAATGAAACCTTTGTCCAATAATTCTTGCATTTGCACCTTTAACTCTTTTAATTCTGACAACGACATTCTACAAGGTGCCTTCGAGATTGGCTCAGTCTCAGGGGCCAACTCGATTACAAACTCTACTTCTCTTTCTGGTGGCAATCCCGGCAATTCCTAAGGAAAAACATTGGGATAATCGCACACCACGGCTATGTCCTCTAGCCTCGGCTCCTCAACCGTCGAATCAACTACAGCCACTAGAAATCCTTGACAACCTTCGTTTAGCAACTTAGTCACTTCTAACGATGAAATCCAAGGGATTGACGTTCCCCCTCGATTTTCCACAAATTCAAATTTCGGATGTCCAACCGGATTAAATTGGATCACCCTACTACTACAATCCATTACGGCCCTCTACTTAGTCAATCAATCCAGACCCACTATCACATCAAAATCATACATGACTAAAATCGCTAAATTTATCATTTTCTCCTTATCACCAATCACGATCTTACAATCCGGATACCCTAACGAGACTAGCACCTGATCATTTAATGGAGTGGTGACATACAACACAACATCAAGCAATTGCAGTTCTATGCTAGTCAATTTAATAAACTGCTCTGATATAAATGAATATAACGCTCCAGGGTCAAACAAAGCATACGCAGCATGATCACATAGAGAAACCGTACCTGTGACTACCCCTAGCGCGTTCTCAATCTCTCTTCTGGCTATGGCGTGTACCCGTCCTTAGGCCAGTGGCCTATTTTGATTAGCCAACGGGGCAGCTCTAATTTGGTTCCCATTCCAGGGTGGCGGTAACGCAGGCGATCTATTCTGCTTGATGTTGGGGCAAAACCTTATTTGATGACTAAACCCGCCACATCCAAAACAGGTTCCACTGCTGCTCGGACAAGGGCCACTTCCATGTCTTTCTCTACATATCCGACATGGACCATTCTGAAAACGAGTCGGTTTCCCGATATTCCTTCTAGCAAATGGACAAAACGTCGATTACCCGTCATTGGCCTCTCCCTAAGTGACGACTGTCCCTACTCTGGGCAAATCTTGACCCAGAAGTGGCAGCCCTATCCGCCAAGTCACACTCAATCGCTTGAGCCCTATCATAGATCTCGTTATAATCCCTCAAATTCAACGAAATCATTTGGCTGCGAAGGTCCGGCTTCAACGGCCCTGAACTAACTAAATCAGTCCAACCATTATTCCACGATTAACCCCTAAAACTCGCTAAAACGGCCCTGAACTAACCCGAAAATACCCGTTATCCTAGGCGAGGGTTAGGTTATCACTTACTTGTGATTACTACGCGAAATTAAGGTCTCAACGGTGGCTGGATAGAGAGCGAACAGCAGCGGCAGCGACGAAGTGTAAGGTTTACCGGCGACGACACCAAGTGGTTGAGGAGATTGGCGAGCGCACGGTGGCCTTGGGTGAACGGCTGTTGTTCCGGCGGAGCTGAGCTGATCTAAGAAGCCAAGAAAGAGAGGAAAAGAGGGTGAAGGGAGATGATGAGGGTGGTGTGAGGCGAACGGCCACGGCAGCGGCGGTGGCTCCGGTGTGCAGTTGATCCGGTCACGCGGCACAAGGAGGAAGGGAGGTTCGGCCAATGGAGAGAGGGAGAGAGAGTTTGCCGAGAGTGAGAGGGAGAACGAGGTTGCCGTGCGGAAGAAATGAGAGAGAGAGAGAGAGAGAGAGAGAGAGAGAGAGAGAGAGAGAGAGAGAGAGAGAGAGAAAGGAAGAAATAAACTTGACACCAATAATTGGCGTCTCTCTCTCTTTAAAATGACCATCCTACCCTCCTCTTTATCGTCCAATCAACGGCTACAATTTGATCTTATCCTGAGATCGACGGCCAAGATTAATTATTGCCAAAAATATCTAGGGGCAAAATTGGAATTTCACAAAATTTCCAAAGGCAAAATTGTCCAAAAATTTCTATTTCTAAATTGGTGTGAAATGACCAAAATGCCCCTCTCACATTATACTTGGTCTTAACAAAGTTCTAAGGGTAAAACGGTCATTTTTCATTTCTTGCCGAAATTCGAATTTTCTGAAGAATCCGAACAAATTTAAGGCTAACCGAGCTAATAACAACATCGTCCAATTATCCTATTGTGACCTTCATAATTTTCGATACCCAAACTTGATCTCTAATTAATGATTAAATTTAATTAATGTAACTTGAGCGTATCTCGAACTAACGGGTGGCTTTTAGGGAAATTCGCACATTTGACCCGTTGCCGATGGTGAATCAAGCCATGTTTAAGTTCACTCGGATCGTGACGACCTCGGTTGTCACTTAATCGCGAGGATCGATCTCTAGTTCCGACGGGCGCAATCGCTTGGTATAGGTTTAAGGCCATTCATCAGTTCATCTCGTGGTCAAGCAGAATCATCCGCAATCCACTAATATGATAGCGGCGAATTGATCCCTAACTATCCTTAGATCGGCCTACATTGGCTTAAAATGTCACCTCGACAATTTTTATGGTTGAAAGTCGATTCACGATCGAGTTTTTTTGATCGCACGAATTTAAATCCCTAATTAGCCCTTCCCTAACGGTTAGTATCCCAGGAGTGATCAGTTCTGGACGAGATCTAACTACAAGCATGTCCATAAATCATCCATTTCATAAATCCCAAGTGAGTCGGATTTCAGAATATCACAAATGTACAGTAGTCAGTAATTGTAACATCCCGAATTTCGACCCGTTTCTAGGACTAATAAAGTGTCTATTAATTCTCATTTAATTTTAGTAAGTCTCACCCAGACTTGATCAATTGCGGGATAATAACCCAATGGGAATGGCTAACTAGGAAACGGTATGTGGACCGGGGACCCGATCGCGAATTGGGCACCGATTTCGAGAAATGCCAAGGAAATATTTTGGGCCACTGCGGGCCAATCTTAGGAAAGTGAAGGATTCGATTTAGCCAACGACGTATGATCGGATCGCGGGTGATTCCGCACGATTGAGAGTATACGTGGAGAACGAATCCCGAATTTAAACCGAACGATCGCGACCTTCGGAACTAGTGATAATTCCTCGCGTTCTCCTGAAAATCGAGACCGTCATGACTCAGGCAACCCTAGGTTGATGCGCGTAACCCCTAAACAACCGCCCGTTAGTGAGAGGCTCTAAAATTTTGAAATGAGCAAATTTGATCGCAAAATTGGACCCGAACTTCGATGTCGAAATTCCGTGGACGTTTGCAACTATTTTGCGAGGCCAACGTCATTTTTGAGTGGCCACACCTATTTATGGTTGGTACGGTCGAAAAATGAAATTTCGACCCGAGACCAGAAAATTACCAAAATGCCCATATACCCTATTTTTATTATTTCGAATTTGGGCTGATTTTTGGGGTTTAATTAAGGAAATTATTAAAGAAATTACATCAGCCCAATAATTGAGACATTAGACAAAAATGACATTGCATTATTAAAGAAGGAGAAATGTAAGCCCTTGGATGAGGGGTAAAATGGTCCAACCCCTTGGATTAGCGACACTTGGATCCCACTCACCTATATTTGACCTAACTTTGACCCCATTCTCTCTCTCCTCTCATTTCAGCTGGTCTCCTCTCCCTCACGTGCTCTCTCTCTCCCGTCGATCACCCTTCTCGGCCACTCACCACGGAGCATCGTCGCCGTCCGCCGCGCGCCACTCAAGCCGCCGACGTGCCGCTGCATCGCCGCCACTCCGTCCATACACCGTTTGCTGTCCGTACGACCGCCGTTTGTCATCACCGCCCACCGCCTTGCCGTATCACCACCTGGCCACCATCGATCATCATCATCGCCGCCGTCCATACGCCGAGGACCGCCGTCCGTACGCCGCGCCGCCGTCCGTACCGTCGGAACGCCGCCGCCAATCTTGCCGTCCGCCGGCAATTGGCCGCTCGTTCCCGTCGATCTGAGTTAGATTAGGCGAGTATTAATTCCTAAACTTAAATTAGTGTAGATTGCATTTCTAAATAGGTGGATTTTGGGTTTAATTAGACTAGAATTTAATCTAATTATGGGTTGTTAAGTATTAGATGATTATGGGGTACATTTGGGAATCAATTGGAGGTGGATTGGTGCCCTAAGTTGGGTTTTTTTTATGTCTACCCCTTATAGAACCGAATTTAATTAATTTGGCTAAGTTGGGGTTCAATTGGGTCATTGCCGTGATTGTTTGAATTGATTGATTCAATGATTAATTGGTGTTTGATCGTGATCAAATGTGTGGTGCCACGTGTATACTTAGTGGCCGAGAATGATTTGATAATGCTGGGTCTTGATTGTACATGTCGTGTCAAAATGTATTAAATGGCATAATTGGGCATGCCGTGGCTGAATTGAACTGTTGAATTGATTGGACATGTTGAATCGCACGTTAATTTGGCCATTTGATGATTATGTGCTCTCGAGAAATTTGGCATTCATTGTGCATGGCATTGTCGCCTGAGTGTGAGAATTGTATGGCCAATAATTCGTATGTTAAGGAAAGTTATGAGTTGTTATATTCGTTGGCCTTCGGGTCGGTTTATTGTTGTTGGCCTTCGGATCGTTGGCCTTCGAGTCGGTTTATCGTTGTTGGCCATCGGGTCGTTGGCCTTCAGGTCGGTATATTTGTCGGCCTATAGGTCGGGCCCAAAGCGTTCGCGCAGGTTGGAATATCTATTAGCCTTTGGGTCAGTTTATAACTGTAAACGAGTTGCATGCCGGAGTGCGTTGCCTGAGATGATTCATGAGTATGGAAAATGTGTGCCGAAGTATGTGAACCATTGTACGTGTTCGGTGAATTGTATGTGAGGCAGGCATTAATAAGCATGAGCATGCGTGTGGCCTAAGTGTGACTAGTGTGTGTGCGTATGTGCCGTGATTATTATTGTAAAATGCCTAACCCGCAGGGTCGTTGTATGAGTGATCTGGGCCACGAGCCTAAGACAATGATTGTGACGTTTGTGGTATACTGTTATGAGTGTTTTATTCGCCTGTCAGGTGGTGCATGTTAGCCTAGTTTAGGTTTAGGGGTTATTACTTGCTGAGATTCTTCTCACGGTTGTTGGAAACCGACATTTCAGACCCCCGGCAGTGAGGATGGCAGAGGCGCCAATCCGTTTTGGGATTCCCCAGCACATCGAGAAGACGATGGCGGTGTTTCCGGTAGGCAATGGGGAAATGTACATTAGGTATTATACGTTAGTTTGGGTAGATGCAGGAGAGACACATTACCAGACCCACAAGTATGTGGCATGGTGTTTTAGAGATGCAGACGGAGTGGAGCAAGGACCCCTTCAGACGTTCGATGTTCTGTTTATGGTGGCGAGCCAGTTTGCCCCGCAGTGCCCCGATGAACAGGTGATAGACCCCGGCACCTCAGACGAGGAGAGTATGAACTCCGATGGCATACCAGTGGAGTACGAGGTTGATGAGGTCGAACAGATGGACATGGAGCCGGATGAGGATGAGTTAGATCAGCCGATGGAGGAGGACCCCGAGCTCGAGGAGATGGACGCAGAGGACGAGCCAGAGGAGGCTGAGTCCGAGTTAGACTCGTTGGATTCTGATGAGGAACTGCCAGACAGTTCATCTTCGTCAGAATCTTCTGGTTCTGACCCGGACTGGGTCCCCTAGGTTGACCCTGACCATAGATAGAGCGGGCTGCACCTTTTTTACTGAAGCCCGTTTTAGCTCAGTAACCTTTGGCCACTGACCCTTTCTGACCTTAGTGGCCTTTGATCGTTTTTTGTGGTAGTCTGTACTCCCCGTAAATGGATATTGTATCTACTTTTAATAGTAATGAAATGTATGTGTTGTAATTGTAACATCCTGAATTTTGACCCGTTACCGGGACCAATAAAGTGTATAGTAATTCTCGTTTGATTTTAGTAAGTCTCGCCCGGATTTGATCAATCACGAGATACTAATCAATTGGGAAAGGCTAAATGGAACAAATACGTGGACCGAGGACCCGATCGCGATTGGGCACCGATTTCGAGAAACGTCGAGGGAATATTTTGAGCCAATATGAGCCGATCTTAGGAAAATGACGGATTTGATATAGTCAGTAACGTACCATCGGATCGCGGGTGATTTCGCACGACCGAAAGTACGCCTGACAAACGAATCCCGATTTTAATCCGAACGATCGCGACCTCCGGTACTAGTGATAATTCCTCACGTTCGCCCGATAGTCGAGGTCATCACAACTCGGACAATACTAGGTCGATACGCATAACACCTAAATAGCCGCCCATTAGTGAGAGTCCCTAGAACTTCAAAACGAGTAAAATTTGATCGCGATATTTGACCCGAACTTCGATATCAAAATTTCAAGGGTAATTACGACTATTTTGTAAGACGGACATCATTTTAGAGTGGCCACACATGTTTGGGACTAGCACGGCTGAAAATTGAAATTTCGATAGAAATTGAGAAAATTACAATTTTGCCCCTGGGGACCTCGATGTCCGTTTCCGAGGCTAAACGAGGTTATTTTTCAAAATCGATGCCAATTTGGAGTGGCCACGCATGTCGGGAGTGCGTACGGTTGAAAATTGGAATTTTGACCCTGGAACGAAAATTTACAGTTTTACCCCTCAAAACTTTTGGACTGATTTTCGAGGGCTTAAAGGATGATTTTTAAGGATCCGACACCGTATTATACTTGCCATGAATATATAAGACAGGTATGGACAAAAATTGGAATTTCAGTCCAGGATCGGAAAATTACGAAAATGCCCCTAAGGCCATTTTAGTTAATTACGAAAATTGGACCAAATTTGGGGGATTAACCAAGGTTAATTAGGCTAAACCAAGTCTGGTCAGCCTTGGGTTGAGGACAAATGACCAATTAACCCTTGAATTATTGAATATGGATGGATCTTGGCCATTAGATTAGGGGCAAAAGTGTCCAAACCTTTGGATTAGTGACACTTGGATTCCACTAAGTCCAATTTTGACCATAACTGACCTCTTTCTCTCTCTTCTTCCCATTGTGATCAGCCGAGACCCCCCATTTCCCCCTCTTCCTTGCCGTTCTTCCCTTTGACGTCATCACCGCCGGGAGGCCACCCACGTCGGACCGCCGTGCCGGAGCCGCCACCACCGAGCCAGCCACCGTCGACCTCTCTCTCCCCTGGACCGCCACCCACAGCAGCCGTTCCAGCCCCAAGCCGAGAGGACCAGCCGCGAACCGCCAACACCGTCGCCGCCATAGACCGCCGGCTTGCCCCCGGGACGCAGCCGTCGATTTTTACCGCGTATCGGTGATCGACCGCTCGTTCTCGTCGTCCCGAGTTAATATTAGGCAAGTATAAACCCCTAAACCCTTAATTAGTCTAATTGTGCATTTAAGGGGGTAAATTAGGGGTTAATTAGACTTAATCATGGTTTAATTAGGTCTAATGTTGTGTGGGGTGATTAGGGGACCGAATTAGTGCCTAATGAAGTGAATTAGAGTTGGTTTAGGGCTTAATTAGTGTCCTGCCCTGGTACTGTTCACCAGTACCGAATTTGCCTAAAATGGCTTAAGTTGTGCACTAAGTGGGTTCATTGGCTAAGGACTTTGAATTGGGCATTTTAGGGGTTAATTAGGCTTAATTAGGTGTATTTGGTTGTTGGGTGATTAATGGTTGTGATTAGGGCCTAATGAGATGGTTTAAAGGTGGCTTAGTGCCTAAATGGTATTCTGTCCTGGTACTGTTCACCAGAACCGAAAATGGCACTATTTTGCTTAAATTGGGACTTAGTTGGTTCATTGATCATTGGCTTGAGATTGGGCATTTTAGGGGTTAGTTAGGACTTATATAAATCCTATTGAATGACCCCGTGATAGTGAGAATGAGGACTAAGATTGTTTTGTCCAAGGCGGGCCTTAGGCGCATTAAAATGATTTGTAATAAATGTGCAAAGTAATGTTGGATTGATTGGACTAGAATGGGAATAATTGGGAGTGCCAATATTGCGTTGATTTCGTCTAAGTTGAGAATGGTTGTATTTAGCATATTGGCGTTGGAAAATTGACCTTGGATGCCCTGACTTGTAATTCATATATTATGTTGTGAATTGATTTGAAATCGGGCCTACGGGTCGTTTTATCAAACTGTTGCCTTCGGTTCGGGCCTACGGGTCGTTATATTCAATTGTGAGCCTTCGGGTTGATATAATTACACATGATTTATATTGATGTCAAATGCTTAACCTGCAGGGTTGAGATAGTGAATTGGGCTGTAAGCCTGGGAGAATTTATAATGATATACTGGTTCAATGCTTGATGTGTTTGATTTGCCTGTCTGGAAGTGCACGTTAGCCTAGTTTAGGATTAGCGATTTATACTTGCTGAGTTTTCTCACGGTTGTGGTAAAACCAACATTTCAGATCCTCGACCATGAATTTTGGAGACGCGCCCGTACGCTTTGGGATTCCCCACCACATAGAGCGTATGATGACCGTGCACCCCGTAGGGAACGGGGAGAGATACCTTAGACATTACACGATAGTTTGGGTAGATGTAGGTTTGTCCCATTATGAGGCCCACGAGTATCTGTCTTGGTGCTTTCGAGACAGTGATGGAGAGGTGTATGGCCCCATCAGATCGGCAGACGTTCCATATAATGGGGAAGGTCAGATGGATAGACAGTGCCCGGATGGCGACGTTGTAAATATTGATATGGATGACACTGATTCCGATACTGGAGATGAGATTTTGGAGGTCGAGGAGGAGCATGAGGAGCTTGGTGGGATAGCTTTTGAGCCAGAGGTTGTCGATCCCGTTCCGGAGCAGGCGGACGCTGAGGCCCCTAAGCCGATGGATATTGATGAGGACGAAGAGCAGGACCCTGAGCCAGAGACAGAGTCAGAGGCCATGAGTTCCGAGGAGGAGCCGGAGCAGGTAGAGAGTTCCTCTAAGTCGTTAGGCTCTGATCCAGACTGGGTGCCACAGGTTAGATTTCAGTTATAGAAGTGAGGGCCGACCCTTTTTTACTATAACCCTCCTGCTGTTAGTTATACCCCCTCGGCCACCGATCCCTTTTTGTTTTCGTGGACCCTTTTTTTGTATCTTTGTTTATAAATAAATAATGTACATAAGTTTTATAATGAATATATATATTGTTTTAATCGTTCTTAATTTGTTGTCTGTTGCTATTCATGGTTGCTTTGTTTATTGTCCAGGTGTATATATAATATATATATACGTCATTTTCGCATGTGTCGTGTTTTCTCTGATTTGAGTTTTCGGGTCGGTAACGTAAACTGGGAGCGTCGCACCACTTTTTTGACCTGTAAGCGGGATGTTCATGCTTCGTGGGGTACGGGGCATGACATTAATCGTATTGATTTCTCCTGTTGTGCTATCCTTGGTCATGTCAATTGATTTATACGGGTGTATATATATATATATATATATATATATATATATTTATATACGTTGTTTCTGCATGTGATATGATCTCTTATTCGGGTGTTAGGTCGGTGACGTAACCTGGGGACATCGCACCAATATCGACCGGTATGTGGGATGTTCGCGCTACGTGGAGCGCAGAGCGTGACATCCCCGTTTGGATTGATATCAGAGCAAGGTCAGCTCGGTCCAGTCAGGTCGAAACTTGGAGTGATAATGAGCGATGACCATGGATAGCCAGTAGGGTGACCTCGTGTGCTAAGTGTACCTCCTGACTGTCTGTGTTTAAGTGTTTTGGGTGATTGATTTGACCCGTATGATGCAGGTGCTGCAGGACCCGATATAAGTGTACAAATTCCTTGGGTGAAATTCTGTGTTGTTGTGCTAGGCCGCATGCTGGGTGCTTGGTTGTTATTGTGTTAGATACCTGCCTAGGACTTAGACCAATTTAGTTGGTTTAGGTCTCTAATTCATAAGCGGAATTACAACAGGTAATTGAGTACCAGAGATTTGAAAGATGAGCCGAAGAAGGGGAAAGGAACCCCAGGGTCAGTCGAGTTCAAGAGGCCCGAGACCCCAGACTGGAGGACGTTATTCAGACCCTACATGAGATCGGGAATATCATGGGTAGACAGGCTCAGGAAAGGGCCGTTGCGATTGTCGAGACTACAGCAACTGCTGCTATTAATGGGAATCAAGCACAAGCTCAACCAGTGGTGTCGAATAGGCATATGCACCAGTTGGTAGAGCAGTTTCTTAAATTGAAGCCGCCCAAGTTCACGGGCCAAGGTGACCTCGAAACCGCTCCACGTTGGGTGGAAGAGTTAGAGAAGGCATTCGATTTATTGGGGTGCACCGAAACCGAGAATATTACCCTAGCAACATACCAATTACAGGATAACGCGAATGACTAGTGAAAAGCCACCAAAGACCGAGTGTTTCCCGAGGGCGTAGACCAGACTTGGGCTGCGTTTACTGAGAGTTTTTATGGGCAATACTTTTCAGAGAGTGCACAAGAAAAGAAAATGGCAGAGTTCATGAGATTTCGTCAGGGTTCATGAGGCTGAATTTGCGAGACTATCGAGGTTTGCTCCTAGAATGGTGAAAAATCCACTGGACAAGGCTTGAAGATTCCGAGATGGTTTGAAATCGGATCTTCGCACTCAGATGCTTTTGCTGAACATTCGAGACTACCGAGAGCTATATGAACGAGCTCAAACCATGGAACGGGATCATATGGATAGAACTGCCGCATCAAGGTTACGGTTTGCTCAAAACTGGGACAATCGCCACCTTGGCAAGAAATCGATGACGGGTAATAGGCGATTTGTCCCACCGCCTAAGAAGAACATTGGGAAGCCTAATCATCAATCGAACAGATTTAGAGCTTGCATTCGATGTGGGAGTTTGGAGTACCAAATCAAAAATTGTCCCCAGCAACGCCCTTTGGGACCCTCAGGACAACCACAACAACCCAGAATTGGGAATCAAGCCGGGAATCCCCCACCGGCTATTCAAGGAAGGTCGCCGGCTATTCAAGGAAGGCCGCCTGCACAAGGAAGGGTCTATGCAATGGCACGCAAAGACGCTGAGGATGCGCCGATCGTGGTCACAGGTATTATTTCTCTCTATGATCATGCTGCATATGCGTTATTTGATCATGGGGCGACCCACTCATTTATTTCAGAGCAGTTCGTTAGGTTGGTCGGTATTAAACCAGTATTACTTGAGAATATGCCCTGTGTGACGACCCCACTGCATGTTATGGTGTTAGTGTCGTAGGGGTGTCTTGATTGTAAAATCGTGATTGGGGATAGAGAAGAAAGAATTGATTTGGCTATATTGGCCATGTATGAGTTCGATGTAATCATCGGTATGGATTGGCTGATAAAGCAAAAAACCGTTATGGATTGCGGCAACAGGATGATCCAGTTTAATCCGATTGGACATCCTAGGTTTGAATTCCAGGGAAACCGAGGAGGAACCTCGATCCCTTGGATTTCCTCGCTTGAGGTGACTAAGTTATTCGATGAAGGTTGCGAGAGGTATATGATGAATGTAATGGATCTAACAGTGGCAGAACCTAAATTGGAAGAAGTACCCATAATGTGCAATTTCCTCGAGGTCTTTCCTCAGGAATTATCGGGTTTACCGCCGAAGCGGGAAGTGGAATTTGTAATAGAGTTGGCCCCAGGTACTGAGCCAATCTCTAAGGCTCCATATCAGATGTCCTTATCAGAGTTGAAAGAGTTGAAAGTCTAGATGCAGGAATTGCTGGATAAGAGGTTTATTCGTCCTAACGCGTCTCCGTGGGGAGCGCCAGTCCTATTTATGAGGAAAAAGGACGGGACGCTGAGGTTATGTATAGATTACCGGCAACTGAACCAGGTGACTATGAAGAACAAATATCCACTGCCAAGGATCGACGACCTGTTCGATCAATTACAAGGAGCTTCGGTGTTCTCCAAGATTGACTTACAGACTGGGTATCATCAGCTGAGGATTCGGAAGGAAGACATACCCAAGACCCCTTTTAGGACGAGATATGGACTCTATAAATTTACGGTGATGCCCTTCGACTTAACAAATGCCCATGCAGCTTTTATGGATCTGATGAACAGGGTATTCAAGGAATTCTTGGACCAGTTCGTCATAGTATTCATTGACGATATACTGGTGTATTCAAAGAGCCCGGAGGAACACAAAGTATATTTGACCGAGGTACTACGGACCTTGAGGGAGCACGCACTAAACGCCAAGTTCAGTAAGTGTGAATTTTGGCTTAGTAAAGTAGCATTCCTTGGGCACATAGTTTCGAGAGACGGAATCTCTGTGGACCCGGCTAAGATTGAGGCAGTGCTTTAATGGCCCAGACCGATGTCCATGACGGAGATCAGGAGTTTCTTGGAATTGGCTAGTTATTATCGGCGTTTTGTGGAAGGATTTTCTTTGATAGCCATGCCACTAACACGATTGCTTAAGAAGGAAGTCAAGTTTGAGTAGGATGATAAGTGTGAACGGAGTTTTCAGGAGCTGAAGCTCAGGCTGACGATCGCCCCGGTATTGACTATTCCGTCTGGACCCGGAGGATTTGAAGTCTACAGCGATGCTTTGCTAAAAGGACTCGGCTGTGTATTAATGCAACACGGAAAAGTAGTCGCATACGCGTCGCGTCAGTTGAGGTCACACGAGACGAATTACCCGACGCACGACTTGGAGCTGGCTACTATTATTTTTGCACTCAAGATCTGGAGGCATTATTTGTGCGGGGAGAAGTTTTAAATTTATACGGATCACCAAAGCCTCAAGTACTTGTTCTCGGAGAAGGAGTTGAACATGAGACAGCGTAGGTGGATGGAACTTCTGAAAGGCTACGATTGCGATATCATGTATCACCCCGGAAAAGCGAACCGAGTAGCGGATGCGCTAAGTCGCAAGTCGAGTATGGCGCACATGATGATTAAAGAGTGGACTTTGCTAGAAAGGCTCAGAAATTCATAATTTAAGTTTGAGTTGAGCCATGTATCGAACTTGTTGGCTACACTGAGGATCGAATTGGAGATTCAGACCAAGATTAAGGCACTACAATTCACGGATCAGGAAATTCAAAAGATCGTGGGAATGGATGCCGCTACGAGGAAGTCGGATTTTCAAGGGCAAAAGTACACCACAAGTGCCATAACTTGTGTACGGTGATCACTTTGGTGCCATAACTTTTTTTCGGATCACTTTGGTGCTAAGTCGAAGGAAAATAGATCACTTTAGTGACTCCAGCCAAAATTCCGACCAAAAAGCTAACCTGGCATTTATATTTAAAAAAATGGTTTGCCTTGTACACGTGAAAATTACGTGGCTTTTTTTTGAATTTTTAAAATTTTTAGAAAAATAATAAGAATTAAAATAATTTAAAAAAAAAAAAAAAAAGATTGCAGCAGCGGCGAGGAAGCCTTCGTCGCTGCTGCCGCCAAGCCACCACCGCCGGGAAGGGCCGGCGATGGTGGGCACAGTGGTCGGCGAGGGCCGGATCCGGCGAGGCAGGACCTCATCGTCGCGACCCAGGCGACGGCGAGGTCCCGCCTCGCCCAGCGAAGGCGAGGCCGACCTCGCCATAGCTGGGTCGCGACGGCAAGGCGCGGCCTCGCCTTCGGCCGGGCGAGACGGGACCTTGCCGTCACGACCCGGGCGACGGGGAGGTCTCGCCTCGCCCGGCGAAGCGAGCCGTGCCTCGCCGTCGCGACCCGGGGACGGCGAGGTCTGCTCGCCTTGGCCGGGCGAGCGGGACCTCCTCGTCGCCTGGGTCGCGACGGTAAGGTCTCGCCTCGCCAGATCCGGCCCTCGCCGACCACTGCGCCCACCACCGCCGGCCCTTTCCGGCGGTGGTGGCTTGGCGGCAGCAGCAGCGAAGGAGCCTTCGCCGCTGTTGCAAGGGCTCTGTTTTTTTTTATAAATATAATATAATATAATATTTTTAAAAAGTACACGTCGACGGGCTAAACGACGTCGTTTTTGGTTTTTAATGCTGACTGGACCTCTTCGACGAGCCGTGTCAGCGCCACATCGGATTTCCGACGAGCCACGTCAGCTTTGGCACTAAAATGATCGTTTTTCAAAAAAGTTGGCACCAAAGTGATCCGAAAAAAAGTTATGACACCAAAGTGATCGCCGTACACAAGTTATGGCACTTGTGGTGTACTTTTGCTGATTTTCAAGTGACTGACGATGGGATTTTGAAATTTCGAGGGCGTTAGTATGTACCCGATGATACCGAACTTAAGGAAGAAATCCTAAGAGAAGCTCATCGCAGCAATTACAGCATCCACCCTGGCAGCACGAAAATGTACCAGAATTTGCAGTAGCATTATTGGTGGAATGGAATGAAGAAGGACGTGGCCAAACATGTGACTAAGTGTTTGACATGCCAACAAGTAAAGGCACAACACTGTAAGCCTGGAGGGCTGCTGCAACCGTTGAAAATTCCAGAGTGGAAGTGGAAACACATCACCATGGATTTCGTGACAGGGCTATCGAGAAGCCAGAGAGGACACGACTTTATATGGATGATAGTGGATCGACTTACTAAGTCAGCGCATTGTCTAGCAGTGCGAAAGGACTTCGAATTCGAAAGGTACGCCGAGCTATATGTACGACAGATCGTTCGTCTGCATGGAGTACCAGTGACGATCACTTCGGATCGTGACCCGAGATTTACGGCTAACTTTTGGAAGAGTTTGTAGACGGCCTTGGGAACGAAAGTACAATTCAGTACGGACTACCATCCGCAGAAAAATGACCAATCTGAAAGAACAATCCAAACACTTGAGGATATGATAAGAGCCTGCGTGTTGGATTTTCAAGGCAAATGGGAAGAACAGCTGCACTTGGTAGAGTTCGCGTATAACAATAGCTACCAACAGAGCATCCAGATGGCACCATTTGAGACCTTGTATGGTAGGACGTGCAGGATGCCGGTGTGTTAGGACGAAGTAGGTGAGCGAAGTATTACTAGCCCAGAGTTGGTACAGCGAATAGTGGAAGCTGTCGAGATTATTCGGGAAAGGCTAAAGACAACACAAAGTCGCCAGAAAAGCTATGCCAATCGGAGACGATGACATTTGGAGTTCCAAGTCGGAGATCACGTATTCCTCAAGGTGTCGCCTATGAAAGGATTGTCCCGATTCGGTAAGAAGAGAAAGCTGAGTCCGAGATTTGTCGGACCATTTGAGATTTTGGAGAAGATTGGCAATATGGCCTATCTATTGGCATTGCCGCCCAATTTGTCCCAAGTACACAACATGTTCCACGTGTCGATGTTGAGGAAGTATGAACCAGATCTGACCCACATTCTAAGATACGAAGAGATAGACGTGAATGACAGAGTGTTAGACGTAGAGAGACTAGTGCGGATCGAGGATAGGAAGGATCGCGTGCTGAGGAACAAGACGATCCCGATGGTCAAAGTCGTATGGGAGCACCATGAAACGGAAGGTGCCACGTGAAAAAGTGAAGAGGCCATGCGACGTCAGCACCCCCACTTGTTTAAGGAGTAAGTGCAGATTTCAAATTTCGAGGACGAAATTTTTTTGTAAGGGGGGAAGAGTTGTAACATCCCGAATTTCAACCCATTTTCGGAATCAATAAAGCGTATATTAATTCTCATTTAATTTTAGTAAGTCTCGCTTGGACTTGATCAATCGCGAGATACTAACCCAATAGGAATGGCTAACTAGGAAACGATACGTGGACCGGGGACCCTATCGCGAATTGGGCACCGATTTCGAGAAACGTCGAGGAAATATTTTGAGCCAATGTGGGCCGATCTTAGGAAAGTGACGGATTTGATTTAGCCAACGACGTACGATCGGATCATGGATGATTCTGCATGACTAAAAGTACACGTGGCGAACGAATCCCGAATTTAAACCGAACAATCATGACCTCTGGAACTAGTGATAATTCCTTGCGTTCTCCTGAAAATCGAGACCGTCACGACTCGGGCAACCCTAGGTCGATACGCGTAACCCCTAAACAGCTGCCCATTAGTGAGAGGCTCTAAAATTTTGAAATGAGCAAATTTGATCGCAAAATTGGATCCGAACTTCGATGTCGAAATTTCGTGGATGTTTGCAACTATTTTGCGAGGCCAACGTCATTTTTGAGTGGCCACACCTATTTAGGGTTGGTACGGTCGAAAAATGGAATCTCGACCCGAGACTGAAAAATTACCAAAATGCCCTTATACCCTATTTTTATTATTCAGAATTTGGGCTGATTTTTGGGGTTTAATTAAGGAAATTATTAAAGAAATTACATTAGCCTAATAATTGAGACATTGGACAAAAATGACCTTGCATTATTGGAGAAGGAGGAATGTAAGCCCTTGGATGAGGGGTAAAATGGTCCAACCCCTTGGATTAGTGATACTTGGATCCCACTCACTTATATTTGACCCAACTTTGACCCCATTCTCTCTCTCCTTTCATCTCAATTGGTCCCCTCTCCCTCACGTTCTCTCTCTCTCCCGTCGATCACCCTTCTCGGCCACTCACCGTCGGAGCGCCGTCGCCGACCGCCGCGCACCGCTCAAGCCGCCGATGTGCCGCCGCGCCGCTGCCACTCCGTCCAGCCACCCTCACCCCCCATCGTCCACCCCTTCTTTCTCCTCCTCTCTCCTTGCCATTCAGGCAACCGCCGTCCGCCGGTTGTGGATCACCACTGGCCGCCGTCCCCGTCGCCGTTGATCACCACCGTCACCACCACCATCCGGCCACCGTCTCTCTCTCTGTCCCTTTCTTTCTTTCGTTCAGGCCAAAGGGACCACCGAACCAGCCCGTGGCCGTGAGGACGCTGGCCAAGCCACCGTCGTCAGTACACCGTCTGCCGTTCGTACGACCGCCATTTGTCGTTGTCGCCCATCGCCTTGCCATACCACCACCTGGCCACCATCGATCATCATCATCGCCGCCGTTCGTACACCGAGAACCGCCGTCCGTACGCCGAGGACCGCTGTCCGTATGCCGTGCCGCCATCCGTACCATCGGAACGCCGCCGCCGATCTTGCCGTCCACTGGTGATTGGTCGCTCGTTCCCATCGACCCGAGTTAGATTAGGCGAGTATTAATTCCTAAATGTAAATTAGTCTAGATTGCATTTCTAAATAGGTGGATTTTGGGTTTAATTAGACTAGAATTTAATCTAATTATGGGTTGTTAAGTATTAGATGATTATGGGGTACATTTGGGAATCAATAAGCTAATTTGGAGGTGGATTGGTGCCCTAAGTTGGGCAGTTTTATGACTACCCCTTATAGAATCGAATTTAATTAATTTTGCTAAGTTGGGGTTCAATTAGGTCATTGCCGTGATTGTTTGAATTGATTGATTCAATGATTAATTGGTGTTTGATCGTGATCAAATGTGTGGTGCCACGTGTATACTTAGTGGCCGAGAATGATTTGATAGTGCCGGGCCTTGATTGTGCAGGTTTGTGTGCACTAATTATGTGAATTACATGTCGTGTCGAAATGTATTAAATGGCATAATTGGGCATGCCGTGGCTGAATTGATTGGACATGTTGAATCGCTCGTTAATTTGGCCATTTGATGATTATGTGCTCTCGAGAAATTTGGCATTCATTGTGCATGGCATTGTCGCCTGAGTGTGAGAATTGCATGGCCAATAATTCGTATGTTAAGGAAAGTTATGAGTTGTTATATTCGTTGGCCTTCGGGTCGGTTTATCATTGTTGGCCTTCGGGTCGTTGGCCTTCGGGTAGGTTTATCGTTGTTGGCCTTCGGGTCGTTGGCCTTTGGGTCGGTATATTTGTCGGCCTACGGGTCGGGCCCAAAGCGTTCGCGCGGGTCGGAATATCTATTGGCCTTCAGGTCGGTTTATAACTATAAACGAGTTGCGTGCCGGAGTGCATTGCTTGAAATGATTTATGACCATGGCAAATGTGTGCCGAAGTATGTGAACCGTTGTACGTGTTCGGTGAATCGTATGTGAGGCAGACATTAATAAGCATGAGCATGCGTGTGGCGTACATGTGCCTAGTGTGTGCACGTATGTGCCGTGATTATTATTGTAAAATGCCTAACCTGCAGGGTAGTTGTATGAGTGATCTGGGTCACGAGCCAAAGACAATGATTGTGACATTTGTGGTATACTGTTATGAGTGTTTTATTCATCTATCAGGAGGTACATGTTAGCCTAGTTTAGGTTTAGGGGTTATTACTTGCTGAGATTCGTCTCACGGTTGTTGAAAACCGACATTTTAGACCCCCGACAGTGAGGATGGCAGAAGCGCCAATCCGTTTTGGGATTCCCCAGCACATCGAGAAGATGATGGCGGTATTTTCGGTAGGCAATAGGGAAATGTACATTAGGTATTATACTTTAGTTTGGGTAGATGTGGGAGAGACACACTACGAGACCCACGAGTATGTGGCATGGTGTTTTAGAGATGCAGACGGAGTGGAGCAGGGACCCCTTCGGACGTTTGATGTTCCATTTACGGGGGCGGGCCAGTTTGCCCCGCAGTGCCCCGACAGACAAGTGATAGACCCCGGCACCTCAGACGAGGAGAGTATGAGCTTCAATGGCGTACTAGTGGAGTACGAGATTGATGAGGTCGAACAGATGGACATGGAGACAGATGAGGATGAGTTAGATCAACCGATGGAGGAGGACCCCGAGCTCGAGGAGATGGACATAGAGGACGAGCCAGAGGAGGCTGAGTCTGAGTTAGACTCGTTGGATTCTGATGAGGAGCTGCCAGACAGTTCATCTTTGTCAGAATCTTCTGGTTCTGACCCGGACTGGGTCTCCTAGGTTGACCCTGACCATAGATAGAGCGGGCTGCATCTTTTTTACTGAAGCCCGTTTTAGCTCAGTAACCTTTGGCCACTGACCCTTTCTGACCTTAGTGGCCTTTGATCGTTTTTTGTGGTAGTCTGTACTCCTCGTAAATGGATATTATATCTACTTTTAATAGTAATGAAATGTATGTGTTTTAATCGTATTGATTTCTCCCGTTGTGCTATCCTTAGTCATGTCAATTGATTTGTACGGGTGTATATATATATTTATATACGTTGTTTCCGCATGTGATGTGATCTCTGATTCGGGTGTTGGGTCGGTGACGTGACCTGGGAACGTTGCACCAATATCAGCCAATACGTGGGATGTTTGCGCTACGTGGAGCGCGGGGCGTGATAGTAATAGATCTTCTATCATCTGGAGACCCTGCCTAATCAGCATTAGAAAATCCTTCAACTCTACTATGACCATGATTTTGATAAATAATGCCTTTCCCTGGAGTCTTCTTCAAGTCCCTTAAAATTCGAATTACTGCATCCCAGTGAGAAGTACGAGGAGAAGACAGAAATTGGCTGACCACACTAACTGGAAAAGGCAATGTCTGGTCAAGTAATTGTGAGATGATTTAGTTTGCCTACCAATCTTCTATATCTCTTGGGACTATCGAATAGCTCTCCTCCTTCGGCAACCAGTTTAACTCCTTGTTCCATGGGTGAATCAAGAGGCTTGGATCCTAACATGCCTGTCTCAATGAGTAAATCTAAGACATATTTTCGTTGTGACAGAACAATACCCTTCTGTGACTGTGTCACCTTAATTCCTAAGAAATACTTCAATTTTCCTAGGTCCTTAGTCTGAAACTGTTTCTGAAGATTGATCTTTAGTTCATCTATACCAACTAAATCATCTCCCGTGATAATAATATCATCCACATAGACAATCAAGAATAATTTGCCTTTCCTTGACTGTCTATAAAAGAAAGAGTGATCATTGTCACATCAAGACAGTCCAAAAGAAAGTACAGCTTCAGAAAATCTTCCAAACCATGCTTGAGGAGACTACTTCAAACCATACAAAGATCTTTTTGATTTGCAAACCATTCCTCCAAACTTCCCCTAAGCAACAAACCCTGGAGGTTGCCCCATATAAACTTCTTCATGTAGAGTACCATGCAAAAAGGCATTCTTAACATCAAGCTAAAATAAAGGCCAATGATAGGTGGCAGCAAGAGATATCAAAATACGAACAAAAGTAAGCTTGGCAACAAGAGAGAAAGTATCCGGATAGCCAATCCCATACACTTGAGCATACCCTTTCGCAACAAGTCTCGTTTTTAAGCGAGCAAGAGAACCATCGAGATTAACTTTGACAGCATACACCCATCTACAACCAATAGCAGTTTTGCCTAAAGGAAGAGATACCGAGTCCCAAGTTTGATTTACCTATAGAGCTTGTAACTCTTCTTCCATTGCTGTCCTCCACCCAGAAATTTGTAATGCCTCAGATACAGACTTGGGAATAGGATATGATCGAAAAGAAGGAGACATAGAAGAGTATGAGATAAAATTTGCGATAGAATGTTGTGTACAAGCACGTGTACCTTTGTGATGAGCTATTGAAAGATCAAGATCTGACACATGAGGAGAATCGACTAATGGTGGATCTGGGACGGAAGATGACGCAGTCGTGACAGGAGGAAGGGGCGGAGTATGAACCCAAAGACGCCGAGTATAAACCTGTGGAGGAGGTGGTTCCTGTGTAGACGTAGGTGAAACAACTGGAGCAGGTGGAACAGGTGAAATAGCTAGAATAGTTGACCAAATTGTAGTCATGTGTAATTCTTCATCCAACTCAGACATAGAAATTGGAACATCATGATATGGAGTGGATTCGAAAAATGAGACATCAGCACTTATGAAGTATTTGTTCAATAATTGAGAATAACAATGATAACCCTTTTGAGTACGAGAGTAACCAAGAAACATACACTTGATAGCCTTGGGATCAAGTTTGAATACTCCAGGTCAATGATCACGAACAAAATAGACATAACCAAATACATGAGGTGGTAAGGCAAATAGTGGCTGATTTGGAAACAAAGTAGAAAATGGAATACCACCTCGTAGAACAGAGGAAGGCATGCGATTAATGAGATAGCATGCAGTCAAGACAACATCAGACCAAAAGACTTTAAGGACTTTCATCTCAAATAACATATATCTAGTAACTTCCAACAAATGTCTATTCTTCCTCTCAGCAACACCATTCTGATGTGGTGTATCAGGACATGAAGATTCATGAATCATACCATGTTATGTCATAAAATCAAAAAAAGGTGCAGAAAAGTACTCCTTAGCGTTATCAGAACGTAACACTTTAACATGCACACCAAATTGAGTAAAGATTTCAAATATAAATGCGTGAAATATAGAAAACAACTCAGAATGATTTTTCATTAGATATAAACAAGTAACTCTGGAATAGTCATCAACAAAAGTAACGAAATATCTAAAACCCAACTTGGAAGTCACATGACATGGATCCCAAACATCTTAATGAACTAACAAAAATGGAGACTCTGTTCATTTAATGACTCGAGGCGGATAAATAACGCGATGTAATTTGCCAAGTTGGCATGATTTACACTCTAAACTAGAAATAGATTTAAAACTGGAATTCAATCTCTGAAGACTGTGTAGAGAAGGATGATCAAGACAACAATGGATCTGATGTAGAGAAGTAACACCAGAACATGCAAAGGAAGTTGAGTCTTCAAGCACATATAGTCCCCCTTCCTCATGTCCTTTACCAATCGTCCTCTTCGTAGCCAAATCCTGGAATATACAAGAATCAGGATAGAATGTTACCGAACACTAAAAGGTTTTAGTTAACTTACTGACTGACATGAGATTAAAAGGAAATTGTAGAAGATAAAGCACTGAGGTCAAAGGCAGTAAAGGAGTTGGATGAACTGTGCCAACTCCCTTAGCATGTGTAGATGAACCATTAGCTAAAGTAATGGTGGACGATGATGGAGTAAGAGAGGAAAATATACCTGAAAGACCTGACATGTGATCATATGCCCCTGAATCAATGACCCAAGAGCGAGAACTAGCTGAAAAGCATGCAGTAGCATTACCTGTCTAACTAGAGTAGCAGTGGAAGACGAAGTAGATAGTGAAATCTGAGACTGGTTGTATCATGCAAATTCCTCATCAGATATAACAACTACATTGCCTTGTGAAGGCTGTGGTAGGGACAAAGAGTCAGTGCCAGATGCAGCATTTGCAAACTGTTGTTGCTGTCCTGGTCTACCATGTAACTTGTAGCAAAATTTCTGAATATGGCCAGGTTTTCCACAATAATGACAAGTTTGAATAGTTCCTGAGCTCTCAGCAGTAGTTTGGGGTGATCCATAAAGCCGCCTTTGTCCTTGGCCTCTTCCTATTCCTGTGCCATGGCCACCACGACCATTATACGCTCCACGATTTCTTTCGTCACCCCTACCTCCACCAGTTCGATATTGAGAAACAAGAGCTGAATTATCAACCACAGCTGTGGTGCTTTGAGAAAAACCACGGGATGCTCGAAGAACTCGAGCATATCTATCCCTAAGTGACACAATAGTCTCTCCTCCAAGAATCGGAGACCTAACAGTATCATAGGGTGGACCAAGACCTCCTAGAAAATTCATTACAGCCAACTGTTCTCTTTGGAGTCGCATTTGTTCAGCATTAGAAGAAATAGGAAGGAGAGCATTCAATTCTTCATACATTCTATTAAAATCAGTAAAGTATTGATCAATAACAAGCCCTTTGCTATTAGATCGGTGAAACTCCTGTGATAGTTCATATATCCTAGAAATATTGTTCTGGCCAGAATACAATACATCTAAGTACTCCCACAAGTCCTTGACCGTATCAATATGAGTTACCAAGTCTACAATATTACTCTCCATGGAGTTCAAAAGCTGACCCATAAGATGTGCATCAATAACATCCCAATTTGCATCATTAGTAGGTATAGTTTCAGTCAAGTGCATATGCTGATTTCTACCTATCAAAACAAACTTAACAATCTTCTTCCATTATTGAAATTGGTAATACCCTCAAGCTTCTTGTCAGTAATTCGAGAAGATGAAGAGGAAATTACCTCAGTCGTCACGATATCACTCTTTCTAGAACTACCATCAATTTTACTTTGATCACTCATCCTTAACAATTCAATAATCCACCACAATTGAAAAAATATCGCATCAATCCACCAGAGCCCCAAATAATTAACTCCAAAATTCACCTAATCAGCATCGCATAAGTTCCGAAAAACATTATCCACATCTCTAATAAAGCGCTACCCACATCATTATCAAGCCTAATCAACAAATAACGCCTCAAAATTCCTGCTGTGAAGCTTAGTAACTATCAAGCCACCAAAAAAATCAAACCTGTGGGTCCTAACCGAGAGAAATGGGTGCTGAATCTGGCTCACTGACAATGGGCGATGCCTCACTGATGCTGGACGACCTCTCTACAAGACTGCCCGATGATGGACAACGCTGGATTTGGACTTGCTGGCCTCGGTGACGCTGGGTGACGTCTCTACATGGGTCCCTGGGTCTTGCTGACTCCAAATTTGGCCTCGCCGGGCCTAGGCGACATTAGGCGATGCCCTGGCAAGGCTCGCCGGCTTAGATGACGCCCCGGCAAGGCTCGCCGGATCTCGGTAACACTCGATATGAGCTCGCCGGGCCTGGGCAACGCAAGATCTAAAGAGTCCGGTGAGAAGGGGGTTGATTGGTGGTTGACGGTGGATGGTTCACGGCGGCGACTAGTGGTAGACGGTGGTAAGCGGTTGTTTAGGGTTTAGAATTTTTGTGGGTCTGATACCATCTTAGACAGGGAAAAATTATCGTATTATTAAGCAAAATACTGTATTTATACAATGGTAATCAAATAAACCCTAAGAGTCCTAAAGACCACTTTGCCCTTGACACTTCTAACACCTAACATATCAAAGATTGACGTTTTTAATGGCAACAACTTCAAAAGGTGGCAAGAAAGAGTTTTCTCCATCCTAGATGTGCATGGTAGCTTTCGCACTTACAAAGGTCGAACCAATTGATACTAAGCTGCAAGAACAATGAATACATGCTAATAAGGTATGTAACACAATTATCGGTATGCTTTCTAACAAATTGTTTGATGTCTACTGTCCGTACAAAGAAGCCAAACAAAGTTTGTAAACTCCTTAAATCATTATATGGTTTGAAGCAAGCACCAAAACAATGGCAGTAGAAATTTGATCAAGTTCTAGTTAATGATGGATTTTCCTATATTGGAATAGATAAATGTGTGTATACCAAAACCGTTGATGATGAATCCATAATAATTAGCTTATATGTTGACAACAAGCTTATTTTTGGTAACTATATTGATGTAGTGAAAGAAGCACAATGTTTTTTTACTTCAAAATTTGATATGAAGGACATGAGAGAAACCAATGTTATTTTGGGTGTTAAAATTATAAGAAGTGATAGTGGCCTAATGCTTACTCAAGAGCATCACGTGGAGAAGCCACTTAAAAAATATAAACACTTTGAGTCACACTTACGAGTACTCCTTATGATGCTAATACACAATTAGTGAAAAATAAAGGAGATAATAGTGTGGCTTAGTTAGAGTATGCTCAGGTAATTGGGAGTCTAATGCACATGACACTGACACCTTCTATGTCTGTGCATTGTGATTGCCAAGCGGCAATTACTATTGCAAAGAATAAAATTTCAATGGTAAAAATAGACACATCCAATTAAGGCATAAAATGGTAAAGCAACTGTTTAAAAATGGAATTATGTCCATCGATTATATAAAGTCAAAAGTGAATTTGGTCGATTCTCTGATTAAACCCTTGGAAAGAAAATTAATTTATGATACATAGAGCGGAATGAGATCTAAGCCAGTTGAGAAAAATTAACAATAATGACAACCCAACCTATGTGATTCGCAATCCCATGAAGTAAGTTCATATGGGCTAAAAAATCATTTGTTAATCTAGTGAAGCACTATTGAAAACTATTGTCCCTTCCAAGGTGAGAGTAGTGTAAGACTATAACAAAAGAGTGGTTGAGCTAAGTTTCTAATGAATTATATGTCCATTATTGTTGGTGCATTAAACTGTAGTTTACACTTGATGAAATGACCTACATAAGTGTAGAGTGGGGTCACTCCTGTGAAAATTTTGGCAAAATCTCTAAAAGTACTTATGAATAAATTAGGCATATGCATGGTCTATTAGAGAAAAATTGTGCTGAGCAACAAAATTTGTGGGGAAGTAACGTGATCGATGAAAATTATAATTCACAAAAGAAATTCTTGATTCATAGAAGTTTCAGACTTCACCAATGCTTCATGAATTATGTTTTATTTTTTCCAAGTCTGGTTTGTAGCCCAAAATGCACCAAGTCAGGCACCAATTCTGATGCATTATATTCATATGAGTTTAACCTAGCATATATCTTTCCTTTTCATTTCTAAACCTTTTGAAATGCGTGGGATTTGTTGGATATATCACCGTTTTTAAAATAAGAAAGCCCTTATTTTGTAACGGCTTTAATAAAAGTCGTAACTGCCATCAATTTGTAACGGGTTTGACCATCAACTTGTAAGGGATTTGTAACGGTTTTCAATTTAATGCAAGAATTAGTGATAGAAAAACAGCTCTCTCTTTGTTGGAACACAGACAAACAACAGGATCGTGAAAAGATTGGACGCCTGAGAGATTTCTCAACCAGCAAGTAATGGTGGTCTTTGTGCAGCAACTGGAAGATTAGGGCAGGAATCCAAATTGCGAGTCAATGACGACGAGCAAGGAATGTTGATGAGAAGAGTGCGACGACCCGCAAGCTACATTGAATGTAAGCAATATTAAAGCCGCGATGGTGACTGCTTCAAACTTGAAGTGGCTGTGAAAAGACAAGTTATGCCGTATGAGGAAGCACGTTAGTACAAAAGAAATGTGTTTGCTACTGGAGTAACCGACGCTTTTGAAAGTCGAAAGCGGCCTTTTACCATCCCCCTAAAAGGAGAGAAGAAAAGGATAGTGTTACATGATCTGAATAAACTAGAAACTCACCAAAGTGGCGATTTAGGCTAGCCAAATGCCGCATGAGAACGCTCCTATAGAAGGGTTGTTCTACCATGTCGCGCCCCTGTGCACGGCAATCCGTCGGGCCCGAGCTATAGGTCGACATCAAACATTAGTGATCTAACCTTCGAGATTATTAATCACATTCAGCAGCAGCTGATTTAAATCACTTTGATTCGACTGCTGATGTCACGCCTACTTTTCCGTGCATCAGGGCACTATATTATAGAAGTACACTCAAGTAATAGGTAGCACTGCCCCGCAGGTGTGAAAAAAACATTACCGACTTCGGAAGGGTAGTACTCCTTATGATAGTTTCTTTGAAATATAGTCCAATCAATCATCCACGACAATGAAAACGAAGCTAGCAAATGACCACTTCCAATTGCCTCCCACCCCCCAAACTTTTCCGCTACTAATCACTATTGCCATCTCCATCGCCATCGCCATCATGCTGCCAAACAGGATGGTGAACATGATGTTTATGCTATTATGATGTTCTTAGAGATTCATGTCTACTGCAACTCCGTGTAATAAAAAGTTATCGATCATGCAATAACTATTACTTCATCGCCGGTGGGGGCAGCAGGGATGGCCGGCGACCCTCGCCGGCCAAAGGTCGCCGGCCAAAGGCGGGGGCCAGTAGGCCCTCGCCAGAGGGGGGAGAGGGCGGCGACCCTCGCCCAGATCTGGGCGAGGGTCACCGCCCTCTCCCGCCTCTGGCGAGGGTCTACTGGCCCCTGCCGACCATCCCCGCCGCCCCACTGGTGTGGGGGCGGCGGCCATAGGTGGGGCTGGCCTCCCCCTTCTTTTTTTATTTTAAGTTTAGCTTTTTTTTTCATTTTTGAGTTTATAATAAAGGAAAAAAATAATAAAAAAATAATAAAAAAAGACGAAAATGCCCTTGATTCCGGTGAGGTGAGGCCTATTTTTGAAACTAAGATGGTCACTTCAGTTCCTTATTTGAAATAAGGTTATGTTCATGTCCTTATTTGAGAACTTAAGTCCACTTCAAGTCCTTATTTAAAAAAAGATCACTTTGGATCCTTATTTGAAAATTTTCTACTAAATTATGACTCCAAAGACCTTCGACAAAATCACAAGAACTCCTGGCCCACTGGGCACTTGTTTCGCCAGGCCAAGCAGCAGCTCCATCGAGTCCAAAAGCCCCATATTACTTTAGAAATTGGGCGTGTAAAATAGTACACTCCATAATTGTCCTCCATCTCATTTTTTTCTAAAGCCATCAACTTTATTGACTATAAATTGAAAGCTGCAGCTTCTGTGAAGTTGCCTGTCTGTAATTTCAATTAAATCCCGTGAGTCACGCAATACAAACGTCCAAAATGATGTCTCTGACCAACAAAAGTGGCATCGGACTTCGGGCATTCAAATCAAGAAATTTATCATTTATATCTTACAATAAAGATCCTTTTATCCTTTTCTAATGTAACACACTCGTTCTTCTTTTGTAAATTTCTGAAGGAGGATGATATGGTGGAGAAGCTTTTCCCATTAAGGCTCCGTTCGTTTGGCGGAAAATATTGTGTTTTTGGAAAATGTTTTCCCGGAAATCATTTTCCTAGAAAATATTTTTCCGGAACACAATTTTCCGGTGTTCGGCTGAAATATGAAAAATTTTGGGAAAATATTTTCCGGTGTTCGGCAATGATCGCCGCCGGTTGTGTTCTTTTTCCTTCTTCTTCTCCGGCGGGTCGCCGGCCACGGCCACGGCTGACGTCCGGCGACCGGCCAGAGGCGAGCTCGAGCGTTGCCACGGGCCGGCGAGGCCCCAGCTCGCTCGCCCAGCCGGCGACCTGGGTGAGGTCACCCGATTCGGCGACCTGGGCGAGGTCGAGGCTCGCCCGAGGTCGCCGGATCCGGCGACCTGGGTGAGGTCGCCGGATCTAGCGAGGCCCGAGCTCGCCGGCCGTGCGAGCTGCGGCCTCGCCAGTCCGGCGACTGGCGAGCCTCGACCTCGCCCGAGGTCGCCGAGATCAGGCGACCTCGGCGAGCCTCGAGCTCGCCCGAGGTCGAGCTCGGGCGCGGTCGCGGATCCGGCGACCTGGGCGAGGTCGAGCTCGCCCGAGGTCGCCGGATCTGGCGAGGCCCGAGCTCGCCGGCCGTGCGAGCTGGGGCCTCGCCGGACGTCGGCGAACCTCGCCCGAGGTCACCGGCGAGGCTCTGGCCAGGCTGAGCTCGCCGGTCGCCGGCCGCCGACTGGCTGAGGTAGAAGAAGCAGCAGCAACAAAAAAAAAAAAAAAAGGGAAGAAGTCTGAAGCTTAGACTTCCGGAAAATGACTTCCGCTTCTCAGAAGCGGAAGTCATTTTCCTCAAAATTGTGAAGAGTTTGGGGGTGGGGTGGGAAAATGTTTTCCCACGGAAAACATTTTCCGCCCCCGAACACCGGAAAATCCGGAAAATATTTTCCGGAAGAATATTTTTCCGGAAACGAACACAGCCTAAGAAAGTAAATAGAAGCTCCTCCCATTAATGAATGTAATGTTATTGTTGCTAAAATGTCCGATCCAATATAATGGTGGGAATTTCATGAACAAGAATCAGCGCACTCGAAATAAACTGAGACAAAATCGGGCTATGATACATGTGAAAATATCCAACCCATTAACTTGATAGGGAAAGGGAGACCAGATGCATACAAATAGAATGTAAATCGTACAAACAACCAATGTGGGATACTTTAATAATTTTTATTATACTTCTTTTCTTTGTTTGAGGATTTCTACTCATTACTTCAAATTTGAGGACTTTTTCAAAATATTATGACATTCAAATTTTGAATTTTATTTAGGGTTAATACCACAAAAAACCCCAAACTAGTTCACATGTGATAATTTTACTCCAAATAAATTGTTTGACCACAAAAAACCCCAAATTTGTATATCTGTGACAAATTTATCCTCCATTAATTTCCGTTAAATTGTACAGTTAAATTGCTAAGTTTGGTGATGACCGTACTAGTTTGGGGTTTTACCACTCTGTTTATCATATGTTAATCAATTGTGATTTTTCGTGGTATTAATTCACTATAACATAGGGTAAATTTGTCACAAGTGTACCAGTTAATAGATTTTTTGTGGTAAAAAATTAGTTTAGGGTAAAATTGTCACGAGTGTACTAATTTAGGGTTTTTCGTGGTATTAACCCTTTTATTTAATACGAAATAACAAAACGTATCAAAACATAAAAATATATACATGTTATCAAGACTATTTCGCTATAAATATGTGAAATGTAATGTTATTTTATAAAGATCTCACTAACGAGTGTCATAAAGGCATTCGTTAAATTAAACATCATGCAAAATATCTAAACAGTCTCCTAGAAGTCTCAAAAGTCTTCGTCAATCGTCATGGCTTTAACATCAGAGTCCTCGACTTGTATTCGAGAACCGCGAGCCTTTCTGCGAAATTGCGTAGAAGACCATTGATCAATCTTTAACATCGGCGGTGGCCATCATCAAACTTCTTTTCCTTTTCTTCGGCTAAGCATAGTTGTTTCTTATGGTCAAGAGACTCAAGACCATTGACCGGCCATCATTACAATTCCTCAACAATAGATAGTCCATTTCCGAAAAAAGGTAAAAGATTTGCACAATCATTTGATTTTTAATAGAAAGGCACATTTTATGAGAATATTTGAGTGATTAAAGGTAATTAATTATAATAAAAGGTAGGTCTTTAAGGCGAAGAGATAAAAACAAATATTTCATAATGAGTAGGAAGCATATGCTTTAGTAGTGCTTAGGTGAAGCACTTTTTGTGGTGAATGCAGCAAATCCAATTTTCTGTGATATGAAGGAAAATTTTCTAATCCAGAGTTCCACGTGTCATAACGAGAGGCGATTCTTTAGGAACTTTTTCTTATTATTGCATTTATATAGATAAATTGTGAATTTACAATACTGGATTGGAATTTTAAGTAGGGAAAATTTCAATTAAGGACCCCAAGTGGGGTCAAATTCTCAAAAAAGGGTCCAAAGTGAACATTGTGTCAAATAAGGGCCTGAAGTGCTCAATCAGTCTCAAATAAAGACCCGAAGTGCCCAAAAAATCTCAAATAAGGACCTGGGTCCTCGGCCGGCCAAAATACTTGCCGGCCGGCGAGAAAGTTACTGTTTCGGCACCGGAGCAGTAACTTTTAAATTTTTTTATTATTTTCTTTCTGTTTTTCCTTTTGTGCTTTTTTTCTTTTCCTTTTCCTTTTCTTTTTTTTTTTAGTCGTCTCAATGGCTTGGGACTACGTCGTCGTTTGGAAGCTCGTCGACAGACCCCTCCATGTACTCACTTCCGACCCTGCTTCGATTCTAAATCAATGCTCTCTGTTCTCGCTTTGCGTCTCTCGTCACTCTACCGATTCATCCAAAATGGTAATGTTTTTCTTTTCTTTTATTTTGACATACTTGCAGCTTCATTGAATAAGTGGGGGTGCTGTTGCTTTGGAGGAACGAACTTGGCTGGTATCAAAGAGGAAAAACAAGAAGTTAATGGTGCGTTTGTCTTGCGAAAAAGTAAATGATTTGAAAAACTTTTTCCTAAAAATCATAACTTATATTGCTTATAAAAAATAAATGAATAAGAAATATTGTCATTATTTACGAAAATATTTAGGGATAAATTATTAACTAATTATTTTAAGCAATATAAATTATTATTTTTAAGAAAATATTTTTTAAATTATTCATATACTATAAAACAAACGGAGCATAAGCTTAATCATTTAACTACAATACTTTGTAGGGACCTTCGTAATCACCTTCCGATGAGGACGAGAGCTTCTGAAGTCCTTGCTCTTTACCCTTCTACTTTCTCTCTTTTCTGGGTAAAAGTCACTTTTCATTTTCAGAAACGAAGAATGGAAGCGATAATCATCCACTCATTTGATTGAATTTCTTGAGTCACAAAACATTAGAAAAATTTATGATGTCTAGGGTCAAGATTCACGGTGGTGATATCGAAGCAGCCCAGGTGGATTCAGAAGGCAAGCGCCTCGTACTCAAATTCTATTTAGATGAAGGAAAAGAAAACGAAGAAAAAAATTTAGAAAATTTAAATGAAATTGCAAAAATCATTCACTTCAGCCATCGGTTGTCCAGCTATGCCATATAATACGGCAAGCACTAACTGAACTGTCACGTCAAAAATTTTCGACCAAAATTGATAGGATGGACTATATTCGAAAATCGTTATAATGTTTAGGTCTAAATTTGCCAAATTGAAAAGTTTAGAACTGCATTAACCGCCGTGCAATAAGTTTATGACTTTTTGAACAATTTTTCTGTCTATCAACAAGGCTTAAATCCATTAATGCAATACTTCAAGCCTTCAAGATGAAATTGCCTTTCCAAAAAGAACGGTAGCTCGCTCTACAAGTACATTAATTTCACTCTACACTCAAGGCACTTTGTACAATAATTACATCAACAATCTCTTAGAGAATTACGAGTAGAATCGTTGTTAACACCTATTTTTAATTACCCAAAATTAATTATTAAAAAATTTAGGAATTAATGTTCTTAATTCCTAAAATCAAAAAAATTTCAATTTTAATTACATTGCATATAGACATAAGTACATTTTCCATTATTAGAGTGTATTTTTTTCTTTTAATTAATTTAAAAAAAAAAGAAAAAGAGAAAAAAAAGTGGATCGGGCTGGGTCAACCTGGCCTTCTCCTTTTTCACCCCTGCGGGCCAGCCCGCTCCCTTTTCTTCTTTTCCTTCTGCGCGAGCTAGGCCCGGCTCGGCCCGGCCCGGCCTAGCTCCTTCTTCTCTTTCCTCCCACCAGCCCAACCTCTCTCCCTCTCTCCTCCTTCCTCCCTATCGCTGTAATCGGCTGCCTAGGATAGATGCGGAGAAGCCGCTCCACCGCACAAGTCTGGCCACCAAAGTCAATGGAGCAAAGAGCAGTTAAGAGCACTTAATGGAGAAGACTTCCAGGGCAAAAGCAAGTGGCCGGTGGCCGCTATATAAGCTAGCGAAGAGGAGAGAGAGGGGGTCGGCCAAAAAAACAGAGCAGGGAGAGTGAGAGAGATTTTGAGCGATTTTTGAGAGGGAACAGAGAGTAAGAGAGTGAATTGAGTGTTTGCAGGGACTGAAGAGGAAGCCAGCCAACCTCGCCATCACCCGCAGACCGCCGGCGACCCCCCTGATGCGTCTTCACAGGTGCGGCTTCTCGGCA